>NC_050444.1:42862253-43222253 GCF_903995425.1 Onychomys torridus | reverse complement strand
CGGAAGGATAAGTAAAACAGGTGGCTGCACAACTGAAGCTTCACCCCAGCATGAGTGACTGACTGTTCATATGACCAGATCACTAGAGTTCCCTATATAAGTCAAAGGCAGTTTTCTACCTTGTGGTTTTTTTTTTCCCCCTAAGCAACTGCTTGCTATTAGGATTATTTGGGTGATGGGCTTTGGGAGTCCTGTAAGTTTGCTGAGTTTCCTACTCTTAGGAGTTTTGTGAGCCTCTTGATCCCTCTAAGAAAGAATGTTTCTATACAGCTATAGAATAGACTCTTCATGCAAATGCTATATCCGGAGTGATTTTCACTGTGTGTCTACAAATCTACGAGTCATTTCACCATGGTATATGAGTGATTAGTTGCTACTGTTAAAAAAGAAATGATACAATTAGAACAAATAGGGAAGCAGAAAACACTTGCTATAAACAAAAATAACCGGTTCAGTGTGGTAGATTAAAAACCAGCCATGCCAGTAACTATGCACAGAGTATAAATAGACTAAACATGATCGTTAACAACAGGTGTTAGAGTATTGGACTTCTAAAAAGACAGGACTCAATGTTGTTGATTTAAAATGTATTTGAATGTACACATTCATGGACATTAAAAGATAGAAGGAACAGGATATGAAAACACAAACAGAAGAAAATCTTTATGGTCATATTAATATCATGAAGTAATCTCCTACTCAAATATCATAATACATATAAAAAGAGAGCTTTTGTAGTAATAAAAGCATTAATTCATCAGTCAGACACAATAATCCTAAAACATACCAAAACTCAAATAGGTCAATTACAAGAGACAAAGAGACAAATAGAAAACATGGAAATAAACATGGAAAACTTAGCAACTGTTTTATGCTAATTAATATAAAACATAGACACGATTCAATAGAAATAAAAAGTTTGGCCAAACCAATCAACCTAAATGACCAATGAAAATACTGCATTGTAGTCGGAAAAACAAAATGTATATTCTATTAAAATGTCTGTAGAACAATTACCAAAATTATATTCTGGGTCACAAAAGTCTCACTAAATACTAATAACAGAAATAGTACAGACTACTCTCTGCCACAAATAAAACAATGAATTGGAATCTTTAATAGTTAAAATCTCTAGAAAATCTTTCAATATTTGAAAATCAAGGCAGATAATTTGAAATAATCTATAAATCATGCTATAAATTAAGGGAAATTTAAAATAATTTTAAAGAACATAATAAAGCAAAAAATTATTTATGGATGAACCCAATAAGTACTCAGAGACTATGCATTTAATCAAATGTTACTAAAAAGGAAAGTTTAAAAAACTTTTACAACATCCCATCTGAAGACAAAAGAAAAATAATTAAGCTATTTTGTACAGTCCCACACTTTGTTGCTTTAGATAAATACATAGACAACTAATTCTGAGATAAGGAAAAGACCAACTCAATTTCCCACAAAGAAAAACACCAATAACTTTAGACTTCAACATGAAATTACTGGGTTCCTTAACAGCAAAATTAACATAACCATAAATAGAAAAAATAGCCAAACAAAAATTACCATTAAAAACGTTTCAAAAAAGGAAAGAAATCTTCAACCCCACATGGTTTGATCAAGGATAAATGTAGCAAGCACATGAAGAAGCCATGCTTATCTTACACCACCTTTTAGACAATGAAAGGTAAATCAACATTTTAAGATACATTTATGATCTGACATCATCCTGGTATTACATATTATGGGAGATATGTTATCACTGAAATTCTAACAGTCCTTGGGTATCTCCCCAGAAAAAGTGTAAAGTTAGTTTGCATTATGGGTACTTTTTAAAGCTATTTAACTTAACGACATCCATCTCTATGTTGTCACTAAATTCTTGGTTATCTTTAAAATTTTGTGTAATATTACATAATATATATGTGTACATAGTTTTCATACCTATCATTTTCTATTATGAATGTCTTAATTAGGGCTGCTGATGCTGAAATGAAATAGTACAGCCAAAAGTAAACTGAGGAGAAGAGGGTTTATTTGGCCTATACTTCCTCAACACTGCTCATCATTGGAGAAGTCAAGATAGAGCAGGAATAGAGACACGGCTGTTGCTGAGCCCATGGAGGGTGCTGTTTACTGGCTTGCTTCCCTGCTTTCTTATAGAACCCAGAACGATCAGTCCAGGAGTGTCTGCACCTACAATGGGCTGGACCTCCCCACATCACTTATTAAGAAAATGCCCTATAGCCTGATCTCATAGAAAAAGTTCCTCAGTTGTGGCTCCTTCCTCTTTGATGACTCTGCCTGTGTCAAGCTGACATAAAACAAGCCAGCACATTGAAAAATAAACTAGGTTCCTTTCCTCATTTGTGTGTGTGTGTGTGTGTGTGTGTGTGTGTGTGTGCACAGTCCTCCCCGTGTGTGTGTGTGTGTGTGTGTGTGTGCACAGTCCTCCCCGTGTGTGTGTGTGTGTGTGTGTGTGTGTGTGTGTGTGTGTGTTGGGGGGTTGTTGTAAACTTCAACTGAGAACAACTTATTTTAGCTTGTTTAATTATTTAATATTTCTTAAACATTAAATATTGTTCAATGTGATCAGCTATGCGCTAGTTTGAAAGAAAATGTCCCCCAGAGGAAGTGACACTATTAGTAGGTGTGGCCTTCCTTGTTGGAGGAATCGCATCGCTGTGGGGGCAGGCTTGAGGTCCTTTTCTCAAGCTTCACTCTGTGTGACAGTCAATTGACTTCCTGTTGCCTCTGAGTCAAGATGTAGAACTCTCAGCTCCAGCACCTCATCTTCCTGCATGCCACCATGCTCCCCACCATGATGATAATGGACTGAACCTCTGAAACTGTAAGGGAGCACCTCAACTAAATCTTTTCCTTTATAAGAGTTGCCATAGTCATGGTGTCTCTTTACAGCAACAGTAAACCCTAAGATAAGGTACCAACACTTCATTTATTGTTTTTGTTATAATTTGTGTCTTTTACATTTGTGTTACAGCATAATGTTTTGGACTTCAGTCCTCTGGAGCTTAATTTTTCTCAATTGTGCAAAGTGATGATCTAACTGATACCTTCCCCAGAGTCTTACCATAGTATGAATAATACAAATAATGTTTACTGAATACACTTGGCACTGATTTATGCTATCTTATTTGAAGTAATAAATGTTACAGGACATGTTTTTATAATACTCTCATGTTTGCCTCACTACTGTTTAATTTATATTTGTTTGTTTATTATTTTTGTGGTAGGAATTCCCTATCTGCAATCTGATAATCCCTTGCTCTGTGATTTGACCTCATGCATTCACCAGGCTATCTTTTTAGGGTTATATTTAAACAAATGTGTTTCAAACACACACACACACACACACACACACACACACACACACACACACATGCCTCATTTTGGCTTTCTTTTAACTTATAGTAGTAACTTTTAATTAATTTAGAATGTGTGAGGAAAAACTTGTATTAGTTAAGAAGGCAATCTTTAGTAAGAGAACCAGTAACTGGTAGAAAGCCAAACTGGATGAAATTATTTTTAAAAATGGAGTGATAAAATTTATGCTTTGCTTCAAAAAAAACAAAAAAACAAAAACAAAAAAACAAAAAACAAAAAACAGAAAACAAACCCTTAGCTTCCTTGTAAATTAGCCTTACAGGCTGTCAGGATTCCTGGGTTCAATTGGACAAAAGGCCTCTTACTATGTCCTACCCATGCAGAGAGAAGGCTGAAAATAGAGAGTTTCAGATAATCAAGAGGCTAAAGAACAGAGATCAGAAACAGTCAGGGACCCAGGAGCAGTGACAGTCTTATCTGAAAGCTACTGCTAAAATGGAAAAAGGGACCAGCTGTTGCTCATCTGCTCATGCTTTACATTACTAAGGTGTGATGCGAAAGGATGTGATTGTCCCATCTGGATCCACCATCTGCTGCTGCTTTGTCAAGGCAGGGCAGGAGCTGGACTGGAGGTCTAACTGATTGCACAAAGCCAGGTCTTTTCAAAAGCAATTGATGCAGCCTTAAGAGCCAGAGACAGCTGAGGTCGTTCCAGAGCTCAGCCTGGCTATTGTTATTAATGAATGGTACACACTCTCGTGAATGATCAGACACCTGGCTAAATTTTTTTTGAGGCCTTTGATGGCAGATTTCAGATGCTCCCTTTGCATTTATCTCATGTGCTGCTCAACCATGCAGCAAGTATCTACCACCATGGTCTTGAACACATTGATTCTTCCCACATCTTCTAGCACTTGAAGGCGCTGGATGCATTGTTCTTGAAGATGACTATATGTGGGTAACCAAAAGTGTCTATACAATATCATCTTCTAGATTTCCAGCTCCCTTTTCTGCAAAACCAAGAAAACCAAAGCAATCATGTTACAGAGTTGTTGGAAGAACTGCATGAGATAATACAAGTACAGGGATTAGAAAGTACCTTGGCATACCATGAGGTCGCAATAAATGAAGGCTGTCTTTATTGTTCTCATGATCATCTTTATTGTTTTGGCATAAATTAATAGACATTAGGATCCTCACCCCCAAATCCTTTGGGGAATATATTTATTAGCATACAAAAGCCATATAATGGAACTTTGTAGGACTGAGTGGTTTAGAGATGTATGAAGCAGTCCTTTGTGATAGGATCTCAACTCTGCACATTAGCTTCTCAGCAACAATGCTGTTAGTTAAATCCTCCCCTTCAACATGTAAACAGCTTACTGATCTACATCAACAGACAGGTTCTCTGTGGGTCCTTGATGTTCCCATTAGAAATCCTTCTGGCATCTTTGAGAGCCTCTGTCTTTCATATGCCATATTTTTTAAAGATCAACAGGGGCACAATTAATAACAATGCTGATTCTTTGGAACTCAGAAGATCTGAAATAATTTTTCTTCTGAGGAATATATTCAGAACATAAATGCAAAAACCTATCTCATTTTCTTCCACATGCTTGTATAACTTGAGTGCAGATTAGAAATAGCAAAGTTATGAAGAAAGGACAGACACATATCAGGTGGTCTGTCTGTCCCCTCTGGTGAAAATACATCTCTTTCAATATCCACACATGGACCAGAGGAAGTCTTTGCCATCCCTCTGAGCCTCACCCAGGGAAGGCTTTGCCGTTTCCATGAGGCTGGGGAGTTGAGGTCCTTGACACTACTGTGTTCATATTTACTCAAGATTCCACTCCTTACAATTTTCTTCCTTTAGAAATGTTGAAAGTTTTAAGCTACAGTGAGAACTTGAGTTGTACTTTTTCATTCTAAAAGAATTATACACCTATTTTAATAACATCTTTTTAAGTTTTCTCCAAATGGTAGAAATATTAGGCTAATATTTATTCTAATTGAGTTTTCTTGAAATATGTGTAAAATCTGTGTATTAATGACCTTAGAGAATGTCATATGCATCACATTTTCATAGAACTCTGAATGTATATTACTTTCTATGAACATCAATTTAGTCCTAAAAAGGAGGCAATTCTATGGAAATCTACCCAATCTGAATTATGAGTTTTGATCAAAAGCCTTCTAATATACTCCAAGGAAAGAATTGAACTAAATCATCATGGTCTTCATACAGGTGCTGTGTTTGGCCTTTCCTATTGTGTCCTTACCTCCAGGGTAGATATTATCATTCTTCATTTTAAAGATAAGGAACCTCAGTGAGTAGAAGCTGCCTTGCTCAAGGCACATGTGCAATAATAGAATGTCAGGCCTGATGGCTCCCATCACACCACATTGCTTTCCATACAGAAAGAAAACCCACATGCACTTGTTTCTATCTGTCCTGTTCCACCTACACTTTCTGTTTGTAGGTATCTTAGTTCTTTTTTTTTTAAGTTTTTATGAAATCATAAACTTTCTGTTCTTTTCTTTCTTTTTATTAAGAGATTTTTCTATTTGTTTAAAGTTTCAACAACAGATTCCCCTGTCCACCCTCCTCCCACCATTAGGCTTCTTCCCCAATCCCCCCTTCCCACCTCCTCCAAGTCAAGATCTCTCCTGGGGAGTCAGCAGAGCTTTGTATATTCAGATGAGGCAGGTCCAAGCCTCTCTTGCCTGCACCAAGGCTGAGCAAAGTGTCTCAGCATAGGCCCTAGGTTCCAAAAATCTGGCTCATGCACTAAGGACCTGTCCTGGTCTCACTTCCTGGGTGTCCCCCTAAACTTTTCAAGCTAAACAACTGTCTCACTTATCGAGAGAGCTTAGTCCAGTACCATGGGGGCTCCTCAGCTATTGGTTCACAGTTTATGTGTTTCCACTAGTTTGGCTACTTATCTCTGTACTTTTTCCAATCATGGTCTTGATATTTCTTAGTTCTTAAAGAAATATAAACCATTTTTTTTTCTCAAAGGCAGTAATAGCTCTTTGTGGGTCTCATTTTACATAAACTGACAGAGCTGCTCATGAGAGTCTTCTGTGGAATCTCCATGTACACAGTACCCACAAGCAGCCTGATAGCATCAGTGAAGTCATTCTTTTCAAGGCATATTGTCATCAGTAGATTTGTCTGTGTAATTACTTAGTAAATTATTTTTCTTGGTCAATATTTGTTTTCTTTCAAGGTCAAATTCTTCCAGCAACATTGGCTTTGGGCAGGGACACTGAATCAAGGCAATCAGACAAAGGAGACTGATCTCTGCACACAAGGCATAGCATGGCAAACGACTCTCAATCTTTTTTAATGGTTGATAGCCTTTGAGTTTTATTTATTTCTTTTTGCTTAATAGACTTCTTTTTCTCAAATTAAGACTATACAGTGTTTTTCCTTTTCTATTTATATAAATACAACCCATGGCTTTTATTAAAATTCAGTTTTATCTTCTCTTTAATGTGCTATTGATATTGGAAATTTGTTGAACAGAATCTTGAAATTCGGTGTTTAGAGAGTGTTAGAGGTAGGATGCTAAATATCTGGTTCAAAGACAATGTTTCTTGCAAATAACTCAGAATAAAATCCTAGACTCTTAGCTAAATTGCATATTTCTGGAGCTACAGGAAGCAAATCCTCATTACTGTATTATGACAAAAATGAAGTGTGTATGACAACAGACACTAGAATGCTCAGTCTCTACAGTAACAAAACACTTAGGTTCTGAATTAATATATGTGTGCATGTGAATCATGGCCCCGTAAAAGAATATTTTTCATTGTTAATGTTCACTGGGGGCTGCTAGTATGTCTGTCCAGCTATTAAAGAATATCACAGCCTGCTATCAAGCAATAAATGTGAGTTATAAAGAGTTGAAGATGTTGATTTGTTTCTCTGATGAAGCAATTATGTTCTTTAAAAGTAGCAGGCCAACATAAAACACTCTATGTGTACCTTATTCCAAAGAACTTAAACTGTATCTTTCCCTTTGGTGTGGGTGTTAGTGCCTGGAATGCCTAAAGACAAAAAGTTCCGGTACCTGTGTTCAGTGAAGGGCTTCCTGGAGCATTTCTTCAGTAAAGCAAGGTTGAACGTAGTTTTGTATTTTTATAAACTTCCCCAGTTGCCAACATTCTTGTAAGCTTTATTCTAAAAGGACAACTTAATTCTGTGTTATAGTACAAGGCCATGCAGAAACCACAAACTTCCATGGGATTACAGCAATCCTGAGTAACATCAGGGGATGTAAATTAGAATGTTGTATTATAATCTCATGTTTTTTTCTGTTGAAGTCCAAATAAATTTTTATTAATGGCAGGTAGATATACTACTTGTTCTATCAATTGGAGCTCTCTTTTGTATGTTATGATTAGAGACACTACATTGAAAAGGCCTAGGCAAGTATCCTCCTGACTCAACTGGCATATGGGATTATAGGCATGTGCCATCACACCTCTGCAAATTTACCTAGAAATGCTTAGGCCTTGCTCTTTGTATTTTATTGTTTCTTATTTTTCTACCAAAAATATAACTGAGATAAAATTTTAAAGAAAGGTAAGAGTTTTACCTATGTATCAAGATTATTGCTTTATAATCACATTACAATCATGGAATGGTTTTTGTTTTGCTGATAAATAAGTGCTCACATCCTGTCTCAAATCTACATCCCATTCCTTAAGAAATTGGATAATAAGATCAGTAACAATGATGGGCATGAAAAATTAGCTATCTTCCAACATATCACCTTCAAGTAATCACCTAAGTCAACTTCTTCTGAGACTTTTTGTGAAGGTTAACTTTTGGGGTTTTCTGTTTCTTTTTTGTAATTTAGTTTTTTTCATTTTACATACCAACAGTTCCCCCTCCCTCCCTTTCTGCCACTATTCACAGAACCTCTCCCCACCCTACCCCCCATCCACTCCTCATAGGTGATAAGGCCTCCTTGGGAGTCAACAGAGGCTGGCATACCAAGTTGGGGCAGGACCAAGCCCCTCTCCCCTGCACAAGGCTGAGCAAGCCTGGTGATTATCCTCATTGTTATCATAGAACCTACATCCAGTGACTGATGAAAGCAGATGTAGAGACTCACAGCCAAGCACTGAATAGAGCTCCTGGAGTTCAGTTGAAGAGAAGGAGGGATTATAGGAGCAAGGGGTTCAAGATCATGATGGGGAAAACCACAGAGACAGCCAACCCAAGTTAGTGGGAGCTCATTGGACTGACAGCTGGGGAGCCTGCATGGGACCAAACTGGACCCGTTGAATGTGGGTGGCAGTTGTGTGGTTTGATCAGTTTGTGTGGCCTCGGTAGAGGGACAAGGACTTATTCCAGGTACATGAAATGACTTTTTAGTGCCTAGTCCGACAACTTGATTGGATTAAGATCCATCTAAGAGATCAGTGAAACACTACTCTGGTTGTGTCTGCAATGGCATTTTGAGACTCCATTGGGTCATCAGGGCTTTGATACAATGATGGTTTAATCCATGCGTTGATTCAAATTTGGGTAGGCATATGAGAGACTGATGGATCTATGGAAGGTGGAAGCTTCTTGGAAGAACAGGTCACTTAGAAATGGTCTTGGCTGCTGTATGTTGCCATAAACCTTTCCTGCTATGGTTCTGCTTGCTTTCTGTTTTTGTTTTATTATTGTTGATTTTTGTTTGATTTTGAGACAGGGTCTCATGTAGGCCAGGCCTTGAATTCCTGATCCTCTTGTTTCTACCTCCAAATGTGTTGGAATTATCCAACCCCCTGCACCTGTTTATGGTTCTATTCTGCCTCTCTATGCTTCTTGGCCAGCATGTGGCCTGTTTCTCTTTACTGTCCCATCAGAATGGGTCGACATCTCTGAAACAATAAGCCAAATAAACTTCCTCCATTTAGTTGTTAATATCAATGGTTTTGGTCTCATGCAAGCACAAAGAACTAATGCATTTATCCATATTTCTCTCCTTCCCTATACTTACCTTGAAAATGAAATGGGAAGTAGTCAGCAGTTTACAAAGCCAGCTTTAAACTGATGCTACGAGTTTCAAGGGATCATGACCTCAGGCAGTTATATGTCTGTCCCAGCTACTGAAGTGGACTGTTTCAATATAAAATATCTGACCACCTTCAATAAGCTGATATTTGAAAGTATGCAATTATTTCAATGCCAAAAGCAACTTATTACATAACCCTAAGCCACTCTGAGTTGAATCTCAGTTGTTGAATTTCCATGTAAGCATTACAGTTAGGGAGACTTAGGTATTGCACAGAGCTCACTTTTGCAGCTTGTATTCAAAGGCTTTGCTGCCTTTGAAAGGCAATTTAAAGATGCAGAGTTTTTGATGCAGTCAATTGAACACGAGATTGTTTTTGAAGAACAACGTGTAAAACAAACACAACACATGTAATTGCTGTTAAGATTAGGGATTTTCTTATGATGGTAATTGGTTTGTTTAGAAAGCACAATCTCTTCGCTGTGAAGCATCAATTAAGAGTACAATCATGGCAGTGGGTTTCAGGTGACATTTTCCATGGTTACATTGCAAAAGAGATACTGATGAACATGTTTAGATACATTTACTTGCTTCTCTAAGCCCAAATAACAGTGTGTACTTTTGGCAGACTTATAAGATAAAATTATACATATGGTCTTCTGAATGAAGTGTGTTGAATGACCCTGTACTTGAAAGGGGAGCCCATATTAACAATCATTCAACAACACCCTACCCAGGTATGTTGCAGAGACAGATCACAAATATTTCAATCCTTTTATCATTTTTCTTCTATAGCCTAATGAGATAAAAATCATAGATAATAATAATCTCTAACAAATTAGTTTTGCCCAGGGAATCGATATAAGCAGGTGTTGTGATGCCATGAAGAACTAGTGATCTGAGAGTTGAGACTTAATTGGGTCAATGTCATGAACACAGATGCCTCTGAAAGTACCTGGGCACCTGCTTTGCTAATTGCCTGGTTACAGCAGCCACTGAGGGCCCAGTGTTTCCCAATGTGCTGTCCTAGCACAAGTACTGTGGATCTCTGGTTGAGGAGGAATAAGTGTGAGCATGTAAGAAGAACAGAATGATGAGAGAACCAAACATATATATTGAGAAGAATATAGGAAATGACTGATCAGAAAAGTGCAGTGTCAAATATGAGAAATAGACAGGAAGATAGGTTTTCTTGCTCTTGACTCAAAGTGGTGTTAGCACAGTGATAGCCTGTAAGGTGTTGATATGATTCTAACAAGCTAGTGTCTGCCAACAAGTAAGACAATGTGGGGTGTCAAGTATAACATGGACATACCCAGGGAGAGAGATGAGGAAACATGAGAGAGTATAGCCCTCTCATGCCCTAACTGAGGACTGGAAATAGAGAAAGAAGGAGAAGAATCACCTTATGTGAAGCTTGTTCAGATTTGGCAGAATTAGCTGCTCTGACTCAGTACAGAGCACTGCATGGAGGCCAGTAGTTGAAAGAGAAAAGGCACAAGGATCAACCAAGGTGTGCTTAGTGAGAATTGAGCTAATGTCCCTCTGCCCTTTGGAGGAACTCATCATTGATTCACCTTTCCCTGTTTCCTGACTCAGCAATAGAAGAAATACAGGAATAATACAGCATTCATTTGTCTGAAGAATAATTGCAGTGTGTGTGCAGATTAAAATCAGCACAAGAACCCCACCAGTGCACATATCTCCAAACAAATGAAATCAGAAAATAAAGAGACACCTGAACTCCTGTGTTCATTGCAGCACTCTTCGAGATAACTGTGCTATTGAACCAGCTGAGGCTCCCTGCAACAGGTGAATGGATAAAGAAAATGTGACATACACACAACGGAATAATATTCTTATTTAAGATGAGAATGAACTCCTGTCACTGTGGCTGTATGGGTGGCACTGGAAAACCTAATATTAAATGAAACAAGTCAAATGCCAAAAGACAAATCCCACATACTATCTCTCAAATGTATGAACCAAAATAAGCTGACTATACAGAAGTAGAGTAGGATAATGGTTATTAAAGCCAGAGGAGTGCAGAGAGGTGAGAACAGGAAGGATTGATAAAGCCTATAAAAGTACAGCTATTTTAGAATGATTACTTTTATTGCATGAATAGAGACATGGCTATATACAAGTGTTACCCTCCAAACGTGTTCAATGTACTGTATCCTCAACTTATACTTTCATTAAATTATGTGGTGGTTTAAATAAGATGCTCCCATAGTCTCAGGCATTTCAATCCTTGGTTCCCAGTTGGTTGTGTTATTTGGGACAGATATGGTCTTACTGGAGGAAGTATATCACAGGGAACAAGCTTTGAGGTTTCAAAGACTCATAATAGTCCCAGCTTGTGCTCTACTTTATGCTTGTGATTTGAAGATGTGAATTCTCAGCTTCCTGTTCCTGCCACTTCCCCCATCAAGAAGGACTGTTATCCTTCTGGAACCATAAGCAAATTAAACCATGCTTTTTGTAAGTTACCTTGGCCATGATGTTTTGCTACAGCATTAGAAAAGTAACTAAATGCAAACTGAAAATATGGAAAATGTATTTAACTCAACTAATCTGCTGCAAGGGCATAGCTTAGACACAAACCATACTTCAATGTACCCACCATTTCCCTTCTTGTTCATTTAGATGCTTTGGGGTTATTTAGCTGAGAGACAACGTTAACGTTGCATCACTAGCACAATGAAAACAATCCTCCCTACCCCGCCCCCCGAAATGCACCACTTTTTCTGAGTCTATATAGTTTCCACACCATTGTAAAGTTAGAAAAAATAAGTAAGCAGTACCATTTTGAAGCTGTCAATAACAGTAAAGGCAAACATTCAATGAGTACTCACAAGAGGTGTATTGAGTGGGTACAGTGATAATGCAGAGGATAAACTCTAAACCAGGGCAGTGAGCACAAACTTTAGCAGGGTCAGCAGCTGCCTTCCCAGGGAAAATGAGCTTAGGAGGATATTTTTCTCTGTAAAGAAAAGCATTGCAAGTAACCTTCTGACCTTTGCAGAGATCTTAGCATTGACCTGCTATCCTTCAGAAAAGTGCTTTGAGTTTCTCCTTTTAACTTTTTTCTGTAATGACTTCTTCAAACCATCCACCTCACCACACAGTCCTTTTTACGATCTCCTTTAGTCAGCATGTGCTGCAGAGAGAACTCCTTGAGGTCACAGGGATCAGAACTGGGGCCCCTGCTCTGGAGAGGTGACTGTGCAGAGATAAATTCAAAATACAGCAAGTCCCAAGTCACATGCTGTGTCTGTCTGTGACCTCAAAAGATCCTCTGAGGCAAAATACAAGGAAAATGTGTCTGCAGGATCCTCTTGATGTTACTGGAGTTAATTTTCCTGAGTGTATACAGACAAGTGTGCTCCTCAAACATATGACCGTTCACTGTACTGTCCACTGTTTATCTCAGAGCCAGTACTGATTCAAACAGTTTCAGGGACAGGTAAAGTCCCACAGACTCCTCTTAAGGAAGTATGGTGCTGAAAGAAAAGAAAGCTAGAGAAGTCCCTTCAGAACAAGTGCTTTTCTTCCTAGTTGATTTTCAGCAACAAAGATTCAATTTGCTTGAGGTGTTTAGGGACAGGAATTGACCCTGTTTCTAGAACAAAGTGCAACAATTTGACAACATAGTTCTAAAGGGGCCATCTGAAGTTTTGCTTAGTAGATATAATTCATCATTTCTTCTTGTCCTGTAATTATAGAATTAATAAAGAAGACACTTCCTCTGAGTATTTGAAATATTAGGGCACTGAGTCTGTCCTGATGTTTGAGAAATTACTCTGCCCTGCTTTGGAACAGCATCAGAAGCACCAGATATACAGTGAGCTGTGCTCACCATTAACTGAGATACTGAGGTATAATAATAACTGGGGTTCTTATCCTTGCATACGATTTTGCATTCAGAGAGCCACAATATGGATTTCAGTTCAGTATAAAAGGCGGGCTTCCTGGTGTCTGAAATCAATGGATGTCAGAAGAGCCTAGACATTGGGTGATGGGCATGAATAGTTGAAGACTGACTTGTTAACTGCAGAAGTGAAGCTGGCTGCACAGAGAGAAGCATTGTCAAGTGCCAGCAATTTACTATGTTTTTGAAAACCACAGGCAGCAATTTACAGAAAAGATTAGGCCAGTTACTGTATGCGTGCGGCATTTTCTTGATTTAAGACGTCAATCTGGAAAGCTGTAAACTGACAGCTGGAGTTGGGAATGAGGTTATAAAGTTTATCGAGGAACTGCTTTTCCCTGAGAATGCCTATATTTCTATGTGGGAGGCCTCTGAGCCCACATCCCCTGCTGAGCCTAGCTGGTGTATGCAGATGAGCATTGTCAAGGAAGGGTGATGTATTCTCTCTCAGAACCATTAAGCACCTTTGCAACACTAGGTGTTCTAATGCACCACATTTACAAGGGGGAGGTGTGAAGCTTTTATTTCTTGGAAAAGAAATCACTATCCATATATCTTCAATCCTGTGCCATCGTGGGGGATATCATCACTTGCACCCCCCATCACAAGCCTACTTGGCAGTTCTTCATAAGAAAATGATTAAAGAAAATCCCCTTTTTATTAGTGTAATTTCTTTCCATTTATTCTCCCCATTGGTGTTAAGTCAGTAAAAATAATTTCTTCATATTGAATTTCTTCATCCTTGAAAGTAGGTTCAGCCCTCCAGAGAATTTGTAACCCTGAGGATGGTGAAGGATGATTGCTGCTGGATGAATATTCATGAGCTGCAGCATCTCATAATTTACACACAATAAAGTGTGGCCCATAATGAATCATTGTTTGGAGCTTACCGAAAATGGACCTCTGATATACTTTGAAATCAGTTTACAATGATTTAATTTGTCATCTTTTCTAGTGATTTTTATCAAGCTTATATCTTACAAGTCTGAGTTGTAATTGCTCTTCCTGATCTAAAATTGCTTGTGTCAATGCCCTTCTTAAAAATTGAATTTAGCTTTCTGTGAGGAATAATTCATGTGTCATCATTACCAATTAAATCCATCTGAAAGCTGAGACATACATGTTAAGTTACAGACCCTCTAGCTGTACTCTCCCTCCCTATAATCAGGCTGCGCTCCCTCTAGAGTTGGTAAGCAAAGCATGCCATGGCCTGCAGCACTTATCACCCTCTTAAAGCCCTGAGCAAGCCAGACACCCACACACCCAGACCGAAAAATGGCTGTACTTTCTGCATCTACGAGTTTGGCATACCCTGGGTCATATGTCTTGGAACACATCTCACAGCCAGCCTCCCAAAACATAAAAGAGCAAGGGATACCCTTTGTGTTTGGGGACTGAAGTACCTTTTCTTTAGGTACCCATTCTGGCTGCCTGTGCCCTTAATTCTTTAATCTACTAATAAGGCTCCTCTGGACATCAATCCAAGTCAGCTCTTTTCTACTAATTCTGTAATTGTCTCTTGTTATTATTTAAAATAAAATTCCCACTCTTTCTTCTTTCTTTGACTCATCAGTTGGGTCTAAGAGCATTTTTACAAAATGGTGGTCACTCTCCTGTTTGCTCTTATTGCTCCTCTCATGAAATTTTGTTCTCAAAACTGAGTGTGGGTGACAAAAAGACCATTTGCTCAATTATTTTTGTCTCATGTCAAATATTAAAGGCAAAAATGTAAATGTTTATTAATTAATCATAAAGAACAAACATTGAACTGTTTAGTAAATCACAGTTAGTATAAGATTATGATTCTTGCTTTATTTGCAAGTTTGTCATTAAATTATAGAAATTAATTCAATGAAAGTTCACACTAATGGAGTACTTTAAATACGTTATGTTCAAGAGTAACAGCTCTAGCGTAGCTTGGCTGTCTTTAGGCTTTCCCTATTGAATACACAATACTCTTCCCACTTCAAGCAGATACAATTCACTTGATAATTTTAGAACTGCTGTGTTGGAATGCCAATAGGCAATTTCTTTCAACTTTTCCAAGATGTTCTTCCTTATACAGTATTGGGCATTTGTAATTAAAGCCTGGAAGAATGAGATCCAATTACTCTAAGGCTTACTATAAAAATAACAAATATTTTCCTAATTGTTTCAGAAAGGAATTTTGAAAACATCAGAAAATAAGTTTTTGTACCTGAAATCATGAGAGGTTTTCATTCTAAGCTGACTTGCTGCTTGGGTCAGCCTATAATGATTTCAACTTGATCTATTTTTTCACCCTTACAAGCTCCCTATTTTATTTTTCACTGGATCGTTGAAAACTCCACATGCTCTATTAGGAGGATCAAACAGAGGCCATTTATTATTAGTTTGCATTTATATTGTATTTCCCTCCCAGTAGCTCTAGGTGTTTTACCGAACATGACAGCAGCCATCAAAACACTTTGTCAGGTATGTGAGGAAAGAAATAATGCTGTTGTAAATGTGCCAGAGGCATGCTGCTTATTAGAAAATGTCCACTTCTTATGTGCTTTCTACAGAAAATCCTTTTAGAATTTTTGTTTCAAATGAGTTCCGACTCTCTTAAACATTTTCTTTTCTTAGTTTTCAAAACAAACGTTTGTCTAACCAATTTATTGAGCTTTTAGTCCACATTGCTGTTAATACAGTAGGAAAAGTTTCCTTGAGAATAGGGAAGTCTATCTCTCATCAAGTGGGCCATAGCTCAGGGATGGGGTCAGGGGCATAGGTTCTGAAAAATCAAGGGCCCAAAAGCCATCTGAGCCAATGGCTTCTAAGCCTTTTACCTATTGAACCCGAATGATGAATTTCACAGATAAAAGAGAACAAATTTTTAGAAAGGAATTCATTATAGTTTCACAGATGAAAGCTTTCGAGAAAGCAAGCAGTTGTAGCAAGAGCAGGTCCCAAGAGATGAATTGGAAGTTTCCCATCTGTAAGTTTTAAGGCCTTTCTGGGTAGCTGCCTAGGAGGATGAGTTAGGAAGTACAGTTGACCTATCCATGAAATGTTTATGCACCTCAATTTCAGTGTTGTTCTCACATTCAATGTCCAGGAAGTGCTCAGGCTGTATAAGAGGAAAAGAAAGAGAGCAAGAAACCAGAGCAGGAACCAGAGCCCTCAAACATACCAACGAGGACAGAATCAAGGACATTTATAACTTATAGCTAAGGACAAGATCCTAAACTATGGCTTCTGACTTGAGATCTGTGTCTTCCCAGTTTCAAGTCTCCTGTCCTCATCAGTGTTATTTTACACACTAACAATATAATGTGGGGCTAAAAAGAATTTGCCCTTATTCTGGTAGAAGAGATGTAATATGTAAGTAATTAAACACAATATAATGTATTATAAAGTTCTGACAAGTAAAAGAAATGTGGGACAAGAGGGAAGTGAGTGACTTTAAGGCACAGGTTTTCAACCTGTGGGTCTTGACCTCTTTGGGGGTCGAACAACCCTTTCACAGGTGTCTCCTAAGACTATCAGAAAACACAGATATTTATATAATGATTCATAACAGTAGCAAGATTACAGTTATAAAGTAGCAATGAAAATAATTTTATGGTTGGGGTGATCACAACATGAATAATTATATTAAAAGGTTGCAATATTAGGAAGATTGAGAACCATTGTCCTAGAATGACTCACATAATTTAAGAAAATTCAAGATTACAAGTTTGTTATGAGGGATACAACTCAGTAACAAACATATGAAAGAGAGATGGGAAAAAAATAGAGTCTTCATGCCCTCACCAGCCCAACATTTTATTCAAGAGTTTTTAAAGAAAGTTTTAAAGTTTTTCCAGTACATGCATAATTTTAGATATCTATACAAACATTACATATAAAGTATATTTGTCTTTCTGAGATTGGTTTAGTTTACCCAATTGGATTATCTTTCCAGCTGTATACTTTTCTTGTAGATGGCATTACTTCATTCTTCTTTATGCCTGAAAAAATATCTGACATTTCCTTTATGCAATCTTCTATTTGTGGACTGCTGTGTTGGTCTCATGACTTAGCTATTGCGAATAGTGCTGTAATAAACATCAGTATGTGAATATCTCTGTGCACATTGACTTAGAGTCCTTTGGGTGAATCCTCAGGAATAGTACAGGTGAGTCACATGGAAGATTGTGGTGATATACTGTGTACCCTAATAAACTTTGCCTGAAGATCAGAGGACAGAACAAGCTACTAGATTAAACACAAAGGTCAGGCAGTAGTGGCATACACCTTTAACCTCAACACTTGAGATCTCATTCCTTGCTTGGGAAGTCACAGGCCTTTAATCACAGCATTAAGAAGAAAGTGATATGGTGGGCAGAGAAAGGTATATACGGTGTGAGAAGACAGGAACTAAGGCTTTTCATCCAAGGAACCCCTTTAAGCTGAAGGCCTTTCTGCTAGAAAGCCTTTCAGGCTGAGGAGTCGGTGAGGTAAAAGGTGGTGGCTGTGGCTTGCTCTTCTTCTTTGATCTTTGGGCAAAGTGTATTAGGGTACACAATACATCACCACAGAAGATCTACTTTCATTTTCTTGAAATACTTCTGTAGAGACTTCCATTATGATGGAACGGTTTAAACCAGCTCTATATGAGACCTCATTTGTCTATATTCTCACCAACATTTGGTAGTGTTTTATTAATGACTGCCATTCTGAATGAGGCAAGATGTAATCTTGATGCAATTTTGATTGGCAGTTCTCTGAAGAATAAACATTTTTCTTGTTTATTGACCATCTGTATTTCATCTTTTGAGAACTGCTTATTAATTTCATGAGCCTGTGTATTGATTTTGTTGTTTGACTAAGTTTTTAAAATTCTTTGTATATTCTAGGCATTAATCCTCAATGTTGCTGTATAGTCAAGATTGGTTAAATCAGTGGCCTTCAGTGACTAAATTTACTCTCTACTATCCATGGGCTCCTCTAGAAGTATGGGCTGACAGGTCCAATTTTCTAGACATGTAGTTTGTTGCTCTGAAAACCATTTCTTATGAATCTATGAAGCCCCACCCTGCTTACAAGAGTCATCTCAGTAACAAATTCAACTATAATTAAAAGGAACTCTTTAACAACAAGCAAACAAAAAGCATTACTACCTCTCAGAAGATCCCTGGGGTCTTAGAAGCTCTATCCTAGGAATGGGGTAACACAACAAACAAACACACACACTTTAATTATACAACACTAATCACAGCATCTTTAATTACATTGAATAAAGAGCTTTTGGACCACCTTGACAGTAGATGTTGATGTTAAATCAGAATGTGACCATCTCTGAATGCAAAGAACTTAGAGCCAAGGAAGAAGACAGAGGCTGGGACATTAAAGGCCTATTGGATCCCAAGTAGGTTTACCTTAGGAGCTCATATTCCACTAGCATCAATTTTGTATAAAAATATTTTGCTTATTATTTGAATAAGTAAATAGAATATTAAGGGACATAAACAATTTACCAAGGTCAGACAAATGATACCTGGAAAATCCACTGTTCAATCTGGAATGATCTCTCCAGGGCTAAGATCATATCCATTTTTAACAACTATCACATAAGAGAGACAGAACATGCAAAGAAAAAAAGAAAAACTAGACAGATATATTATTGTCTTATACCTCTTTCTCCTCCACAAGAGTGGTTTTCTGGCTTATATAAGCAGTAGGAAAACTTCATATATCAGAGATTTTTTAATAAATACAAGTTGGTGCTTCTGCCTAGGACCAAGGCTACATAACAAAAGATGGTAGAGAGATTTAGCATAGTAACCCTGTGAATTCAAGCATTGGGGACTGTCCTAAATCATCACTCATATTTCCAGATTTCATAAAGTCTTTGGCCTAAAATGTATGAAAAATCATATTTCCACAGCTTAGTGACTAGGTTTTAAAATGCTGGCCACCCCACTTGCTGTCCTCACTGATCATCCATAGCACAAAATCTGTCATGGAACCTTCAATTTACTGTAGTTCCGCCCACTTTTTCTCATTTTGTCCTAGCCAACACATTTCATTCCATTCTGCATCTAAATAAATTACACTTGAGAAACTGAACTCTTCAGTAAAGATCATTGCTAAGAGGGGGATCTAACCTAAATTGTGCGTACCCAAGTTTATGGATGTTTCAGGGATGTGATGCCAATTCAGGGTTAGGCATCTAATTGATTTCTCAGGATCCAGGGGCATCCCACATGAGCCAGAGCGCCAGTAAGTAGGAGACAAATCCTGAAGCCAGTGTAGTTCAATGCTCCTATTTTATAAAGTGTTGTTTGCAAACCTCAGTAATCCTACGTGATTACTCCCTATGTTCAAAATACTAAGTTGTGGTCACTTTTCCTTTTCCTCATTTATTTATTATTTTCCATTGATTTCTAAGGGAAGTGGGGAGAGGAAGAGAATGAAGAAGAGAGAAAGATGGGAAGAAGGAAGGAATGGAGGGAAGGATAGAGGAAAGGAGAGAGGGAAGAAAGAAGGAAATAAGGTGTCTCATTTTGTTTTCACTGTGGTGTGGCTGAGCTAAACATTCTAATTCCAATTTAGCAGTAAAGTTTGATGTATGCCAGGCTCCAACTTGTAGAAATATCTGGCTATTATAAGTGCTCTGCAGGTAATGCTGTGCTAGCGGAGGAAGAGACTGGTCCTTGCCTACTTCTCACTGTGTAGTCACGTGGTCCATCTATTTATTTGACTTTATGGGATTTAACATGACAATTTCCAAGTGGAATAATTTTCCTTAACAAAGAAATAGAAGTGTTCAAGCCCAAGATAGGCTATGCAGCTTGAAGAAGTTGTAAAGAGAAGATGTTTTACTTTTAAAGGTCTTGCTAGCTCTTGAAAATTAATGCAATGCTTATTTGTATGGCCAAGAAAGTAGTCAGCAGCATTCTTGAAACATAAAATAAATAAACTGGGGCCCAGACTTGAAGGTGTGAGGATATGATAAATATTGTGGGAGTGAAAAAAAATAACTTTTCTTTCTATCCACTTTAGTTTTCTTAGCTGGGACCCCTGCAATGAAAGCTCATTAAGAGAGAAGCATACAGATGCATTTAGTTTGTCTTTGTAAGGAAATGAAGGCCTGATGAAATAGTTGTCTGGGATTGATGACAAGTATGCAGTCACAGAAATGTGAAAGGACAAAGGAGTATGATGGAATGATAATGATGGAGGAGGGGCTCACTTAGCAAGGCCAATGTTCTCATTTAATTTTTGTTGTTGTGATAAATATCCAGACCAAAAGCAAGAAAGAATTTATCTGACTTAAAATTCCTGGTCCATTATAGTATGTGTGTCAAGATGAGAGAATCTTAAAGCAGCAAGTTACATCAAATCCACAATAAGGAGTGAAGAGAATTGCATGCATGTACACTTGAGACTCACTCAGCTAGCTTCCTCTATTCTTTTTGTTTGTTTGTTTGGTTGGTTGGTTGGTTTCAAAAACTTTTTTCAATATAATAGTTTTATTGATTGGGAGTTTCACATAGTGCATCTTTATCATACTCACTTCCTAATCCTTCCAAGTTTACCACCCACTAACCCCCAAGTAAAAGAAGAACAGGAAGAAGAGAAGGAAAAAAAAGTCAAATTTTTGTTGCCCACTGGAGCATGGTCAAACTCCCAGTGGTTAGTCCTTTGAAGAAAACTGAGTCTTTCCCCACCCCTAGCCCCACCAAAAGCCATCAACTATGAAGAGCTATCATGTATAGGGAATGATGCCACCCAGAATGGTCTTGGAATTCACGTATCAGTTAACTTTATTAGGACAGTTCCCCACAGATAAGGCCAAACTACTGTAGATAATGGCTCATTGTGTTATCAGACTTAAGAGTTACAGTCTCACCAAGCCAAATTTGGCCAGCTGCCCTCAATAAGCCATTTGGAACAGCTAAAATAATGGTGAAAACCAGATCAAGGACATTTAATCAACTTGGCCTCGTTGGCAGGAAGGAGAAAGAAACCCTCCCTTATCTGTATTTGGGGTCCTCCGTGATACAAGGTTTAAATAAACAGCAAGAGGTATACATAATTAATCACTACAGTTAAGGTATGATCCCTTCACACCATTGTCTCAGCTCCAAGTCAATCTCTCCTACAAGGTCATTTAACACATTGTAAATCTTTCTTCAGATGACAAGTCCTCTGGCTGCTCTCAGAATTTCAGCCTTTTTTTTTTTTTTGTCACAGCAGAGAATTCCTGGAGAAATTGAAATTTCTTGGGATCCATTCTCTCAGTAGTCTGATAGCAAAAGAGGGAGTAGAAGCATCTGTTTGGAATGTGTTCATCTCTGCCAGACAGGCCAGTTATAATTAAGACACTTCCTGCATGATTCTAGTGTGTGTCAATTGGACAATTAAACTAGCCATTATAGCCAGTTCATTCAGATCCTTCTGGCTCCCTGTCTTCCAGAATAGCACTGTTTCTTTTCTTGGCAGACAAGTTCCCCACCTCCTATATAAAGATTTCATGACCAGGTGCAAGGGAAGTTCACTCCTATGCGTTCTGTTTCTCAGTGCCCTTCAGCTGAAAATACCCAACCTGTTACAAGCTAGCTCTTGGACTAAAATTTCGCCTCCATCCTGGCCCACCATCAATACAGATATGTCCTGGTTGTGTCTTTATTGGACAATTCAAAGATGCCAAGAGCAATTCTGAATAGTTCACAGCTGATGCCTTTCAAATAGGCTAAGGTTAGAGTCTGATATCCCCACTTACACTTCATCTGTGTCTATTGTTAGAGACCTGATAGGTAGTCAGTCATGTTATGTCTAGAAGAGAAGAGAGTAAGGAAAGAACCTCAAAATTCCCCCAAATGTGTGTGTGTGTGTGTGTGTGTGTGTGTGTTTGTCTTCAATTGTTCCACATCTAGTCTCTTACCACTTTCTGTAGGCAGAGTCCTTTTCTCTGCTAAGAAAGATGTTAATGATATGATTAACATATTCAACAATGGCCTAGGAAAGGCTGACATTTCCCAAAGCTTTTTGATCAAAGACTAAAGTAATGAAAATTGCCAGTTAGTCAGGTCAAAACCATAAATGCCTAAATTCACTTCTTGAAAGGCCAGGTAAATTAAAGGACAATAGAGGGCTAGTCTGATTGTGGGGAACATGAGAGCTCTTTGGAGTGGTTGAAATTAAGAACCCCAGCATTAATTCTTGCCAGCTTCCTGATATCGATTAAGAAGACATTGCAAGTGCTCATTTGTGGGCAAATTAAGAGATAAGTCCTTTTCAGAAGGTCATTTACTTGCCTTCTTCTTAATTAATATTACTGCCTTGAAGATGTGCAGTCAAATTAGCCCATTAATTATAAAGTCTTCTTTCTGACGAGGAGGAAGTGATCATTTATTCACTATCAGAACCAGGTGTCCAGTTAAAGCCCCTTCTTCTGGCATTCTACTAGAAAGATCAAAGTTTTGAGATTCTGGCTGAATTGGATGATTTTAACTTAAGCAGATCTGTTTGGTTGTCACTGATTTTAAGGTGCAGTATATAAATATTTTCTAAAACTTGAGAATTAAATTATATGATTCAGGGTGGGGAGCAGAATCTATCTTTTCCCACCTACCACTCAAAGATAAACCAGTATTTTAATAGCTATTCTTTTTTAATTAAAATATAATTCTACCAGTTCCTCTTGCCTCCCCTCCCTCTAAGCACTCTCATGCCCCCACCCCACACTTCCTTTCAAATTCATGGCCTCTTTTTCCTTAGTTATTATTGTTACCTATAGTTATAAATTCATTAATATATAAAGAAATACCTTCATTAAGCCAGATATGTATAGTCTTCTTAAATTAGTCATTGTTTAAAACATCTTTATGCATGATAATAAGAATGTTTTTCATATGACATAAACATTTAAAACAATGTTTTTGTAAAGCATTTTATTTTAAGATTCTTATTTGTATGTTGTTATAAGAAATTAGAGAAGGCAGTCCAATGTGATCTTTACTCAGTGCCCTCAATAACAACATCTTACAAAATCACAGTGCAATTCACAACCAGAACACATTAAATAATTAAGGGTGGTGTGTGTGTGTGTGTGTGTGTGTGTGTGTGTGTGTGTGTGTGTAGATATTTATGTATATAGAGAGAGACAGTGGGAGGATGTATATCAGCAGGACATGCTCTGGCTAGTCCTTTATAACTGCTCATACTTCTCATTCAGCTAATGATTTTCCCCTGGAAACCATGTCTCCTGTCCTTGTTTTTATCATTACCAAAATGTTGTGTAACTGGAATACTGTAGTGTAAGACTTATACATTTTAACTCATTTCATTGAGTACAATTCTCTAAAGATTTGTCTAATGTGTTACATGCATCAATACTTCACTTGTTATTATTGCCAAATGTTAGCCTATGTTCTACCTGTATCATAATTTGTCCAATTATTCACCCATTTGTTCTATGAGAGCAGTGATGTGCAATTTATCTTAAGTATATATGGATAACCAGTATATGCCAAATAATTAGATGACTATTTTAAGGACAGTGGTCAGGAAGCAAATGTTCTGGGGAATAAATATTCCTGTTAGATTCTTCAGTATAGTAACACTAGGTATTACCTAGTGCAATGTAAGAGCAAATCAATAACATGAGGAGTGAACAGATTATTCATTCTAAAGATATTATTTTAAGTACCTAAACTATTGGTTTACAAGCCATTACATCATTTATAGTTTTATTTTTGGTTGTTAGGCTAGTCTTCAATGGCTGAGCCATCTCTTGGGACTCTTTTCCGCCTGTTGGGTTGCCACATCCCACTTTGATAGGACAGGTTTTGCTTCATCTTATTTTATTTTGTTACATTTGGTTGTATCTCTTAAAAGCTGTTTCTTTGCTAATGAGTGACCAAAAAAGAGTGGATTTGGAAGTGAGGAATAGAGAGAGGGGAAACTATAATCAAGATTTATGAGAAAAGAATCTATTTTCAATAAAATGGTAAAAAGAATAAAATTTATAGTTATATACAACATTTATATTTTTGTAATTTCTCCTATAAGCATTGCTTCATGCACAAAATGTTCAGTACAGAATATATTCCACAGCAACAATACCACAGATCATGATTTTTGAAAACTGTTATCCAGCATTGCTTTGGTAAGATATTTCAAAGCATGCCACTTTCAGCACAAGTTAATCCATCATGTCTCATTCATGTATCCATTATTTCACTTAGCAGTTGTCATGGTATGCTGGATATTGTGCATTATGAATGGTAGATATTTCTAATAAAAGTTGTAGCCACGAATTAGGTTCCTACTGGTTGTGTGCGAGCACTTTTCTCATAATTTTGTGAATAAGATTTACTTTAGAAAATACTTCAACTTTTGGCAAATCTACAAGAAATGCAGAGTCTGCACATACTCTGCCCATACAGTGTGCTTGCTGTCTGCCCCATTACTAAAGCCTTCACTGAAGGTGTGTATTTGTCACAAGAGACAACCTATTTGGCATATCATTATACACAAAGATCGTAGTTCATATTAGAGTTCTTCCTGGTTAGAGCTCATTCTAATTCATTTACTTTACATTAGAATTTGTTCTAAGAGGTTTACACTAGAGTTCCACTCTTGGTGTTCCACATTCCATGGATTTTACGGGGATATAATGCCATCATAGTAGCAAGGAAAATAGATTTCCTGCTCTAAAACCCTCCATGTTTGTCCTTCTTATCCCTCCTCCTATCCCTCCTTCACCTCCTGAGAACCACTAATCCTCTCATCTCTATAGTTTTGCCCTTTCTAGAGTGTCTTATAAAAATCCCAACTTTTTTAGATCATAGACTTTCTAGTTAGCTTTCTCATTTCTTACCTAATAACCACAGTTGAGCCTCTTGTATGTTTTTCATGGCTTGATAGATCATTTTGTTTTAATCTTGAGTAACATTATACTTTCTAGACATATCAACCTATTTACTCATTCACTCTGAATGACATCTTGTTTCTATGTTCTGATGGCTGTAAACAAAGCTGCAATAGACAACCATGGGCAGCTCGTTGTGTGGACATAAATTTCCAAATTGTTTGAGCAGATAGGAAGGAAACCCACCAGGGTTTATGGATCATTTGACCAATGGTAAGATTATGTTTAGTTTTGTTAGAAATTGTTACATTGTCTTCCAACATATTCTGCTATTTGCATTCTCATCAGCAACAAATGAGTATTCCTCCTGTTCTTCATCCTTGCCAGCCTTTATCATTTATGCTGTCAGCTTTCAGGGTTTAGGGCATTCTACTAGATATTGATGTCTACAATGTTTTATCTTATAATTTCTAGTGATATGTTGATCTCTTTCGCATATGTTTACTTTCCATCTGCACATCTTTTCTACTGAAAAGATTACTCATCTATTTTGACCATTTTAAAATTGGATTTATTCTTCTTTTACCGTTGAGTTTAAGGAGTTCTTTGTGTGTTCTACATAACATTCTTTTATTCCATCTGTCATTGGTACATGGTCTTATGGTAAATGCAGTGTCTTTTCATTGTCTTTTATTTTAAAGGTTTTTTTGTTGTTGTTGTTGTTATATGTGTGTGTTTACCAGCATGCATGCATATGCACCATGGATGCCTGGTGCCTGCAGAAGCACACTCCACTTTCTCAACATTTGACATAGGGTTTACTATGTAGATTTGTAAATAATCTAAGTTTATTTAAAAAAAAACAAAACAAAACATTGTTCTCTATGATTTCACAAAGTGGTGATTGCACAATAGAAAAAATATTCCTGAAGCTGGAGAGATGGTCCAGGGTTTAAGAGAAATAGATATTCTTCCTGAGGACCCAAGTTCCATCTCAGCACCCATATGGCAGTTCACAACCATGTGTCACTCCAGGTTCTGAGTATCTGACACCATCTTCTTTTTCCTTTTTTCTTTATTCTTCTCTCCTACAATTCATCCCTATCATGGCTTCCCCTCCCTCTACTCCTTCCACTACCACCTACACCTTCCCTCTCCCTCAGATCCACTGCTCTTCCATTTCTCTTCAGAAAAGAGCAGACCTCCCAGGGAAAGGAACCAAACATTGCATACCAAGATGCAATTAGACTAGATACAAACCCTCATATCAAGGCTGGACAAGGAAACCCACTAGGAGGAAAAGTGTCCCAAAATCAGGCAAAAGAATCAGAGACACCCCCTATTCCATTGTTAGGAGTCCCATAAAAATCACAAACTAAACTACCACAGCATGACCACAGGATCTAGCCCACTCAGGCTCCAGGATTTCCGCTTCAATTTCTGTGAGTACCTATGAGCCCTGCTTAGCTGATTCTGTAGGCTATGTTCTCCTGATATCCTTGACCCCTCTGGCTCCTACAATCTTTCCTCTTGTACAGAGTGTCCTGAGCTGTGCCTATCATTTAGCTGTGGATCTTTGCATCTGCTCTTTATCAACTGCTGGAGGAAGCCTCTCTGATGACAGTTGGACTAAGCACAGATCCACGAGTATAGCAGATTACCATAATAACTTATTTTACTCATTTTTTGTCAGTCATGTTTGGTTCTACCCTAGGCCTCTGGACCATCCAGCTTCTGGTTCCTGGCCATCCAGGAAGTGTCTGGCATGAGCTCCCTCTCATGGCTTAGGCCTCAAGTTAGACCAGTTACTGGTTGCCTACTCAGTTCTGAGCCACCCATATCACAACAAATCTTGACATTTTATATGCAGGACAAATTGTGGATTGAAGATTGTGTGACTGGGTTGGTGTCTCAGTACTATTACTGGAAGCCTTGCCTGGTTACAGAAGGAGGCTAGTTCAAGTTCCATACCCTCCATTACTAGAAGTCCTCACTAGGGTCCCTCTCATAGGTTCAAGGAAGTTTCCACTGCACTAGGTTTCCTCATTACCCCCTAAGTGCCCCCAATTCAGTCATCCTCAACAGTACTCACTCTCTCTATCCCTTCCTCCCCCCACAACCTGATCCTTACTGTTCCCATCCTCACTTGCCCCAGTCCACCTGCAAAATCCATTCTATTTGCCCATCCTGGGGAGATGCATGCAGCCTTCCTAGAGCTCTCCTTGTTACTTGGCCTCTCTGGGTCTGTGGATTGCAGTATGATTATCCATTACTTAAAGTTAATATCCACTTATAAGTGAGTACATACCATGGTTGCCTTTCTGGGTCTGGGTTGCCTTCATCAGTATGACTTTTTCTCGTTCTATCCATTTGCCTACAAACTTCCTGATGTCATTTTTTTCTGTTAGCCAAATAATACTCCATTGTGAAAATATACCATATGTTCTTTATCCATTCTTCAGTTAAAGGACATCTAGGTTGTTTCCAGTTTCTGGCTATTATGAATAAAGCTACCATGACCATAATTGAACAAGTGTCCTTATGGTATGATTGTGCATCCTTTAGGTACATGCCTAAGAATGGTATAATTGGATCTTGAGATAGATTGAGTCCCAATTTTCTGTGGAACCATCATATTGATTTCCATTGTGGTTGGACAAGTTTGCACTCCAGTTCCTAGTGGAGGAGTGTTCCCTTGCTCCACATCCTTTCCAGCATGAGCTGTCACTTGTGTTGTTGATCTTAGCCATTTTGACAGGTGTAAAAAGAATCTCAAAGCAGTTTTGATTTGCATTTCCTTGATGACTAAGGATATTGAACATTTAAGTGTTTCTTAGCCATTTAAGATTGCTCTATTGAAAATTCTCTGTTTAGATCTGTCCCCCAATTTTTTAAAAATTGGATTATTTAGTTTATTGATGTCTAGTTTCCTAAGTTTTTTTTTTTAATATATTTTAGATATTAGCCCTCTATCTGATGTGGAGTTGGTGAGCAACTCTTCCCATTCTGTAAGCTGCCCTTTTGTCCTATGGAAGATGTCCTTTGCCTTACAGAGGCTTTTCAGTTTTACAAGGTCTGCCACCATATTCTGTTCTCTGTGGGCACTTCAAGAATATACCATACAGGCATACATTCAGGCAAACTCTAATACCCATGAAATAAAAAGGGAAATATCCCTAATTTTCCTTTAATTCATTTTTGTCAATCATCTCTTTTATAGAATATATATGCATAAATAAATATATATAGAAAGAGAGAGCACATGTTTGTGGGGGGGGGAGGAAAAGATAGGAGGATTTGTTTTTAAATAAAATCATCTGATTATGGTTCTAATTCTCACTGTGTAGTGCTAGCAGACCTGGAACTCATTATATGGACCATCTTAACTCCAATTTATGGAGATCTGACTGTCCCTGTCTCCCAAGTGCTGGGATTAAAAGATTTTGTCACCATGTACCTGGCTTGGTTCTAATAGTTGTTTATGCAGTCTCTTCAAATTATGTTTTATTTTTCAGTGTGCTAACCCTTGTGATGGCTCTCTGATCATTAGTTCCAGCCTAGAAGGAGAGAACCATAGAGAATTTCTTCCTGTACCACAATATATAGGAAAGATTTCCAGAAGGTCCACCTGTAGTTCTCCCTCTAACACACAGCAGATGTCCCCTTCAAAGGTGCTCAGTGTTCAATGATTACTACAAAGAAAAGTTGGGAGTCAAGGAAAGACTGTTTTTTTTTTTTTCTTTAATAAACTCTTGTTTCAGTTTTGATTGGGTAAGTCCCAGGAGTAGGGAAATCGAATTTAGATCAATAAATACATAGACGGTTCTTACTGAACAAACACATTATGTGGTCCATCAAGCAGAGGCTAGAAAGCTTTAAGGGCATGAGGGCATGATTATCTTTAGACTACTAGACATTCATTACCCTACTCATGAGTACCAACTTCCCCAGTGCTTCACACAGTGAATGAAGAAAACCCTTGAAAGATAAGTAGTGTCATTCCAGAAGGGAAATATTCTTAGGATGTGCATGCAAGCCTCACCTGCCACCCCCTGGGCAAGTCACTAAGCTATTCCTCAGTGTTATCATCCATACAATTCTTATAAAAATAACATATCAACCTTAGAGTAGTCACAAGTATAATTTGCAATAGACCATGGAAAATATAGAAAATAGAACCCAGCACAACAAAACAAAACAAAACACAACGCAGTTTTTTGTTGTTTTGTTTTTAAACCAGAACATTTTATGACCTATCATTGAAATCCTCAAGTTAACTCAAAGCTGCAACATCCATACTCTTGGGCTTAGGTGTTGTCCTTCCATGGAACCAGTATCTGAATTGTCCATAGACATTTTTAGCTGAATCATTTGTCCAGTCCCAAGAGTGTTCCATCTTTTTAATTTGGCACTGCAGTTGTACCTTCTCTTGTGTAGGAGTACTGCTTATGGCTTACAGATTGCTCAGCCTGGACCACCTTTTCAGTAGTGATTGTCCTCCCATCAACCATTAATCAAGAAAATGCCCCATAGGCTTACCCACAGACAAGACTGGTACAGATCATTTTTTCAAGTGAGTTTTCCTTTTCCCAAATGACTCTAGTTTGTATCAAGTTAACATAGTTGATATAAAATTAGCCAGTACAATCTATGACTTCCCAGTGCACATGTACACACACACACACACACACACACACACACACACACACACACACACACACCATGGAAGCATGACGGGTCATCTTAAATACTAGTAGTGTTTCCTTTCATAGTGACTTACATCATTATGCTCAGGATCCCCTGCAGGCATCAGGCCTGTAGCAAAAGGAACTGCAAAGAGGTGAGAATGAAAACTTAGTTCAGCTCGACTTCATTAGGCTGGATCAAATTTTGGGAGTCTGATGTCAGGCAGTTTTTGTTCCAATTCCATGTATAAGGCATGACTACATAGAAACTCCTTTACAAAATTCATGTGACCATGAAGCTTAAGTTCTATAGCTTATGGTTCTAGGATCTGGTGTGGTTTCTGACTAAGATAGCATAGAGATTCCAGACTGTAAAGTACATGCAGCATCTCCCCTAAAGATGGCTTCTATAAAGGTATACCAAGAGAGAGTCTGGGATAAGCATTCTGAAGGATTTGGGTCAGGCCTGGCTGTACATATGGCAAAGGTCACCAGGTCACTAACAGCATCCATTCCCAGATAACTGGGTGAAAAGGAGGTACTCTGTTTCCCCTATTGTGAGACACCCCTGCCTGTTTAACACTCCTGGCTTCCCTAGAGCCTATCTATGAGTATAAGAACCTTTCTCATGTCTTCTACAGTTATGTACTACAACAGTTGGGGACACTGAAGTTCACAAAAGTCTAAGACCTGTGAGGAGAATGAGATTCAAATGGAAGTTTATGTTAGTCAGATGCTAAAATGTTATTATCTCAAACCTGAACTAAGTGCTTGTACATGTTGCTGCACAACAAAATATATTATTGTTTTGCTAATGTTTTCCTGCTGGGCTAATCCTCTGTTTGCATAGCAAGATTTGCACATTTACCATCACCTGTATTTGAAATTAGGATGTTTCTTGATAAATTGTACCATTATCTAAACAACTTTATCAGTACCAGATTCTTTTTTTCCTATTTCCAATCTAAATGTCTCATTTTGTTGAGGTATATAATGTTACTTCTTATTATGCACTGATAAATCATTTTAAGGAATTCTTGTAGCTACCTCTGTTCCTCTTTTCCACATATTAATGAGTAGTTTTCTTTCCTCTCCATTTTATTTATGTAGAATCTATACATATGCTGTGGTCTTAATGTCTTCATGTAGTGAATACTTTTAATCATGGTTACACTTTGTGTTCTTGTTTGTCAAGAAAGTTTTATGTATTTTTCATGCATAATTCATGGTTTCTGACAACTTCCTATTCCCAGTACCTAAGTAGACACACTTTGACATCTATGTCTCGTCCTAGATATTATCTCCTATGCAGACAAGGAATGTTCCTTTTGACCTTCTAACACATTATATTTTTATCTCCTGTGGACTGTATGGGATACAATAGTCCTTGTTACAAATTTTTAGTGAGTAATACCTGGATTAGATTCATTTTAATCACATTAAAACAATAAATTTACTAGGCTTCCATAATTATATAGTTGAAAGCACTTTCTCCCTCCCAACCTAGTTTTATACTAATAATTATATAAGACACCATCCTTGCTTTGACATTAGAAGAGAATAGGCCTTGCCTACACATAAAGAGAGACACAAACAGAACTAGTCCTAGTAAGTTGACAATCAGATACACGGGGATTTTATGTCAGAACTCGACACAACAGCTCATGTACACAGACTCATCCTCACCACCACCTCACCTGCTCATCTACTGGATAATACTAGCCCAAGGAATAAGGAAAATTATTTAACATCTCTATGCTTTGTTTCCTCATCTGAGAGTTTTAGTTATTGAATGGAAGTTTGCTTTATGCCAGGCAGTGGGGATATGGCAGTGAACACACAAAAGAACACTCTTTGTCCTATGGTTTTATACCCTCAGTGGCTCCCCCTTGTATGAATGATGGAAGTATTAAATGAATGATAGAGTGTTTTATCATTTAAGGTGTTAATTTCAGAATTCCCCACCACCAGATAGAAAAATCCATAAATGTTCAATGCCCCTTATATGAAAAGAGCAGCATTTGTATATAACTTAGATACACTGTCCTGTAGTTAAATAATCTCTGGATTGTTTGTTGTGTCAAGTGCAATATAAACACTATGCAAATAGCTCTTAAACTGCATCATTTAAAAAATAATACTTCAAGATAAAATGCATTTTCTACATGGGCAAAATTTTTATTTCAAATGATATCTGTCTGTGGTTGGATACAAATCATGGTGATAGAAAGCCAAGTTTACTAGCAAAATGATCAAAAAAATGCTGACACATCCTACTACTCTCTATAGATACACACAAAAGTAAGCATATCAATATTTTATATTTACAATGGATAAAGTGATAAACAAATAGTTCAATATTAATAAATTATCCTCAGAAAAAGTATTCTACAAGTTAGTTGTGAAGGGCCCAACAATTTTGCCACAACACAAGCTCTTTTAGACTGGTGAAACATTAAACAACATACTTCAAATTAATTCATTTCATTGGTCATTTACATTTATGAAGCTTATATATAAAGAATGACCCAATAGTGTAACTCATCTTGGACCTTTGAAAGGTGTATATTGGAAATTCTTATGCAATTACATTAGACAGTTGTTTCAGCAAGAACTAGTCTGAACATAATATTGTAGGATGGAGTGTTTTCTCCTAGTTGAATACATGATGCAGGAAATGGAGATGTAAGCCATAGAGAAAACAATTATAAGAGGATTTAACCTATTTAGTGTGAGAAACCCAGGCTATTTTTGAAAAGTAGTCCTCAAGTGACCATTGAAGGACATTTGCTTCTTAAAGGCCAACAGGAATTCTGATCCTGAAAACATGTTTCTAGATTCTTCAAGCATATTTTGCAAATCACAGTACCTGACTCATTGAAGTGGTGATGGGAGTGTTCATCCAGAAGACCACACATTCTCCACCATGCACCTTCTCTCCATTGCTTTCTTCAAATAGTTACTACACTCTTTGCCCCAACAATCTCTGAGCTACCTAGCATGCCAGCCCTACAATATGGCTTGGTATTTAAAAGAAGGCCAGGAAGCTTATTCCATAAGCTTGTCCTCTTTCTTTCTGAAGGCACTTTTCAGGGTGATTTCACTGGTCACCTATGTCCTTTACAAACTACATTTCCTTATTACTCTATTTATCTTACTGCAAGATCTCTGCATCAAGTGTCCCCTTGAATATTAGGAGAAAAGCATCTTTTGGATCCCTCTTTTAGTTAGCACGTTTCCAGAAAAACAACCTTGTTCTAGCTGCCTGCATTTACAAGTTTCTATTTTTTTTCCCCCAAGGAGACAAGCCCTCACTCTCCAAAGGAACAACTATCTATAGTCACTAGTTATCTCTCCTTGCCAGCTCAACCCAGCAATTATACACTTAGCAGTGTCTTTTTAATAGAAATTTCTGGAGCATGGGAAGTTTTTGACTACATTCTCAGAATGCATGTTCTCAGAAGAAGTGACGATTCTTGGCCTCCACCCCAGTGTCTCTGCTATTTCCTCCTCAGTGTCTACGCTGTGGCATTATAACATGTCAGAGGTCAGCTTTGTCAACTCCTCTCCCTATGCTGGTCTTTTGCTGATATTTCTCACTTTTCTGAGAATATCATCTTCAGTCTCAGCCCCCAAATAAATGAAGAATCTTTCTATGCTTTTTCTATCCTCCACTTCCTCCACTTCCACATTGTCCTGAGGCCATAATATTTTTCCCTAAAATGGAAAATAAGATCTGGTCAGTCCTCTATTTTTTATATTTCAGCGGTTTCTGACAGCTTTCAAAAGAAAAGCCAAAATATTGAACAAGTTTCCCTAGAGGCCCTTGTGGAAAGATCTTTGCTAAATTTTCTGCCTTCTCTATTCTTGACCTTCCCACACAGGGGGTTTTTATTCTATCTGTTCTAAGCAGACTTTAGCTCTCACAGGCTTCCACATGCTTCCAGCTCCATACAGGCTGTCTCCCATAATGCCAGCTCACCTTTTGCCCTCAAACCCACTTCAAGAGTCCTCGCCTCTGCAAGTGTTCTTCTGAAGATTTCTCCCCTGTGAGATCCAAGTACCTGTTGCTCCTTGCATCTTAAGCTCCCTCGTGTATACAAATTTCTAAATGGTCTTAATAAAAAAAAAAAAAAAAAATGGAGCCAGAAATTTGGGTTAAAGCCTGAGAGAAAGATCAGAGGAATAGGACAAATCATGAGCTAACCTCACCTCACCAACCACACAGCTTCCAAAGAGAGTGACTTCCTGTGTACTCACATTTATACGCCTTTTCTGTTCTGTCCTCTCAATGGCTCTCTTAGCCCAGCTACATCACTTCCTCTTCCCACATAACTCTGTCACTTTCTGTCTGTCTGTACAGACTTCTATGATTGGTACTGGGATTAAAGGTGTGTGTCAGCACACTTGGCTCTGTTCCCTAGTGTGGCCTTGAACACACAGAGATCCTGTCTGCTAAATGATTGGATTAAAGGTATGTGCTATCACTAAGTGACTTCTTTCTTGACTTATAATGGCTGGCCTTTTTCCACTGATCTCCAGGCAAGCTTTATTTATTAAAGCACAAATAAAATATCACCACACCCTGGGCTGGTGTGGAAGATTTCCTAATTAGCTTTGAAGTCAACTGAAGATGTGCATGGTATCTTCGGATTGTTTTAATCATGGGGTCTATTACTAAATCACATGTGCACAGTTTAAGCATTGGAGACAATCAGATGATGTTATAGTTGATCTAGTGAATGCTCACGATAAGCAGAATGTCCTTATGCAGATTCTGGGATGCAGTCTGTGCCCTCATACTCTCATTTCCTTTTAGGCCTGGTGACTACCAGCATTTCTCAAATGCACATTATCAAATGAGTCAGAATAATTACTTATACTGGAGTAAAAGTTCATTGTCCATATCTGCATGTTATCAATTTAACATGTTTGCAATTAATTTGACCAGCTAACATGAAACTATTCATTTCATGAAAGATCTATTATTAAATTCTTCAGGGACCATGCTGACTAGGGTATAAAATGAAAATATCAGGTACAATCTGCAACTGTCCACACAAACTTTAGACTGTTTGCTTCTTTCCATTCTAGACAAAACATTTTAAATTTTAATTCAGAAAAGCAATTGAATAGTAAAGTTCTAAGAGCTTATTGACAAGAATCTTTAATTAAGAACTACATTAAATGGCTCTTGAAGAACTGTTCAGTGTACAGTAGGAGAGAACATATAATAATGATGCGCCCCAACGCTGTTTGTCCCTGCTGGAAGCGCTCTGGCAAAGGCCTGGCTCTGGCTTCTTCTCGAGTGCTTAGTAGACATCTGGTGATGGAGTCAAAGAGGCAGGCAGCTTCAGAGAAAAGCAGAGTTGAATCAAGATGCCTTTTAAAAAAGATTTATTTTTATGTGTTATGTGTATATATATATATATATATATATATATATATATATATATATATATATATATGTGTGTGTGTGTGTGTGTGTGTGTGTGTGTGTGTCTGTATTTCCCCCATAAATGTGGGCCAGAAGATGGTGGGGCTCCCCTGTAGCTGGAATTATAGGCAATTGTGAACCCTCTGATGTAAGTGTGGGTGCTCAGAATGGAACTCTGGTCCTCTGGAAAAGAAGTAAGTGCGCCTAACCCTGAAGCCATCATCTCAAGGAAGCTCTTGTTTTAGATACAGAGAGGCTGTGAGGCACAGGGTAAGAGTTGGAGGGTGAGTCTTGATTTCTCCTTCCTTTAGGCCTTTCGGCTGTGGACTAAGCAAATTACTCAGACTCTCCCAGAATCATGGTCTACTTCTATAAACTGAGGTAAAATTAATTCAAAACTCACAATGCTGATATGGACATAATAACTTCATAATAAAAACACAATTTTAAAGTATATATAATAAATGTACCTCTAAATATGCCATTTTCTCTCCCTTTTATTTTCTATGCAACTTCGTTGGAAACCCCATAACGTACCAAAACAAAATCAGAACTACCGGATCATTACAAAAGTTACTCTATAGCTTTAGGTTATTGGATGATGGCTTCCTGTGGTCTTTGCTGCTCACTTCAGGCTCATGCTTCTTGCAGTGGAAAACTCAGAGAAATAATGTTACTGGTCATTTGGCCTTCACAGTCATCATTGTCTCTGCAGTTGTCTTCAAGAGGAAGGGAGAGAAGAGGAAATGAAGGCATTCCCCACTTTAGCCTTTAGTTAGAGGTGGATTCATGTGGCCCAGAACAACAGCTTATCACTCAACCCTCCTGGAATCTGCACGTGGAGAGGGTGTGTGCCTCCTCAGAAGAGGCACTTTATAAGAAGTATTCAAGACTGCTTCTCTATTCCTATCTCGATTCCCTATCTGGGCAAGTGCAGTGAATGTAAACAACAGCAGAATGTTTAGCATTTATAGGGTAGGATCCTTCTTCTCTGAATACAAAGGAGCAATACAGGGTTTATTTATAGACTGTGAACCTAGTGTATTTGAAACCAAAGAATTAGAAATACAGTTATATGCAGAAGTGGATTTGGGTTTTGTTTTTTCCTATGCAGGTATGGCTCAAGAAAATAGTGGCTGTGCCTGAGACTGAATCATTTCTCAACCTTTTGGACAAGATCAAGTAGGGAGAGAGATAGAAGGAGGCAGATGCTAGTGGGTATTTGCCAGGAGGATCTTAGAGGGAAGAGACAGCAGAGCCATGAGGGTGCAAGGCTGTACGGGTATAGACTTACAGAAAATTAGAAAGGAAGAAAGGGAGAGGGAGGAGAGAGGAAGGGAGGGAAGGAAGGGGAAGGAGAGAGTGAGGGAGAGGAAAGAAGGGAGGGAGGGATGTCTCTGCAATTGCCTTTATAGAAAGAGGGGAGGCGGACAATGTGCTCATAAATGGAGTTACTTATTTAGCATAAACCAAGCAAGAACAGAAGGGATGCTGTAAGTAGCATTAGATCACTCTATTAGATGGGAGAAAAAGGAAGAGAAAAAAGTGAAGGAAGGTGAAAGACGAGCGGAATGGAGGGAGAAAGGAGAAATTCAGGATGCTGTTTTAAATAGGAGTCTCAGTTCAGAGAAGAGAAAGAAAAAAATGCAGAAGCCAAGCCATACAAGAGAGCACTCTGAGAGTCAGGAGTTCTAACTTTCCTCCTAGGTCAGTCGACTCTCGACCCGGAGAAAGTGGGCATGAGAGCCAGAACAAACAAGTGAATAAGCATCTGTGCAGGGCCCTGAGGAATTATGGGCACTGCCAGAGGGGTCAGATTGTATTGGAATGATAAAAATAAATAAATCAAAGATCAACTAGAAGAGCAAAGCAGAAAAGGGAAGAACATACCTCCAAAAATCCAAACCACCACCAACAATAAAACAACAAAACAAAACAAACAGCTGCTGACAACTTTAAATATACAGCATGTTGCCTGAGATTGTTCTTTAAAAATAAATCAGGAATTTCTATTAAGACTTCTCTCATTGTACATTTTTCTATCCTGAGCTTCTCATAAATTGTGATATGAAGCACATTAAAAGATTCTGAGAAAGCAAGTTTGAAAGGAATATTATAGAAGAGTCTTTTTCTCCCACTGCACAGCCCCGCACAGGATTTCTATCTGGGAATTCCTTAGGAAGTGATGTGGTCAGGATGCTTGCACTTCTCCCCAGGTCAGTGCATTTTCATCTTAACCTCAGATTGAGGGCACTGGGAAGTGAGTCCATTAAGAGGCTGTGGGTCCTGAAGGAGGGGACCCTTACCCTTTCTACCATGGAATGGCACAATGTGGGAACGACCTATGAATCAGGAACTGGGCCCTCACATGAGACCAAATCAGTCAGTCTCTTAGTCTGGACTCATTAGGTTCTAGAATAATGAGGAATGGTTTTCTACTGATTATAAGCCACGTTCTACCAGGTTATAACACTTTTTTCCAGCATCCTGAAAAGATACAGAAAGAACATTTCCTTATATTCTTACATCTCCAACTTAGAATGGTGATCATCAGTGATAGAATACTAGCAGAAGCCTCACCATGCTGTGGAGGAAAGGAAAGAGAGAATGCTGACTCTATGTTGTCTGCCCAGAACACACAAACAACCACCAGTTCAGTCTGCATAAGAAGGGTGTCATGAGGTTCGGAATGGAGCCACAGAGTAAGGATCTCTATTCCTATTGGTGCAGGCCCAGGACAGTGGTAGCAGGCAGTAAGAAAATACGCAGATGAGTTCCATAATGTGGTCTCAGAAATAGGTTGAGAACCGTTGTCTGAGAAAGCAAAAATCTTTAATCTATCAGTGCTTAATTTATTTATAAGACTCATTTCTCAATCTAAAATGCATCAAGATATTCCATGTCAGAGCTTTATGTTAAATTTCAAGGAAGAGATATTTTCCTTATTTTCCCAACATAGCTTCCACAAGTTGTAGCTATGTTGTGCTCTATGTGACACACACACATACACACACACACACACACACACACACACACACAATTTATTGCATTTGTCAGACATACCAGCTGCTCCACTGTAATTGTCTCAATGCAGAAAGATTACTATATTTTTAAAAACACATTTCTGGAAGAAAAAAAAACATTTCTGAACAATGTTAATCCTGAGATTCCAGGCCTATGGTAGTTTTAATCCAAATGGAAAGTGCTTTGGAGATGGCTTTGCATTTGTTCATCCTATGAACTCTAGGAGAGTGTTTTTCTGGGGACAGCAGGGTGGTTTTCAGGATGAGACTTCCATTTGAATTCAGGACATGACTTATGCATATAATTTTTTGCACTTATATGCTAAACAGCAGGAAATTTTGTTCATGATATAAATTTTGTCTCAAAAACTTCAATTAGAAAACTCTGAAAGTAGCCGGGTGTTGGTGGTGCACGCCTTTAATCCCAGCACTTGGGAGGCAGAGGCAGGCAAATCTCTGTGAGTTCTAGGCCAACCTGGGCTACCAAGTGAGTTCCACGAAAGGCACAAAGCTACACAGAGAAAACCTGTCTCGAAAAACACAAAAAACAAAACAAACAAACAAACAAAAACTTTGAAATCTCAGCTAATCTTACATTCATATTATCCTATGATAGTAATTAGTGATTGATATCTAAAAATATATGAAAACCAGCTAATCTGATTCATTATGACTCTAATATGCTCCCACACCTATCATTATTTAAAAATTAAAGTTTTTCTTTATTGGAGAGAGCTAATTTCCTCATCTCACCTCATTTTTTAAAAAAAATTATGCACAAATCAGCAAAGTATTAGATTCATCTTAGGTGTGAACCCAACTGTTTGGGGGAAAATATGGTTTCAAGCTTATGAGTGGGACACTTTAAAGAAACAAAATCTACCTGTAGAAGGACACTGTTTTCCTCTCATTCATGGAGTTTGGTGTTTATCCAAAAGATCATCTCGCCATTTTTACTGATTTTATCTTCAAAGAGCACCTCTGGGGCTGCTCAAAGAACCCGTAGCAACATTCCTTTGCATGAGCAAGTTGTGAAAGAAATGGGTGGGGGGAGAGCAAATGGATGCTTGTGCACAGGGGACTGTGAGAACAAGTAGTTTCTGTTCTTCCCTCACCAGTAACTTCATGGGCTACTCTTCAACCTTGGAATTTCCTATACTGAAGGCAAAAATAGTGAAACCAAGCAATGAGTGGATGATGTTCTTCCCATATGTATAAAATATTCTTGTAATACATCCCAACCACAGCCTCCCCACCCTCCACTCCTCCCAGTTCCCCTTCTCCCTCCCCTAGATCCACTCCTCTTCCATTTCCCTTCAGAAAAGAGCAGGCTTCCCGGGGATATCAATCAAATATGGCATACCAAGATGCAATCGACTAGGCACAAACCCTCGTATCAAGGCTGGACAAGGCAACCCAGTAGGAGGAAAAGGGTTCCAAGAACAGGCAAAAGAATCAGAGAACCCCCCCCTTCCACAGTTAGGAGTCCCATAAAAACCACAAGCTAAATAACCACAGCATGTTTACAGAGCACCTAGTGCATCCCATGCAGGCTCCATGATTGTTGCTTCAGTCTCTGTGAGCCCCTGTGAGCCTTGCATAACTAATTCAGTGGGCTATGTTCTCCTGGAGTCCTCTACCTTTCTGGATCCTAGACTTCTTCCTCCCCCTCTTCCTCAGGATTCTCAAAGTTCTGCCTAGTTTGTCTGTGGGTCTCTGCATCTGTTACGATTTGCTGCTAGGGGAAGCCTCTCTGATAATGATTGGGCTAGATACTGATCTATGAGTATAGCAGAATATCATGAGGAATCATTTCATTGACTTTTTCTTAAGTCAGTCATGTTTGGTTCTGCCCCAGGTCTCTGGGGTCATTAAAGGCTAGGCTCACAAACAAAAGTGTAAGTGTATTCAATGTTCTATATTCTACCAACAGCAATCCTCAGCCCTTTAAAACACTCGTCAAAGAGCCTAAGTTGACTCCCAGGACTATGTAGTCTGACTTTGTGGTGAGGAGGGGTGCTGTTAATCCTGGGCGCTGTCATTAATTCATTGTGAAGAGTCACCAAAATAATACAAATACGACAGCACAGGAGACAGGTTCTGGAGCTAGATCAGCCCATCTTACACTAAAGGATGAGAACCAAAGGGGAGACAGGGAGCAAGAACATACAAGAAAATGTAATGACCTGGTTTCTGTGAGGTTGAGACAGGTTATTCTTTTCCAGTGACTCTTCTGCCTATGGCCCACTATAAAATAAATATCCTGGAAAGGCATAGGCAGTCATTTCTGTGACAGTTTGGGAGGGTGCTCTGGTTTAGAGATAAAGAAAGGTTCAACCTCATCTAATGATGCTATCTTGGAACATTCTAGAAACTAAGGAGAGAGGAAAAACTACAGCAAGTGGGTCACGGGGAGCACATTTTTGGGTGGGGGCTCAATCCTGTCCTTGGGGTCTTTCCATCACTTTCTTTCTGTTTCATGTCCACCTGTCCACATGTTCCCACTGTCATGGTGTCATGCTTCACCACCAGCTCAGAACAATGGAGACTTTGAAACTGAGATGAAATGAGTATTTTTACCTTAACATTGTTTTCTCGAGTATTGTGGCCAGAGGAACAGAAAACTAAATAACTCAGTTCCCATGGTGTGTTACTAGTATTTCAATTATCCTGCTCCTTGATGCCACTTATAGTAGTAGCTTTTCATTCATTCCAAAAAGAATCATTAGGAGGTTTGCTAAGGTTGGGGCCTTTAAGTCATCAATAAGTTAGCTTGCAGAGTACTCCTAAAACATTCTGCCTTATGGAAATATGTAAAGTCTTAAAATATGAATTCCCTCAAAAATTAGCTATGCTAGAGAATTTGACACCTGACCCAAAATTCTACCAAATGAAGTAAAAGAAGGAACAAAGGAATAAAGAAAAATTGTTTGACTCAGCTTACAGTAAGATGTTACCAAGCTACTTGGAAAGTTTTAATAAAGGACAAGGGAGATAGCTTACTAAGTAAAGTAAAGCCAGGCATTACCACTGACTGTAACCCCAGTGCTTTTGAGAATTAGAGATAGGGAGATGCTAAGAGCTTCCTGCACAGCCCAGTATAACCATTAGGTGAGTTCCAGGTTCAGTGAAGATACTATCTGAAAACATAAGGTGAAGATAGAAAAAGAAGGAAATTTAACGCCAACCTCTGGCCTCCACTCATATGCACAAACACAAATGTGTGCATGTGCATATAGCACACACACACACACACACACACACACGTGCACACACATACACACACATGCACACTCATGCGCATACATGTCAAAGTTTTTATAAAGCACTAATTATAATAGGAAAATTGCTTTAATAGAACAATTCAGTCCCATTCTCATTAGTTTATGGTCATGCACTAATTCTGTCACAACAGAATTACATTGTAGAAATCAAGGTAGAGGCAGAGAGGCAAATGAAACTGGAGACAGATTATGATGGGTCATTGACTCTGGATGTTCTGGAGGTTCTTTAGAACCTCCCACAGCCAGGTTGGACATCTTCTAAATGTCTGAGCTAAGCTTTAGATCTACAATGTTCATGCCCTTGACAGACTGATTTAACAAGCAGAATTTGATAGGTGCAGAACCAGAGTGTCCCTGGGTCTTCCTTATTCTAAATCCCACTAATGGCAATATTTATTCTATTGCTGCTGCTGTTTCCTTAGTGTAGACACCTCAATTCAATTTTCTTAACAAGGGCAATCTTTTCCAATGCTACATATTCAACCCTAATCTCCTGGCTATATGTCACCTCTTCTCCAACCCACCCAGCTTTTGTATGCTTATATGCAGTTTACATAGAGTCCAAAACATGCACAGAGGGTGTTGGGTAACCCTTGTGCTCTGTATTCTTCCCATAGACATATTCAGCCCTATTCTTCATTTTATTATGGCAAAACTACTATAGTTCTGGCTGTTTAGCCCTGAGATTTGCTAGAAAATGGCTTGAAGACATTTGCCACCTTGTTCTGTGAAATGTCCTATACCAGGAACCTCCTCATAATCAGAAAACTTCTCAAAGAATCACAGAATACATTTTAAGTTTACTTATTCATTCTTCTGTCCAGTCATTCTTTCATGTAGTGGTTCTAGGGACTGAATCCGAGACCTTATGTAATTTGAGCAAACACTTAACCCACACAGACATATCCTTTTCCCTCTTTCTACATTTTATTTGGGGCAAGATCTCACCATGTTGCCCAGACTGTCCTGGTCATATTTCTCGATACCAGGCCAGCCTTAAACTTGCAATGTTCCTGCCCTGCACCCCCAAGTACATAGAATTATAGAGTTGGGCTGCAAAGTCTGGCTTTGAGTTGATTAAAGATATATGAATCAAGGGAAACTTCTGGAAGCTGAAGTAGACAGAATGAGAGAAACAGAGGAGAAACAGGCTGAGGCTTGAGCCTTCAGACCTATAAAATTTGGATATTTCCCTAGTACAAAGCTTCAGTGATTTTTTTCAGGGAATACATAGGCATATTGGTGAGGAAGCCAAGAGAAGAGGGCTTCCTAGAGAGACCAGGTAATCACCAGGTCGCATGCTGCTGGAAGTTCCTGTGGGATAAAGTCAGACCATCAGATTTTGGCAAAATTAACTCCATGTTGATGGATGGATAAGAAGTGAAATGTTTCATTGACTGTGCTTGGGAGAGAGGAATCTTGCTCTGGTGTGGGTAAGGTACAAGTGAAATGAATTGAACAGTTATGCTGCGAATGGATGAGACAGTGGTTTGTATGCATGCACGTCAAAGGAGCTTTGGTATTCTCTTTTGTAAAAGACATCTAGACAGTGCCAAAGTGTGTTTGTAAGTACATGGTGAGAAGTCTGTCTGAGAGGAGTAAGTTGATCTTATAAAGGATAGTGAAGAAATTATAAAAACCCCTTATTTATAAAATTTTAACATGAAAATATAACTTTTCAACTTGATTTATAAGTTTTTCAAAGGGCGAATCTGATGCATATACTACTTTGCATCTTTTCTCAAGTCATAACTTAGGGCCCTGGGAATCAGACACCACATACACTTTCATGAAGTTGAATACAGATAGTTGAACTGTACATTATGCACACGACAAACCTTTCTTTCTCTGTTCCTCTTTAATAGACACTCATAGACCCACTGTCTCTCCTTCACACATACCCAGCCTAGAAGATCCCAGCTCTGCTATTCAGGAGGAAGCCTCTGCATATCAGGAGCTGGAGTCAATTTCCCCACCATATATATCTCACATCTGTTCCTTGTATCTGGTCTCTCACTAGTGTGAGCTCTTGCTTATTCAATCACTCAGAAACGTGTTTTGTTTCAAAACTTCCTTTTCCCTTGTTAAAGAATCAACAGGCCAGTTCCATTTCAGATCATTCTGGTACTCAAATTCATCTTCCTCAAGAACTTCTAATCCCCAGTGTTATGGTAGCAACAGACATATAGACAGAGAAAAAAATATTGTCACTCATTTTTTTTTAGACTCTTGTTTCAACAACATTAATGTTACCTAGGAGCTTATTATAAATAAAGAATATTATTTTCAAATGTATACTTATAATTTGCCATTAATATTAAAAATATACTTTTAGGAAAACAACTACAGACACATGACTCCACTCCATAGTGACCACATGTAAAGCTGCGCTTCAACAAGATACACAGGTAATGATTTGCAAGTCAGCAAGACTCAATCAGCATGCTAGACAGTAAGGAAAGTTTATGAATAAGGGCATCTAATTGTGCTAAAAGAACCCTTTGAGAAATATATGATGCTGCTTTGATTCATGAACAACATATAGCACACAGTCTTGATAGTGGAGCCAAAAAAACAAACAAAGTCACAAAACAAACAAACAAACAACAACAACAGAAAACCTGTTAATCGAGAGGAGAGCTGAGCTGTTTATGGAGATTGGCACTTCCATGTGACAGTGTAACATCTGATTACAGAATCACAATGTGCTCAGTAATCCAGTAACACTCTGTATTATGGTATTATGTTTGTTCTCTGTAGACTTCAGATACATGACTGCAAGGAGAATTGGGGTTCAAACCAATAACAACAGCACATTCAAAAGAGTAATCCATATCTGCCTCAAAACTCCTTACCAGAGAATGGTTTCTTGGGTAAAATACTGCTTAGCAACTTACATGATACACTGCTGAAGTAAGATGCGGGCTTAGGAGGGGGTTATTGTACAAGAGAATAAAAAGAAATGGAAGAGAAATTTATACACAACTTGCTTTGTGGGCTATAAAGCTATTAAGTTTTTTGAACATCTCCCAAATAGTTACTGTCAACTCAATCCTATCATATATTTAGCTAAAATCAATTTTAAAAATTCAAAATGTGTTTTTTCTGTCACATAGAAATGAATAGCAACCATAGATGAGGCTCTTACTGACAGAATTGACCTTATTGGCCAGAGCAGTATAAGTCGCAAGATAAGGAGTTCTGAGCATGTTAGGATGAATCGTGTGACTTTTCTGAGGAGATGAGAACAAACATCCCTTTTCCAACCCAAGGCTAGCTTAGCAACCAGTGAGATTTTAGAGGTTGCTTACAGGAGTATGGGTAACTCAAGGGCAGCTCCATCCCAATGTGGATGACTGCTCTTGGAAGCTGGATTCCTAGAGTTCCCTGCCCAGTGTGCAGGCAGGTGGCTGAAGATAGTCTTCTCTATCCAGCAACATTTTACTGTCTTTATAACCTTCAGAAAAGGCTGGATAATCTAATTTTCTGAGCATCCCAACCTTGTAAGTTGTATCAGCTCTATGAGTCTCACGATCCACATGCTTCCTTCTGGCTAAGGAATTCCAGGGGCAACACATGAAGCAAATCAGACCAGTGCAGCCACAGCAAATCCAGAAAAGCAAATTACACTTTTTAAAAGTAAGGGACTCCAGAAAAGCAAAAAAAAAAAGAAAAAATTATGTTTTAAAAATAAGAGCAATGCACATCTTTTGTTGAAAGTTCAGAAACTAATAAAATAATTAGAGAAAATTACCCCTATGTGTATCCACTCAGAAATAACCAGTGTGTCCCTAGAGAACTCAGTGTTCCAATACATGACCATGCTACACAGCATCAAAGAACCCAAACTAAAACCTGTCACATGTCTGCTTCTCTCAAAGCTACTGTTTAAATGGGAAATGTTCTTATAAGCGCATATGTTTGAACAGGTGGTTGATCCCTAGCTGGTGGCACTGTTTTGTTAGGCTGAGGATCCTTTTAGAAATGGAGGACATAGGACCCCCGCTTGCCTCCTGTCTAGCTGTGTTTCCTGGTCCACAGAACTGCACACACCTGCCTTCATGAAATGGTCTGCTCCCATAGCTTTCCTTCACACCACAGTAGACTACCTTCCCAGGGCCATGAACTGAACTAACCTGCTCTTCCCTCTCATTGTTTTCCTCCAGTATTTGATCAAAGGGACAGAGAAAGATAACACAATGCAGCTTTTCAACAAGAGCCCATAGTTCTTTGTTATCAGCACACATTCTCACGTGCACCAAAGCAGCTATGTGGAGGTAGTAATGACGGCGCTGAATTCTGACTGCTGGAGTCTCAAAGGACAGTCTTGTTATTAGGATTCTGTTTCCTGGCCTGTTGTCACTTTCCCCAGACAACAGAACGACTTTGTTTTTTGTTTTTATTTTTAAAGAAAATGACAGGATTAATACTCCTTGGGGTACGTATGTGTGTGTACACACATGCCAAAGTAAATAAATCCCAATGAATGCATACCTTCATGGTTTTCTGGCAAAAAAAAAAAAACAAACAAAAAAAAACTCATGTTAATTTCTTCCTTGAATAGCTTTCCCCTTGGTCCTTTCTCAAGAGAAAAACAGGTATTTTTTTCTGTGTAAAAGTCGCTAAACAGAAATCAAATAATAATACACAGTCAGTAGACATTTTTTCCCTACTTGTTTTTATATCTCCCCATCATGAAACAGATATAGAAAACTTAGTTTCCATTTTCTCAATTAGTTCATATGATAGCCGTGTATAAGCAGAAAAATTTTTTAGTGAGAATAAAGAAGACACTCATTTTCTGTAAAAATGAGTTCCTATCAAGTAACTGTCTTGGCATTATCTGAAATTGATATATTAAATGTTTTATTTTATTTCTGTATTTATATATTTTTAAGACAAGGTCTAGTTATATAGCCCTGGTTGGCCTAGAGCTCACTATGGTTCTTAAGCTAGCCTTGAACTGGTAGTCAAGGCCATCTGCCTCTTCAGAACCGTCATCCCACACCTGAGCTACCATGGCCATTGAAATTGGCACATTATTAAGTGCAGAGAGATCACCTTCAATGTTTCCTTTTTTTGTATATTTTAAGGACATTTTCCTGGTGTGCTAAAAATAGTGGAAATACCAAAGTCTTTTGCTAAAAAAAATCTTGTGAAGCTCTCTCACCCAGCCCTACTTGCTTAAGGCATCTTAGTAGCAAAACAAGGAAATATCTTTATCAAATTCATTGAGTTAGAGGGATTTAAATGCACAGGTAAATTTATTGACCCCTTGTACATTAAATATTATTCTACTAGTTACACATTACAAATTTGATGTGGTAGGAGAAGGAATAAAATGTGAGAAAATGGTAACTTGTGTAAATGCAGGTTATCTTAGGCAAGGCTAAATCTCCTCAGGCTGCTGCTGACCAGGATGAGGAGCTGGTTTCCTGCCAGGCTCTTAGAAAGCTGTCAATCAGTCCTCACAGGAAAATGAACTGGGCCAAAAGTATACCCAGTGATGTTGGCTGTAGGAGTCCAGCTTTGGCCCTGCTTCCCATCCTGATAGAGAAGGAGGGGGTGATACTCCCAGTTAAATACTTTAATAACACCAAGTCCATAGTCCATGTTGAATCACAAGTAAGTAGTAAAGAAAGCAACCTGGAAGTACGTGATGCATCTTAACCTCAAAGCTCTCTTCCAGTGACAATTTTCCCCATCAACACCACCAACTAGGGATCAAGTGTTCAACTGGCTGAGACTGTAGAAGATATTTCTCATTAAAACAGCCATACTTTTCTAGAGCTCTTCACTGTCTTTGTTATTGTTGCCTTTGTAAATTAAGAACTCTAAAAATATCTGAATTGCATGTCCAGCTCTTCCCATTGACAACACTGGTAGATGCACACCAGGATGAGCATTCTGCCAAAAGAACATAGCTAGACTGATATATTTAGTAGTATCAGTAGACAGAAACACTTCAAAATGACATTTTTAACTACCCAAAGAATAAGTGTCTATTTTTTATGTATGCAATCCGTAACACCTCCCACAAGTTTCCTAAAACTTCAGATTTAAGGTTTTGAAGCTTTTCTAAGATTACATGACTCAGATACAAATATAATGAAATTTGTGAGAGGAGCTATGGATATTTGTTTTTATTGTAGCTGTAAACAGTAATGCCTGCATACTGATTATAAGTATTAATTTTAGCAATGCCTTTCTGACTTCTGTTTGTTTATTTTTGAATGGTGCTTATCTCAGAAATTAATACATGGATGGGGTATAGCTTCTTCGTAGAGTATTCACCTACCAAGAAAGAGTCACCAGGGGATCCCAGCACCCTGCAGGAACAAAATTAGTATAATTTAAAGGTCTTTGTTCTCTGTCGTGCACATCACCTAGAACAATGTCAAGCAAACACTGATGAGTAATAACTGGTGGCTGATGAAGATGCTTGCATAATTAATTGCTAATACAGTTACCTACATTTCTTCTGTAGCTCTCTGTATGCAGGCAGGCCATCTATAGCCACATTATCTCCAGAAAACGTGAACTTTCTTGCATTTTCTCATTACATAAATTAAAGTGAAACCCAGAGGGAAATTATACAGTAAGTATTCCTTGTAAGAAAGGTCTTTCACTTTGCTTGATTAGGTTATCACTCACCTGACTGGAATCATAGCAATCTCTTGATGGTTTGATTACAACACTAATTAAGAGCCAGCTGGGCAGGAGAAGCAAAGGAGTGTAAGAATAGATTTGGATAACTGTTTAATAATGAACTCACTAAACTCCATCCTCAATGGGTTCAGATCACAGAGCAGGGTGGAGGAAGGTACTTTAAAGAAAAGCTTTAAGAACTTAAAAGATTCTTTAAAGATATTGTATATCCATACTTTATACAAAACCTTTCATTCATCCTTGTTTGAAGTTTTTAAGATATGAAAAATGCTACCATAGTGTGTGTGTGTGTGTGTGTGTGTGTGTGTGTGTGTGTGTGGTTTGTAACAGAGAAGTGGGAACTTATCCAGCACCTAATAATAACATGTAATAAAATTGGGGCTTTAGAAAGGAAATAACAGGGCTGGAGAGATAGCTCAGCTGTTAAATGCTAGGCTCACAACCAAAAATATAAGAAAGGAGATAACAGTAAACAGAGAGGACAGGAGTAGGGGGAGGATCCAGTTTCACTAAGATTCTATGTAGAAATAAATGAGGATGTCTGTCAAAGTCATCAGGGAGTAATGGTATTGTTTACGCAATCCTAAATATGCACAACTCCTAACTACCCCCTCTTATCACATATCAAATACCACAGGGGCACAGGAGATGGTTTAGTAGTAAACTGTTTACCGTACAAATACAAGAATCTGGGTTTAGACCCACCCCATCTACATAAAATTAAATGTGGTTGCATTATTGTAACCCCAGTGCTGGGAAGTAAAAACAGGAAGATTCTCAGGACTTGCTGGCCACCCAGCCTACCCAAAACAGTAAGATCCATGTTCAATGAGAGATACTGTCTCAAAAAAAAAATGCATGAGCATCAGTAGAAGAAGACACCTGTAGTTGATCTCTGACATCCACATACATAGCAGAGTGCACCCACCCTCGCAAGTGCATGCATATGCATATCCTGCTCATAGATGAATTAAATATCATACTAGATTTAAGTTTTTTTAATTACTAAATTTATATAAAGATAAATTCTCTAAAATCTAGAAGACATATTTTTCTAAAGTAGAATTGAGGAAGGAACTTCTATTCTCTGTTTCCATCACTATTCCAGGTCTATAGCTCAGATCACCTAGGGTCTCGTTTCTCATTGGTTAGTCCCCAGGAAACAATGTTTACACATTTTGTCTAGTTAATCTAATGACTCATTCACATAAAAGTGTTATTTTATATCTCTCAAAATATTGCTGCTTTCAAAAGATAGCTGCTAGTTTGTAATCAATAAATGTATTATGTTGAAATGTATAACAAAAACTTCAGATATGAAGTACATGATATAAAATTTGTAGTAACAGTGGCATAAAAGGGTCACTTTCTTTTGTGGTGGTTTGAATAAGAATTGCTCCCATAGTCTCATATATTTGAATGCTTAGTCCCCAAGAAGTGGCAGTATTTGAAAAGATTAAAAAGACTAGGAGGCATGGCCTTGCTGAAGGAAGTGTGTCACTGAGAGTGGGCTTTGATGTTGTGAAAGTTCATGCCAAGCCCAGAGTCATCAGTCTCCTCTTCTCTTCTCTTCTCTTCTCTTCTCTTCTCTTCTCTTCTCTTCTCTTCTCTTCTCTTCTCTTCTCTTCCCTTCCCTTCCCTTCCCTTCCTTTCCCTTCCCTTCCCTTCTCTTGTTTTCTTCTCTCTCTCTCTCTCTCTCTCTCTCTCTCTCTCTCTCTCTCTCTCTCTCTCTCTCATTTTTTCCCCACTATCTGTCTACAAATCAGAATGTAGTTCTCAGTTACTGATCCAGTACTATGCCTGTGTGATGCCATGATTGTTCCTGCAATGATGATAATGGAATAAACCTCTAAAACTGTAAGCAAAGCCCCAATTAAATGCTTTCTTTTATCAGAATTCCCTTGATCATGATGTTTCTTCACAGCAATAGACACTAAGGCAGTCATCTTCCGGGGAAATATGTGCTGACATGCTCACTGCTGCGTTCTTACTTACAGGTCTGTGGAACATCTTTACTCTCCCAACCACCATCCCAAACACAATACACAGCTTTAAATAAGACTGAGAATGTGAATTAGTAATAGACTTCATTCAACCCTGTTGATAACATACCAAGACTTTACACTAAAGACATTAAGAATACAAAGTGTTCTATTTGAGTGAGAACATGGGGAACTTTTCCATGAACCCATCCAACTTTAGATAACTCATTTAATGTTTTTTCTAAAAAAAATTTTAATTAAAAAGTAACTTTCGGTACACATTTAATAATATAAAATGAAACCACAACTGCCTAGAACTCTAGCTCCAGGGGATCTTCTTGCTTCCTAGGAAACACACACACACACACACACACACACACACACACACACACACACTCACACCACAGCATACACATAGAGACATACAAGTATACACATGAATGAAATAAATCTTAATCCTAAAAAATATTTTAACAGTATAACCCATATAGCTCATCACACAATAAAATATCCAAGGCAGAGACCTGTAGGAAGGATCAGGTGTGCCAATTTAAAGTGGTATAAATGAGTGAAAAATGGCTGTGTCCTCAGCTCCCTGGCAAGCAGCTTTAATAAGTGTTTAATTCACTCACTTCCTAAGAAATACATTCTTTTTATTAGAAAGGGATTTTTTCCCTAATACAATATATCCTGACCACGAATTTCCCATCCTTTATTCCTCCAAGCTCCCCACTACCTCCCATCTCCCCAAGATTTACTCTCCATCCTTCTCCCTTCTTAAAAGAGCAGGCCTCCAAGACACAACCACCAAACACGACATAACAAAATACAATAAGACAAGGCAAAGGACCTCACACCAAGTCAGTACAAGGCAAACCAACAGGAGAAAGAGTCTTAAGAGCAGACAAAAAGAGTCAAAGACACACTCACTCCCATAATTAGGAGACCCATAAAAACACCAAGCTAACAGCCATAACACACAAACAGATAACCTGGTGCAGACCCATGCATGCCCTTTGCTTACTGCTTCAGTCTCTGACAGCCCATATGCACTCAGATTAGTCAGTTCACTGGGCCATGTTCTTCTGGTGTCCTTTGTCCTCTGTGAATCCAACAATCTGTCCTGCTCTTCCATGGGATCCCAGTGCCTTGAGTGGAGGGATGGGATGGAGATCTCCAATTTAGACTCTCTTAAACTCTCTTTGCATGACATCTGGCACCATCCACTCCCATCTACTGTCAAAGGAAGCTCTCTGATGACTACTGAACAAGGTACCAATCTATGGACGTAGCAGAATATCATTAGAAATCATTTCATTGATATTTTTTAAAGACAAACTCGTGTTTGTTAAATCAGACATTGGTTGGCCACTTCCAAAAGTCCTGTACCATGATTGCCCTAGCACATTTTGCAGGCAGGGGATACTGCAGGTCAAAGGTTTTGTGGAGGGGTTGATGTCCACATTTCTCTTTTGGTAGCTTACTGAGAAGCTTCCTGCACCAAAGAGACTACAACTTAGGAGTGAAGACACCATGTAGACACCAGCTTGACCTCTCCATGTTCAATGAATTGTATGGGTGTTGTCCACAGCAATGAGGACCCATTGTCAGGTTTTTTTGTTTTTTTTTTTAGAGCAACCCTATGTTCTAGCATCAGCCTGGATTGTTTGGGGATCTCTATGGAATCCCTTCAGCCAACAACTCAACTGAATGCAAGTCAGTCCTGCCTCTGGGAGTCTTGTTTAGCTACTAAATATGGCCAGTTCAGACTCTATATCCCTCCTTACTATGAGTCCTCACTAGGATCACACTAACAGATTTCAGGAAGTTTCTACTGCACTAGGTTTCCCTGCCCTCCCAATGAACCCCATTGCAGCCATCTTTCCTATACTCTCTCCCTCTACCCCTTCTCCTCACACACTTGATCTCTCCTGTACCTGTCCCCACTTACCCACAGCCAACCCACAAAATCTATGCTATTTCTCTTTCCCTGGAGATCCATATATCCCCTAGAGCTCTTCTCTTTGCCTAACCTCTCTGGGTTATAGATTATACTTTGGTTATCATTTAATTTAATGATAATAAGTTAATGAGATCTCTTTTTTTTTTTTTGTCTTTTTTCTTTTTTTGTGGAGCTGAGGATCGAACCCAGAGCCTTGCGCTTGGTCCGCTGAGCTAAATCCCCAACTGAGTTAATGAGATCTCTAAGTGAATGTATACCATATTTGTCTTTCTGGGTCTGAGGTACCTTACTCAGAATGATGTTTTTCAAGCTCTTTTGATTTGTCTTCAAATTTCTTGGTATCATTGTTTTAACAGCTGAGTAATATCCCATTGTGTAAATATACCACATTTTCTTTATCCCTTCCTCAGCGGAGGGTTATGTAGGTTGTTTTCTGGTTATGGCTATTACAAATAAAGCTGCTATGAACATAATTGAGCAAGTGTCCTTGTATATAATTGACCATCCTTTGGGTATATGCCCAAGAGTAATATAGCTGGGTCTTAAAGTAGATTTTTCACAATTTTATGAGAAACTTCCATATTGATTTCCATAGTGGCTTTACAAGTTTGTACTCACATCAGCAATGGAGGAGTGTTCCCCTTGCTTCACATTCCCTCCAACATGAGCTGTCCCTTGTGGTTTTGATCTTAGCCATTCTGACAGGTGTAAAACGAAATCTTAGAGTCATTTTGATTTGCATTTTCCTGATGGCTAATGATGATGAACAATTCTTTAATCGTCTCTCAGCCATTTGACATTGCTCTGTTAAGAATTCGCTGTTTAGATCTGTGCCCCATTTTCGATTGGATTATTTAATTTGTTGATATCTATTTTCTTGAGTTTATTATATATTTTGGAAATCAGCCTCTGTTGCATGTGTGGTTGGTGAAGATCTTTTCACATTCTGTAGGCTGCCATTTTGTCCAATTGATGATATCCTTTGCCTTATAGAAACATTTCAATTGCTTGAGGTCCCATTTTTTAATTGTCAATCTTAGTGCCTGTACTATTGGTGTTCTGTTTAGAAAGTTTTCTTCTGTGCTATTCATTGGAGATTATTTTCCACTTTCTCTTCTATCAGGGTCAGTGTGTCTGGATTTATATTGAGGTCTTTATTCATTTGGACCCGAGTTTTGTGCAGGGTGATAGACATGGATGTATTTGAATTCTTCTACATGCCAACATCCAGTTAGACCAGCACCATGTGTTGAAGATGCTTAATTTTTTCCCATTGTATAATTTTGGCTTCTTTGTAAAAACAAAAACAAAAACAAAACAAACAAAACAAACAAACAAACAAAAAAAACACCAGGTAACCATATGAGTGCATTTACATCTGAGTCTTCAATTTGATTTCATTGATCCACCTGTCTGGTTTTATGTCAATATCATGCAGTCTTTCTTACTATAGCTCTGTAGTAGAGCTTGAAATCGGGGATGGTGATAGCTCCAGAGGTTGGTTTGTTTGTTTGTTTGTTTGTTTGTTTGTTTTTTAATTGTACAGGACTGTTTTAGCTATCCTAGATCTTTTGTTTTTTATATGAAGTTGAGTATTTTTCTTTCAAAGTATTTAGAGAATTATGTTGGGATTTTAATTGGGATTGCATTGAATCTGAAGATTGCTTTTAGAAAGATTGCCATTTTTACTATATTAATCCCATTGATTCTTGAGCATGTAAGACCTCTCCATTTTCTGCTATCTTCTTCAGTTTCTTTCTTCAAGGACATTAAGTTCTTGACATACAGGTCTTTCACTTTTTTTGGTTAGAGTTACACCGAGGTATTTTATATTATTTGAGGCTATTATAAAGGGTGTTGGTTTCCTGACTTCTTTCTCAGCACATTTATTGTTTGTATACAGGAGGGTTACTGATTTTATTTTTTAGTTTATCTTGTATCTAGCCACTTGACTAAAGGTGTTTATCATCTCTAGAAGTTTCATGGTAGAAATTTTGGGGTTACTTATGTATCATATAATCTGCAAATAATGATACTTTGACTTCTTCCTTTCTAATTTGAATCCCTTTGATTTCTTTTAGTTGTCTTATTGCTCTAGCAAGAATTTCAGTACAATATTAAATAAATATGGAGAGAGTGGACAATCTTGTCTTGTTCCTGACTTTAATGGAATTGTTTTGAGTTTCTTGCCTTTCAGTTTGATATTGGCAATTGCTTGCTGTTTATTGCTTTTATTATGTTTAGGTACTTCCCTTGTATCCCTGATCTCTCCAAGACTTGTTCATCATGAAGAGGTGTTGAATTTTTTCAACGGCCTTTTCAGCATCTAATGAGATGATCATGTGGTTGTTCTCTTTCAGTTTGTTTACATGGTAGATTACAATGACAGATTTTTTTATGTTTAACCATCCCTGCATCTCTGGATGAAGCCCACTTGGTCATGGTGGATGATCTTTTTTATGTGTTCTTGGATATGGTATGCCAGTATTTTATTGAATATTTTTGCATCAGTGTTCATGAGTGAAATTGGTGTGTAATTCTCCTTCTTTGTTGAGCTTTAACGTACTTTTGGTATCAGGCTCAGCTGTAGCCCCCTAAGGAGAATTTGGCAATGTTCCTTCTGTTTCAGTTGTTTGGAACATTTGAGGAATATTGGTATTAGCTCCTCTTTGAAAGTCTGGTAGAATTCTGCACTGAAACAATCTGGCCCTGGGTTTTTGTTTTCTGGGTTTTGTTTGCTAGGATACTTTGGATGACTGATTCTATTTCTGTGGGAGTTATTAGTCTATTAAATTGTTTATCTGATCTTGATTTAACTTTGATAAGTGGTATCTACCAAGAAATCTGTCCCATTTCTTTTAGATTTTTCCAATTTTGTCGTTTTTAAAGTATGACCTAATAATTCTCTGGATTTCATCAGAGTCTGTTGTTATGTCTCCCTTTTCATTTCTGATTTTGTTGATTTGGATATTCTCTCATTGCCTTCTAATTAGTTTTGATAAGGGTGTATCCATTTTGTTGATTTTCTCAAGGAACCAACTCTTTGTTTCATTGATTGCTTGTTTCTATTTTATTGAACTTAACCCTCAGTTTGATTATTTTCTTCCTTCTACTCCTCTTAGGTAGGTCTGATTCTTCTTGTTCTAGAGCTTTCATGTATGCTGTTATTAGTATGAGATCATTCTAAATTCTTCATGAAGGAGCTTAGTGCTATAAACTTTCCTCTTAGCACTGCTTTCCTAGTGTACCATAAGCTTGGGTATGTTGTGCATTCATTTTCATTGAATTCCAGGAAGCCTTTAATCTCTTTTTTTTATTTATTTCCTTGACCTAGTGGTAATTCAGTAGAGAGTAGTTCAGTTTCCAAGAGTTTGTAGGCTTTCTTTTGTTTCTGTTGTTGAAAGCCAGCTTTAATCCATGGTGGTCTTATAAGATACAGGGGTTTGTTTCAATTAACACGTGCTTTGTGGCCAAGTATATGGTCAATTTTGGAGAATGTTCCATGTGGTGCTGAGAAGAAGATATATTCTTTTGTGTTTGGATGAAATGTTCTGTTGATATGTTAGGTCCATTTGAGTCATAGCATCTGTTCTGTTATTTCTCTGTTTAGTTTCTGTCTGGATGGCCTGTGCATTGGTGAGAGGGGGGTGTTAAAGTCTCCTACTATTATTGTGTGTGGGGTTGTCTGTGTGTGTTAAGCTTTAGTAATGATCCTTTTACAAATGTGGATGCCCTTACATTTGGGGCATAGATGTTCAGAATTGAGACATCACCTTGGTGGATTTTTCCTTTGATGAATATGAAATGCCTTTCTCCATCTCTTTTGATTAATTTTAGTTGGAAGCCTATTTTTTTAAATATTAGGATAGCTACACCAGACTTTCTGGATTTTAGGGTTTCCATTAAGAAGTAGGATGTGTTTCTAATAGGTCTGCCTTTATATGTTACTTGGTCCTTTTCCCTTGCCAATTTTAATATTCTTTCTTTGTTCTGAATGTTTAGTGTCTTGATTATTATGTGGTAAGGGAATTTACTTTTCTGATCCATTTTATTGGTGTTCCATAAGCTACTTGTACCTTTATAGGCATGTCTTTATTTATGTTGGAAATTTTTCTTCTATAGCTTTGCTAAATATATTCTCTGGGTTTTGTGCAATGTTTCTTCTTCCTCTATTACTATTATTCTTATGTTTTATCTTTTTATACTATCTCATATTTCCTGGATCTTTTGTGTTAGTAATTTTTTAGATTTAACATTTTCACTGGCTGATGAATCTATTTCCTTTATCATGTCTCCAATGCCTGAGATTCTGTCTTCCATCTCTTTTATTCTGTTGGTGATGCTTGCATCTGTACTTCCTGTCTGCTTACCTAGATTTTCCATTTCCAGGATTCCCTCTGTGTTTTCTTTATTGCTTCTATTTCCATTTTCAGTTCTTAAACAGTTTCCTTTATCTATTTATTTTTTTCTTGGCTTTCTTTTAGGGATTTATTTATTTATTTCTCCCAATTTTTGTTTGTCTTTTCTTCAATTCTTTAAGGGGTTTGTTTATATTCTCTTTAAGGACCTCTATCATCTTCATAGTCATTTTAAAGTCATTTTCTTGTGCTTCAGCTGTGTTGGATTGTTCAGATCTTGCTGTTGTAGGATACATGGGCTGTGGTGATAGTGATACCATATTGCCTTTTATTTTATTGATTGTGTTCTAACACTTGTTTTTAGGCATTTGTATTTGAGAGGATTATAGGTTTAGGTGTTGATTTCTGTTTTTGTCTTTTTGTTACATGGTTAATTTGTTCCTTGGTTTCTCTTTCCTCTCTGGTCTTCTGGCCTAAATGCCCAAAGGTTCTGGTGACTAACATGTCTTCAAGACCTAAACACCCCTGGGGTTCTGATTCCAGGGGTCCTTTTATCCAGCCTGGCCTCTAGTAAAGCAGAACTTTTCTTCCAAAGTTGTAGGCCAGGATGTAGAGCCCAGGGGAGAGAGTGCAGACTGGGGTCCCCAGATCTGGTCTGGCCTCTGGAGTCCCTAGGACCAGCCTAGCCTGCAGTACAGCTGCTGGGGCTTGGGTCCCTAGATCCAGCCTGTGCTTCAGTAAAGTTGAAGTCTGCTTTGGAAGTTGTAGATCTTGGGTTCCTAGATCTGGCCTGGCCTGTAAAGCAAAGTCCTCTTCTGAAGTTGTAGACCAGTATAAGGAGCCAGGTATGGAAAGAGGTACAGTCTGGGATTGTTGGGCAGGCTTTAAAGCAGTTTTGTAGGTTGTGGGCAGTATATTACCTGGGGTTCCTAGGATCAGTCTGGCCTCCTACAAGACTTCTAGGGTTGTGGTCCCTAGTATGGAACCCAGGTAAGGGGGTACAGTCTGGGGTTATTGGGTAGGTTTTAAGGAATATTAGCTGGCTGCTGGCAGTATCTTACCCGGGGTTTCTAGATCCTGCCTGGCCTCTGGTAAAACTCAAGATTTCTTCCAAAGTAGCAGGCAGGATATGGGGCCCAGGAGAAGGGGTACAGTCTGGAATTGTTGAACAGACTTAAAACGGTTTAATAGGTGGTAGGTAGCATCTTCCCTGTGGTCCCTAGCACCATTCTGGCTGTAACTCATTTTAAAAATTGTATTATTTGGGGTTTTGATATCTAATTTCTTATCTTTTTAAATGTTAGTCCTCTATCAAATATAGAATTGGTAAAACAATCTCTTCCCATTTTATAGGTCGTTGTCACTTTGTCCAATTGACAGATTACTTGGCCTTACAGGAGCTTTTCAGTTTCATGGGGTCCTATTTATTAAATGTTGATCTTGGTGTCTGTGCTATTGTTATTCTGTTCAGAATATTGTCTCCTGTGCCGAATCATTCAAGGCTATTCCCCAGTTTCTCTTCAATCAAGGGTAGAGTATCTTCTGCTGTTGTTGTGGCGGTAGTTATTTTGTTTTTCTTTTCTTTTTTTTTTCCTTTTTTTTTTGTTATTGTTGTTGTTTTTTGAGACAGGGTTTCTCTCTGTGTAGCTGGCCTTGAACTCAGAGATCAGTGCCTCTGCCTCCCCAGTGCTGGGATTAAAGGTGTGAGTCACCTGCCTGACAAGAGTACCTGGTATTTTCAGTAGAGGTCTTTAATCCACTTGGACTTGAGTTTTGTTCAGTGTGATAAATACTGATCTATTTGCATTCTTCTACATGCAGCTATGCAATTTGACCTGCATCATTTGTTGAAAATGCTGTCTATTATCGTGTGTGTATTTCTGGCTTCTTTATAAAAATTCAGGTATCCATAGATCTCTGTTTCATTAGCATATCTTTATTTATTCTGATACCATTAGGTTTTTATTATTTTAACTCTGTAGTGCAATTTGAAATCAGGGATTATGGTACCTCCAGCAGTGCCTTCATTGTACAGGATTGTTTTAGCTATCCTGACTTTTTTGTTTTTTCATATGAAATTAAGAACTATTATTTCAAGGTCTATTTTAAAAAATGTGTTGGAATTTTGATGGGAAGTGCATTGAATCTGTAGATTGCTTTTGGTAGGATGGCCATTTTTACTATGTTAAGCCTACACATCTATGAGCATGGGAGATCTTTCCATCTTCTGTTCTTCTTCAATTTCTTTCTTCAAAGGCTTGAAGTTTTTATCATATAAGTATTTCACGTACTTGGCTAGAGTTACCCCCCAAGATGTTCTATATTATCTAAGGGTATTGGGAAAGAAGCTGTTTCCCTGATATCTTTCTTACTCCATTTACCATGACTATGTAGAAAGGCTACTATTTTTTAGTTGTTTGTTTGTTTTGTTTTGTTTTTCAACCATTTCACTGAAGAAAAAAAAAAGATTATCAGTTGTTGGATATCCCTGGTAAGTTTTTGGTTCAGTTATGTTTACTATCATATCATCTGCATGTAATGATATTTTGATTTCTTCCTTTCTAATTTATTTCCATCTCCTTCAGTTGTCTTATTGCTCTAGGGAAATATTCTAGTGCTATATTGAATTGATATGGAGAGAGTGGACAACATAGTCTGGTTCCTGATTTTAGTGGAGTTGCTTCAAGTTTCTGTCCACCTGATTTAATGTTGGCTATCGGTTTCCTCTAAATTGCTTTCATTGTGTTTAGCAATGCCCCTTGCATCCCTGATCTCTCCAGGCCTTTGATCATGAAAGGGTATTGGATTTTATCACAGGCCTTTTCTGCATCAAATGAGATGATCATGTGGTTCTTTTCTTTGTTTGTTTATATGGTGGATTACATTGACAGATTTTTGTATGTTGAACTATCCTTGCACCTCTGGGTTAAGGTCTACTTGATCATGGTGGATGATCTTTTTGATGTGTTCTTGGATTAAGTTTGCAAGTATTTTATTGAGTATTTTTGCATATATGTTCATAGGGAAATTGGTCTGTAATCTTTTTCTTTGTTGAGTCTATATATGGTGTGGGTATCAGGGTAAATTGTGGCCTCATAAAATGGATTTGTCAGTATTCCTTCTGTTTCTAATTCCTGGAATAATTTGAGGAGTATTGACATTAACTTTTCTTTGAAAGTCTGGTAGAATTCTGGGCTAAAACTATCTGGCCTGGGCTTGTTTGTTTGTTTGTTTGTTTTTGTCTTGTTGTTATTTTGGTTAGGAGACTTTAATGACTGCTTCTATTTCACTAGGGGTTATAGATCTATTTAAACTGTTTATCTGATTTTGATTTAGCTTTGGTAAGTGGCACCTATAAGTAAAATTATTCATTTCTTTTAGATTTTTCAATTTAGTGAAATACAGGTTTTTAAATAATGTCCTTATGATTCTTTGGACTTCCTCATTGTCTGTTGTTATGCACTCCGTGAAATCAATTCTTAAAGACTGGGTTTTGACACTGTATTTTACCAACTTCAGAAAGTATGATAGAAAGGAAACAGATTTTTAAGTACAGAATAATAATTGCATTGTCTATATTTTGTCATTTCTTAATTTCAGTCAGTAATATAATCTACCTGAGAGCTCACACCTTAAAAATCATTCTAACCTTGCCCCTTGCAGTTCTATAAAGCAGTGTCTAAAAGAGTCTGTGGAGGCAAACCTTCACACATCAGTTATCCAAAATTCTGGGGTAAAGATACAGGCTGTCCTAAAAATTGACATATACAGAGAAGTGAACCAACTTATAAGGGTGTTTGTAAATTATGAAAACTTCCTACCAGTGATTGTGCCAGCTTCTGAGGAAGGGAGGTTATAAGCAGGCCAGGTAGAAGGCTGATCCCTAAATGAAAAGGAGTTTTAGCAGCAATCCTGACTGGTTTTGGTGGTGTCGAGGAGAAGACAAGTATGGAGACAGAGTTCTGGGCGTTATCAGATTACAGTTACAACCAGTAAATGAAATATGGGTAATAATACAGGTAACCATGGAGGAACCCTAAGGTCCTCATAGATGTGATAAGCAGTGAATAATGGCTCTGGGTCTTAGCCAACACTCTTAATAAAGCAAAGCTAGATCCTCACACTTCATAGGGTGAACAGTGCTTATAGTGAGACAATAGTAAGAGTAAGTTACGGTAAGACCTGGAGTGACTTGGAGAGGCCAGCAAGTCAGTCTCTAATGCTGCACTACCAAGCCAGCTTCCTAGGAAGTATAGGCAGCTGTTAGTGCTGTGAAGTTTCCTCATGACTCTCCATGATGACCCTATGGATCTTGTCCCCATGAGTCAGGCTGTAAAAAGTGAGTACACAGTTATCTTCTGGTTTCTTCCATTTCCTGCCTCCTAATGAGCACATTTTGGCCCTTGTCACTTCTAGGGCTTAGCCCTTCTAGACAGCCATTTGGAGAACACAGAATCTCTCTGGTTCCAGTCTTTTGGGACCTGGGTGCTAGAGGTTGCAGTGTTGCAGTGTTCTCCTGCCAATGGACATGATAAAGGCTGTGCTCAGTCAGTAGCTCCTAGTAGAGGAAAATGTGGCAGTAGTGTGAACAGAACAGTCATGACAGCCTCTTCTCACAGCAACTAACAGAGTTCCTGAGATTAAGAACTCCTTCCAGAAAGGCATTTTTCCCAACTTCCCACCATTATCACCACAATAGCAATCAAGCTTCATTGTCATTTTCAAAGGAACAAATCATAGTCATACCATGGAAGATGGATTTCAGTCGGTGTTCTTTCAGGATTAAGGAAAATGAAATAGAGATGTTTTATGTAACTGATTACATACAGCATCCTGAGCACAGATACTGAGCTCTACATTTCTGATTATCACCACTTAAGGGCCCACGCCTGGTGTATGTCAGATGGTAGCCTATGGTCAGACATCTGTCTTTGCTTTGTTTATTTGTCTCATTCTTTCCCAGAAGAGGTGAAAATGGAAGTCATTATCAATGTTGGTGACACATTCCAGACATGTTTTTCAGCATAGTGTAAACTCTACTAAAGTTGTTACAAAAATAACAAATAATTTTATATTGACCAAGACAATATTTTCTTTACATAATAATATAAATCTACACTTCAAGAAATTTTGCAACAGGAATACTCTAATCTTTTGCATGAATCGTAAATGAGCATTTCCAATTTAAACATACCTTCATTTGAATATAATTTTAATGTCCCACCAGTTCCTGGGAAAAGTAAGAAAAGATAATATTTTCCAGAAGAAAAGCAATGAAATTACAATACATTTTCCCTTCAGGAGAAACAGGTTTTCTAAAATATTTTTGAGATTATGATTACATGTTTTCTCCTTCCTTTCTTCCTTCTAAATCCTCCCCATTTACACCCCCCAACTCAGATTTGTTCTTTATTGCCTATAGTTGTTTGTCTAGCGTTGAGGCCTCATGAGCTTTCCCCTTTCCACATCAGCATATCTTTTGGAGTCCTTCTTCTTCAGCTCCCATTTATGCAGCTTGGGCTTCTTCCCCCTTGTAGTCCAAATTCCTAGGCTGAAATCTCAAACTCCATCCTGACTCATGATGATTTAAGGTGGGCCTTTGGGAAGTCTTCATTGTTAGACTTAGTTATACCTTGGTCCTGTACTTCCAACCACCATGGCTATGAGAAATAAATGTCTTCTCTATATAAGTTTCCCAGTTCATGGTATTTTTGTTGGTGAGATTTTTATGGGTGTAGCTTCTCTGACATTTGTAGGAGACACAATCTCCCAGCAAACTCCCTGCCACTCTGGCTCAAATATCTTTTCTTCTTTTTGGCAGAGTAACATTCCCTGCTTTTCTTTTTTCTTCTAATTCATGATTGAATTATTATTCACAATTTATATTCATATATGCATGATGAAGGGGTTCCACATCCTTTTAAAAAGCACCTCTTTATGGTCTGAACTGCTCAAGAGAAACACCCCAGGAATCAGAGGAGGAACAATTGTCAACTCTGATGGTGCAGTTTGCATAATTCTCTAGTAATCATTCTCTTTAATCTTATTGGCAAATAATTGTCCACAAGGGTGTGGGAGGATTACATCTTAGTCTATTCAGGCTGCTATAGTAAAATACCATGAACTGGGAAGCTTATATGGAGAAGACATTTATTTCTCATAGCCATGGTGGTTGGGAAGTCCAGGACCAAGGTATAACTAAGTCTAATGATGAAGACTTCCCAAAGGACCCACCTCAAATCGTCATCAGTCAGGATGGAGTTTGAGATTTCAACGTAGGAATTTGTACTACAAGGGGGAAGAAGCCCAAGCATTCATACTGGCAACTTGGAAGGCATATGCTTGACATCTTTTATGGCAAGTCAATATTTTCATCCAGTACTTTAGAATTATTTCATATATCATAATGGCATCTAAAAGATAATGCTGAAATGTCTCAACATTAAAACGTAATAAGAAAATTATTTGCCCTTTAAAATATAGACCAAGCCAAATTATCAGTCTAGTGGAGGTATAATAAAAATATTTTCAAACACAGATTTTCTGAAATTTATCACACATACACACATACAATTACACACACACACACACACACACACACACACACACACACACACACACAAACTGACACAGAGGAGGTTTGTGACACCAAATAAGAAAGAGGAAGTCAAGAGAGCTAGAACTAGGAAGCAGGAGCTGTTCAACAGGAGGTAAACAGCAGGAATCTTCACAGTTACAGAGCAGTTAGATGCCAAGGGTATTGCTATGCATAGGCAAAGCAAGGATGTTATATCCACACTCTATAATTCAAAAACAGTCCAAGAAAACAAGATGCTTGTGTTTGGAGTAGGAAAAGATGATTAGTATCCCTCTAGGATGTTACAGAGCCAAGTTCTGATGACAAGGCAGCTGTTTGCGGAGTCTATAAGGGTGTGTCAGAGTGAGCCTGCGAGGAACCTCCTCATCCTCCACTTCCAGAGCAAGCCCTGCCTCTGACATATTTTATATAGAGATGACTAAGTGCGAGGATGTTAGCAGAACACAGAAGACACATTAAGGGAAAGAAGAATAAATGGGAAGAGGGAAGGATGGTAGGGTAGAAGAGCTAGAGGGAATGATAAGTAACACTAAAAATGTTTGAAAGGCCACACGGAAATGTGTGTGTGTGTATGTGTGTGTGTGTGTGTGTGTGTGTGTGTGTGTGTGTGTGTGTGTGTGTGTGTTTATAAGGAAGAATTCAATTAAAGGTACCATAATAGGAAATGATGCTCCTCTCAGAAGGAGATGGTCAAATAAAAAGCCCAGTCAGGGGTGTTCCAGAAACCCCCCTCCAAACAAAATAGACTTGATTGGTATTGTGTGACAGTCTTTTCCTAGGGAGATGTGGCACACACACTCATACACACACACACACACACACACACACACACACACACATACACACACACACACACACACACACACACACACACACACACACACATACCATTACTCATCTTATCAGACCAAAGTCATGATTGCATCTATAGCCACCTTGGGAAACCAATGAGTTTTATCAAGGTTATTTACAGGTGTATGGTGAGAGGTTACATAGAAGAGCAGAAATGACTCACAGCCAACTACAGGAGCACAGCTCTCCACAGCATGTGTGACAGCTCACACAAGCTGGAAAACTAGAGCACATTGAATAGCAGGCAAACAGTTCAACATGTTGGAGAGTATCCTTTCCAGGTAGCTCAGTTGGCCTAAGCCTCCTCCAGACAGTTCACCTGGTTGGTCTCTGCCTCTTCAAGGCTGCTCGGCTGGCTTGTCTGAGAGTGATCTCAGTAGTCTTAATTGTTTATACCTCTTGAGGAGGGAGGGACCTAGCGAATCTAGTCAGTCTCAGGAACTTCCTTAAGCTATTTTAATTGTTTGCTCCCTGTCTTAACAGAGCTTCCCGGTAGGATGAAGTGTTTTGCCCTCACCTAGAACCCCCTGTTGATTCACCTCCTCTAAGTAACCTATCCTAAAATGTCCTTTCTCTCACTTTTCTTTTACAATATTTGTCTTAAGCAGTTTTCTTTTAAGACTAAAGGCTTTAACCTTAGGAGAAACTGTTACACCACAGTTGCCAACCAGATAGTGATGGTAAGATCCTGTTGCTATAGACAATACACACTTTGGTCATGGGACATGGGAAAATGAAGTTGTTACTGATAGGGATGTTCCCTCCCTGATGGTTAGGTCTCATAATACCAGAAGGTTCTATGTAGGTCACAGAGGAAGAAGAGTCATGAGCAGTCTTAACCAGCTATGAACTCTGAGAACTACCATAATGACGGCTATGGCAAGATATGTCTATAAGTTCAATTATGGCAGAAATGTTACAGGGGTAACCAGATGCTTTTTGGGTGGATTTGAGGTCCATTCCACATGCAGAAATATATGCCTAGTACTGTAAATCTGGCTATCTGCCTAAGAAACTGTGGCTGGAAAGCTCATAGGCCCCAAGGATGAATCTAATGCTATTTTGCTAAATTTATGCAGTATCAAATGTCCCTCTAAGTTCTTATTTCTATACCTATAGGTTAGTGCAGCTCTCAGATCTTATCAGGGAAGCTTGTTTGTGCAGTGGATAGTGTGGTTAACTAAGAATCATACAATTAATCACATGCAGAGAATAAGTGTCTCTGAGAACTCAGCCATAAATGGCATACATTCATTGTAGAAGGAGGACCCCAGAAAAAGAATATCTTCTGATGCATTTGTGAACTTAACAAGTTCTGCACTGTCCTGCACAAGCATAGACCAAGGCAACATTCCAGCATGGAGGGAGCTAAGATCTATTGAGCACCCACTCCTGGCTGAGGATCTATTGACAGTTGATAGCTGCTAGAGGAAAGAAAATCAGTTTTCCTTGAAGGAATGCACCTGTGGGTCTACCATATTCTAGTTGGTAGACCCTACCCTTGAGTATATGGAAAACACAAATAGATTCAGTATGTTATTAAAAAAAATAGGACATGAAGTTGAGACAGAGGTAGAGAATTGGGAAAGATATCTAAAAAGAGTTAAGGGGAAGACTAAGTGGTGATTATGGTCAAAATATAGTGTATACAGGTAAGAAATTCTCAAATCATTGATAAAAAATATTATTTTAAAAGTATCACCAGGTTACAGTAAATGTCATCCAGGTTGCCATTGAAATATTTTAGACAGGAAAGTGACATAATCAGGCTTGAACTTTAAATTATGATGTTGACTCCAGGATGGAGAATAGATTAGAAAGAAGGAAGATTTGAAAACATGAAATGATTTAGGAGGCTGTGGTAGTGCAGTAAAGACATTATAAGTAATCTCCTGAGTTTCCAGTAATGAATAGAGGTATGAACAAAGAGGAGAGGACATAATACATCCATATAAAACCAAGTAGAACTGATCTAAGCATGGAGAGGCAAAGTGAGAGAGAATAACTCTCAGATTTCTAGACGATTGTGTTGATGGTAGTCTACCGCTGAAATACAAATGCAGGTTGGCAATGATAAGATTGTGGAACTTAGTTTTTGTAGAAGATGAAGACACACAATTCAGATGAGGGAAATCCAGATGGAGATATCTTAAAGGCAGCAGAATGTGTGAATTGTCGTTTGGGAGGGAGCAAGATATATATTTTTGGCATCCTAAACAAAGTCAATAAAAAGTGACCACCTATGAAGAAAGAATAAAATAAGAACAGCATGACAAGAAAGTGCAACAACACGTGAGGAAACTCTAGGTGTAAACACTAACTGGAGCTTTGGGGTGGGGTGGGGTGGGGTAGAGATCACATATCACATTTCTATCAAATACACAAATAAAGTCAAATAAAAGTCCTCTCCTCTGGAAAAATCCAAAATGCCTTTCTCCTAAAAAGGGCAGAATGATAGCTCCAGGGAAGTCCAGGGAGAAGGAGGCAGCAAAGAGGAGACCTGTGGATGTCTTCCTTGAGCAATGGCCTAGACATCTCAGAAGCAATGGGACCTGTGTGTCACAGACTTTCCTGGAATGTCTGATCACGGTCACTATGCCATTCCCCTTGGACCCCCATCTCATTCAGCACTGAGTTCTAATGTCAACTGTAAAAATTGGGACATTGGCTTTTAAACTGGAGGATAGTTGCAGTGGTTTCTGAAATCCCAATGGCTGTTATTTCATATATCATGAAACATTCAGCTAAATCAAGGAGTAAAAAACGGTTGCATAGAATTATGAGATCCTGTTTGGAGCTTTAGGCAATGGGTGTCACAAATTAGGGCTTCATTTTGTAGACTGTAATTATATTTTAAGATTATATATTTCTAGAAGCTGAGTTATTTCAGCCTTCTAATTGAGATTTTGAATGAATCCGTTTATGGTTTCTCTATGTCTAGAACCAGTCATCCCATAGTCCCCACTCTGAGCTCATTTTCCCCGGCAGCTCATCTGCAGCCTTCCTCTCCATCACTTCCTTCTTGCTTTAAAGGGAACATTGTGCTGGTACTCTGCAGTTCTGAGGTTGCCTCCAGCTAAGTCTGTTTAGGGCAGATAAAGAAACCAATAAACAAGACAAGAAAAAGAAGTGGTCAGTAAATCCACACGTTAGCAAACAATTGAAGATTTTATTAAAAATCCATTTGTGTGAAATGAACTCCTTTAAAATAAAAAGTTCTCCTGTATTTTCTAAACTCAAACTTTAGAAAGATCAATTTCCAGTAGATGAGACTATGTTAGTTCTTCCTGTTTATAACTGCCTTCAGTTTAGTTATGCTGTTTGTACTGAAAAAAAAAAAAAACAGTATTTGAACAATTTCAACTTTTATATGATTTAAATATCAGACTCTGTATGGATTTTTTTTTCTTTCAAAGTAGCTACCAGAACATATTTTAAGTTTGCTATTGCTTATTAGCTTATCCAGACAATCTTGTAAATATTTCATAAACACACAATGAAACTGCTCAAAATGTCAGAATCTATTAGAAATTGTAATAATGCATGATTACATTTATTCAATAATATTCACTTGAGTGGATTGTCCAGTCAATATTCTACACTTAATTACATCCATTTGGATCATTTTACATAGAATTATACAAAAAGCAAATTACATCCTGCTGTTTGCCTACTGCCAATGTCAATAACAGGAAACCAGAACTCTCACAAATAAAGTCACTTTTTTGTCATCTTTCATGTTCAAAGTTAATTGTGCCATTGCTATTAATTTCTCCTATATCTACAAATCAGAACAAAATAGACTAAAACTGTGTGACTTACCCTGTGTGTTATCAGTTCCAGAGCATCAAGAAGCCAAAGTCTTTGTCTTGCTCATCATTTTACTTTTGGAACCTTAAATACTATTGAGTACACATCATACTTGCTAAATTGTGGAATCTATGGAATCCTGTAAAATTTGCTTTGGTGACAACTTAGCAAAAAGAATCCTAACCTAGGATTTGTTGTCCTTTGAGCAAAAGTGCTCTAAACAGCTTTTGTTCCATCCTCGGTAACTTTCCTGTGGAATATGGGAATAAAATTACCTGTCCTGTGTTCTCCATAAACACTATGTTGAGCATACAAAGAAAGCGCTGTACACATCAACACAACAAAAATCACACAAGGAAAAGCAATATTTGGAAAGAATCAGACCTCTATGTTTACCTCAACACTCCACGTATCTCTGTTTCTCTTGGGGTTTTAATTATTTGCATCAATAAGGGCAGCTGAGACATGAAACATCCTCAACACTTCTGCTTAGTTTTGTAATTACTCACACGCCCTGAAGTCACTCTCTGAAGGTCCAGGCCTACAGCCTGGCTTTGGGGAAAACTTGACCATCTTAGTTTTCTCATTCCACGGAGACGCTCTCTCAGCCCTCCATCAACTACGAGGACAGCATCAAAGGCACAGCATCCTATCCCTCAGCAAAAATTCAATTTTCTAACAAGAGCTCGGTGGAGGATTCTTCATTTCACTTTGGAAATGATTATTTTGATTACCTGTTTACAGAAATTAATTTAGTTTATCATTGGGAAATTGAGGCAGGAGCTGTTCATAATTAACATTGATTACTGTTCATTATACCATATATAAATAAGTCTTATTATTCATGTATTGAAACTAATTATTCATATATTTTATTATTCATGTATTATATTAATATCATTCAAATATTATGTTATTAATCATATATTATATTCCTTTATATATTATGGCTGACTTTTGAATAAATAAATTTCATACCATGAAGATACTGAGTTTTTAAAATTAGTACAGAATTTATAGCTTCCCTTGCACTTGGTGATTTATCATTGATGAAACATGGATTTTAAAATACTGTTGAAATAATTTATTTATTTCCTAGTCTGTGTATTTGTTGGTTTGGTTGATAGTTTCATCCCTCATTTATCAGTTGGTTGGAAACTACTCTTGTATCTTTAAGAAGTGAAGTATTGCCTATGCATTTCTCTCCCTGATGCCTGCAGGCTGCACTGTAATTCTCACCTGTCCTACTTTGCTCTGGACATATTTTTTTAAGTGTCAGAATGTTCTGCATATTTACACAGCAGTGTATATCTGGAGTGTAGAGATTATTCAAGGCTGTTAAAATAGGGCAGTGATGGGGAGGAAGAAGTGATGGGAATGAGCAGGAGGTCCAATCCAGTGGAAGAGCATGTCCTGAGTATCTTCTTCATATGGAAAGTTATAATTTTGCATGCGTCCAGTGTCCACTTGAGTCAGTAATCGTTTTTATCTCTGTAGAATTTCTTTGTTGCTGGAATGACTATCCTAAGAACACAAAGCTAAGTTAGTACCATAGCCCATAGGCGACCTGAAGGACACTTGTTTTACTTCATTTTCATGCCCTAACAAGCTGACCTCCAAAAGTGATTTACTACATTCTGTCTCTCCCATACTCTGAGAAACAACAATCTATTCCATAAGGACACACCTACATTCAGTCTCATATATCAAGGAAAGTGGGAAAGAGACAGGCTTAGATTCAGAATTCTGGCTCTTGCCTGTTTTGTGTTAAGATTATTATATGAAGCTCAGGATGCTTATCAAAAAAATGATAATGCATAAGAAATACTAAGGGCTCTATGTCTGTTAAGTCTCTGTTTTCTTTGGGGTGTGTGGGTGTGTTTCTTTGATTTTCAATAGATTGTAATGGATAGGGACAGAATACTTCTGCTTTTAATGTCATAACAGAAAAAGAGGTCTATATAAAATTCAGCTTCCTAGCATCGTCCATTCCACTAAATGGAGGTATCCAGACAGCCTTGTGTCTCTTATAGTCCAATCAGATATGTTAGTTGAACAACTCAGGGGGAGGCCTGCCTGCTAAGCTGAAATGAAAACATTCCTAAGATCGTGTTATACTTTGGGAAGCAACGGGATTTTCTGGGTTGAAAACAGAAGCAGATTCCTGCTCTTTCTGAGAGCTGATCTTTCTGCCACCTGAGTCCAGGGCTTATTTAGTAAGTGACCTTGGGCAAACCACTTTCTTCCTCTTCTTTCCATTAAAGGAAAAGAATTGATCTTGTGGTCATACCTCACAAAGATGTAATGAAGATGAGTAGAATATCATTAAAGCAGCTTCAAAAGAGAACTCTATAGCACATAATTAGTTCTATAATCTCTAATTAAGTCTGGATAGTACAGAGGCATCTACATTAGAAGTTAATATTCAAGAATGAAATCTTATTTTTCCCCTCTCTAAGAAGAGTAAAGAATTAAGCTATACTCCAGTTCATATCAGTAGAGATGGTAACTTGGGAAATCCCCCTGGATTATATTATGGAAGGCATAATAACATATGGTGGTCTTAACACCACAGGTACTGATAAAGCTATTAAAAGTGATCAGACAGCCAGAGACTTCACATAGAGGTGCAAAACTGTTTTTTTCTTAAACAAAGAAAGAAATAAAAAATGGTTATAGGTAATATTTAGAGCCATAAACCAATTTTGGATGTGGACATGTCATTAAGGTAAAATCAAACACTAAAAAACTCTAAGAAACCATATTATCAAGACTCCATGTGTGGTTTCTGTGTCTACAATTCTCAGCTAAGCAAGAGATGAATATGAATGGATCCTAAGCATTTGAGAGAACCAACTTGAGGACTTTGGGTCCACTGAATCAATCCACTGGTTTCCCCAGGGTACCAGGGGACTTCAGTTCTTATTGCCCAGCCCCAGCTGATTTATTCTGCAAAGGGATTTATCTACACAAAGAATCTTTGCAAGTTTTTAATGCATTTGCATATTTTTATAAGAGCAGCATGGGGATTACTGTAGAAGTACATGGTGTTGAGTTAGTTGAAACACTGGGAGCATATGTGCAATTCTTTCTAGCTAGATAGATCTACTGACTGGGTCAAGCTCCTGTTCCGGCCTCTCTCTACCCTTTGCCACTAGCTAAGCACTCTTTTAGGCCACCATGACCATGAGAACAGTGACACCCTTGCATGTGTGAGCTATAGGCACCACTTAGCTCCCCACTTGCCTCTCAAGCTCTTGCAACTGTTGACAATTTGACTGGGTTCATTAAAATGTAAGAATGTCCTCTTTTTATTTTCTATTAGTGATATATCCTCTTCTACCAGCCTTTACTTCTCTGGGGCAGAAGAAATGAGGGAATTATGTCTACACAATCATCTCCTACTTGTTTTGGGTCAGGCAATTTCTACAGGACAATGGTCCAAGGTTGAAGCCTCTCCTACTAAAAGAGCTATTCCTCCCTTCTAGTACCTTCCTCCTTTCTCCAGTAGTTGCTGGGTGGAAGGTAAACTTCCTCTTAATGAGAGGTACAGAACAGGTGCTATCTCCTGTGAGGTCTTTGGTGCATGTTTCCTCCATATGAAGCTTGTTGGTTCTTGCTGTCCTTTGTCTGATTGCTGGTAGGCCCAGCCTTCTTGAAGAAGTTCTGCCTGCATTCCTGCACAAGTGCTTGTTGTTGTCACCCTCATCCCAGATCAATGCCCAAAGAGAGCTCGACATCTCTGAGTGTTAAGTAGGCTCCTCTCTATCTCAAACTAATATATTTTACTCATCAAAAGCTTTCTGAGTCCTTTAGCACTTGCAACAGGCTCCTCTTCAAACTTTGCAACTCTTACAACCACTGGTAATTCTTGCATAGGAATGAGAAGCCACCATGTCACACATGGTAGTTTCTTCCAAGTCACAGCATTGTTTCTTGGCCTCCCCAAGACAGGTCAAAGAAGTCAAGGACCAACATTCATGTAATTCTTGTTGAGCTGAACTTTGTTCTTTTTGCTGTCTTGATTCTTTATCTACTGATAGGATAAAATAACCCAAGTGCTTTATAAGGAAAAGAGTTGACATTTTTTGAAGCATGGACTTTCCATATTGGACAGTTGCATTTTGTGATGGTCTTGTCTGGCTTCACCTTATGGAAGAAAGCAGGAAAATAGCAGATGTATACAGAAACAACCAAACACAAAAGGACTTGCTTGATGACAGTCTATTAAGGTACTCACTCCAGTCCCTCAAGAGTGAGAACTCACTTAAGAAAAACTGAACCCATTCACGAATGCTCCTGTTAAATGATACACACATCTTCCACTGGGCCCACCTCCCAACTGCTCCATTAGAGGATTCAACCATGTCATTAGTTTTGGTGGGAACAAATAATACTCAAACCAAAGCATTCTACATTTTACAGAAGTTGATAAAACTTTCTGTCCTGTACTACTTATAATCTAGTAAATGACTCTTAAAATTTCTTTATGTTACCTTTTATGAGTTACTTAATCATTGGTTGATATATTCATTAAAAATTATTTGAACAATGCACTTGAGAAGACATTATGCCAATGTGTTAGGGAGATTATTCAATAGTGAGTTAAACACATCTCTTTCTATCATGCAAAAAGTGTATAATCAGGTAATGGAAAAACACACGTTATCTACTGTACAAATATGTGAGTACTGTATATGTGTATGTATATATGACTATATAATTTAACTCATATGGAGATTCAGAAATAATTGCTGTTCATTCTTATTTGAAATATTCAAGAGGGCTTTGCATGGAATATAGAATTGAGGATGAATCCTTTAAATATGAGCCAAGATTAGGATTATATTGTGTTTCAAATGTGAATAGGCAATGTAGAAATAATGAAGAAAACTTGTTAGGGCCTACAAAGTGAAGTCATACAGGGCCAAGTACCCATGTGTAGCTCTAGCAAAAGATGGTTTCATGCATCAAAGAAGGGATAAAATTGGAAAATATTAGACTAGCAGCCTATAAATATAATGAACTTAGAGTTTCTTTAAGGCAACTTTCAAGGAGACTGACCTGTAGTTTAGCAACCAGAGTAAGGAATTGTAGCTGGAGTTTTCTCCAGTCCTGCCCAGCCCCATGGACCCCACAACTGCTTATAAAATAATCACTCAGAAGCTCATATTAATTAAACTGCTTGGCCATTAGCTCAGGCCTACCACTGGCTAGCTCTTACATTTAAACTCAGCCCATTTCTGTTCATCTATATGTTACCACGTGTTCTGTGGCTTTACCTGCTACCTTTACATGCTGCTCCCTGGACAGCAAGCTGGCATCTCCTCCCCTCAGCCTTCCACTTCCCAGAGTTCTCTTTTCTCTTTGTCCTGCCTATACTTCCTGCCTGGCTACTGGCCAATCAGTGTTTTATTTATCAATCAATCATTCACAGCAAGAAATCACTGCTTCAAAGTATCAATATGACAGTCACTACCTCAGAAATTCAGATAGTAAGCTATGAGAGACTGGGACAGGCAAAAAAATGAAAATGAGAGGAAATATTTAAGAAATATCACTATAGGTGTGTTAGTTTAGTAAGCAGCTGAAGGAAGGTCCAGAGTGTCCAGGTGTTTTCCAGCTGGGATATCTGGGAGATCCATGTGCTGGACAAAGAGATATCACAGGTCCTTCAGCTGTAACCAACTGAACTTCTGCCTGTATTCCTGCCCAATGCTGGATGCTATAGATCCCAGGTGATGGTTAACCCAGGCCTGAAAGTTCTAAAGCTATCTATTCTTCATCTTGATGCCAGGATGATGAAATCAGAACTCTAGTGATTTCATCTTGTTCTTAACTGGTCCTGTGTATATTACCGTCAGATTTTCCCCTTAGAGAAATCAATTATAAGTGGATGAATCCAATTAACTAAGTAAAGTGGAAGTGTTTCCTAGCAGATACTCCTGTGTGAGCATTTGCTGAATGGATATATTTAAGTTAAGCAAGAGGATGTGAATTACATGAGCCGCACTGATGGATTAAAGAATGCAGCAGAGTGTGAATACTTGCTTGGTGACAGTACATTCCTTGTTTTATATTTTACTATCTTAGTTAGATACCTGGGCCCACATATTGAACTTAAACATTCTTTCAATGGCCACTTTCAAGGATTTAGCAAACAGTAAGGAATCACTGATTGAAAGTATCAGCTTCCTTTCTTGTTACAATGAGGGAATTGTAGTTAGAGTTTTCCTGCCTGACCCACAGTCAGGACAATCTTTCTCACCAGCCAGGCCCATAGATGCTCAGAACCAACCAAGTAAACACACAGAAACTTACATTGTTTAGAAACTGTATGGCCTTGGCAGGCTTCTTGTTATCTACTTCTTCTATCTTAAATTAACCCATTTCTATTAATCTATACTTTGCCATGTGGCTTGTGGCTTACCGATGTTTTTACATGTTGCTTGTCATGGTGGAAGCTGGCAGTGTCCCTCCCTGCCCCAGCCTTCACTTTCCAGAATTCTCCTCCTCCTTGTTCCGCCTACCCTAACCTTCCTGCCTGGCTACTGGCCAATCAGCACTTTATTTATTTTAACCAATCAGATCAACACATTTGACATACAGAACATCCCACTGTAGGGAATCACCCATTTCTTCTCTAAGATCAGTCTCCTCATTGCCCAGATTATCCTAGTGGATCATCTATCTTCTGGTTAGAACTTTCAAGATTATATCCTCTCAACTCTGAATCATTTGATAGTCTTCTCTGCTGGAACATTTTGATTGCCATACATTAAAAAATTTGTTCCATCTAATGAGCAAATATTTCTAAACTTGCCTGTTTAAAATCCACCCAGAGCCCATTTCACCATTCATTTTTAGAGGAAGCTGATACTCATTGCCTAATATACCTACACATCTGACCGCACTCAAATCAACTCTAGATTCCTTCTCTCCTCAGAAACTTCTCTTGTCATGGCCTTGTAGAAGGAAGGGACAATCATGAAGTCTGACTCAGTTTCTTTGTCTTCTCATTCATTTGTATGGCTCTCTCTTCTTTCATTCTTGATCCATTTCTTCATGAAGCTCGAGGCTTGAACATTCCTCCAACATTCCAGCCAGTCATGACCAGAATACTGTGATGTTCATATCTCTCTGTCAGCCTTTCTCAGGCAAAGTTCCCCAGAGCATAAACAGCAAAAGCCCAAAGGAATCCAGGAATGTAGCATTCCCTGTGTACTTGGAGTGGCTGGTAAGTGGTGTTAGGGGGTTCAGATGAAAAGAGACACTGTAAATTTTAGTACTGTCTGAAGCTCAGGTCTTATCCTTTGCTCATCTATAGCTAATCTTGTAATGCATATGGTCTTGAGCTGATGACACCCAAAAAATCTTGTTTTAACCTAGTATCTCCACTTGATTCTAGTGACTTTTGTGAGCTACTTTATTGTATTGTGGTTGTTGCGTGTGTGTATATGTAAGAGAGAATGGTATCTTTGTTTTGGGAGTGTGCATGCCACAGTGTATATGTGGACATGTGGAGGTTACAGGCAACACTCAGAAGTCAGTTCTCTCTATCATGGGTTCTGGTGATCGAGCTCAGTAAGGCTTTGCTGCAAGTATCTATCTTAAGAAGAGTTATTTCTCCCTATCTGACTTTCTCGGACAAAGTTCCCTGGAGCATAAACCCCTAAAGCCCAAAGGAATCCAGGGATGCAGCATTGGAGTGGTTGGTAGCCAGCATCCTTGGTAGGAAAGATATGATAAGGATGAACAATCTCATGGGCCCTGAAATACTTTTAAAATACTGTGGCAGGCTGGAGAGATGACTCTGTGGTTTAAGCACTTGGGACATAAGAGGGAGGCCTGGAGATTGGATCCCTACTTGTAAGATGTCATGCCTCCCACAGCTGTAATCTGAGCACTCAGAAAGCAGAGATTCCAGATCCTTTGGCGAGTTGGTAAGTCAGAATAGCTGCCAGCAGTGTGGTCAAGCTCTGGGTCCAACTGAGATTCGATCACAGTATGTAAACAGGGAATGATCAAAGATGACACCTAAATATCAACCAGGAACCTCTATAGAAATACGCACACATGTTCATGTGTATCTTTGCCCACAGGCATGCACTACATTCATGTACACCACACACAAATACAAAAGAATCAATTTTAAAATTAATTTATTCCTATAGCTTAGTGTTTTTTAATTTCTTTATTATTTTTTAATTATCATTTAAAGAAATGTGTTTCATTATTATATTTTCATCATACTTTGTTCTGCTTGATCCTCTTCTCTCACTTCCCTCTTCTGTCCCAATGTCCTCTTACCCATTTATCTCCTGGTCTCCTTCCTTTCCTACAAATTTTCTTACATAGATTCCCCCTTCTCCTCCCCTTCTTACCTCGCATTCCTCTTTCTAGTTTTCTGACTTATATTTATGGAACACATACATAAAAGTTAAAAGCCAGGGTTGTCATGTAGAAGAAAACATGTAATATTTATCTTTTTTAATCTGGGTTACTCCACTTAATATAAACTCCAGTTTTATCCATTTTCCTGAAAATGCCATGATTTCATCTTTCTCTGCAGCCTAGTAAAATTTCATTGTGTACATGAACCACATTTTCTTTATGCATTCATGAGTTGATAGGCATGTAGACTGGTTCTGTTTCTTAGCTGTTATGAGTAGTGCAGCCACCAATGTGGGTGTACAACTATCTATGGTAGGATTTGTAGTATTTTCTGCATATGCCCATGAATGAGGTCAGCTCTGGCAGCACCTAGAAGCATGTTAGAAATGAAAAATTTCAAGGCCTGCCTCAAAATGGAACCAGAATTGAAATTTAACAAGATTCCCAGGAAATGTACATGCACAAGTTGGTTTGACATGCATTGTAATAAAACACTTCAAACTTTAAAAAAAAAATTCTTCTGTGTATATATGTGTGTATACATGTCTGTGTGTACACATGTGTGCATGTGTGTTAATGTGCATATGTATACATGTGCTTGTGGGAAACAAACGTTAACATCAGGTGTCTTCCTCAGTCATTGTCCACTGTATTTGTGTGTGTGTGTGTGTGTGTGTGTGTGTGTGTATGTGTGTGTGTGTGTGTGTGTGTGTGTGTGTGTGTGTGTGTGTGTGTTTGCTAGGATCACCTGTTGAACCTGGAGCTTATGGATTCAGCTAGACTGACTGGCCCAATGAGTTCTGGGGATCAGACTGTCCCATACTCATGAGAAATATGCTACAGAAGTGTGCCTCTCCACCTAGTGTTTTATTCAGGTGCTAGGGATCCAAGCTAGATCCTCATGTTTCCTGACAAGCACTTTTATTGACTTCACCATCTCTCCAGCTCAAAACAGTTCAATCTTAATATCCTTGAAAAGATAAGTTTATTTTTAATGTGTTCCCCCTTAATATTGTTAGAGATTCTTGGTTAATTTTCTATCCACAAGACCGAAGTCCCCTTACAGCTTACAGGTTATTCAGAGCATATCAGCTAGTCATTAGACTAAAGGATTTAGCATAAAGAAAATGTAACAGTATTCCATGCCCCTCAATGCACAGACCCTTCTACATCTACCCAATGCACTGCTAATTTCCTCCAGGGCTGATTCAATTAATCTAGATTTTAAAAGAACAGAATTTCAGTTTGAAACCTTTCCCTGTCTAGTATCCTCACAAACACCAACCATTGCTCTTGCCCTCCTAACAGTGTCTCAGAATCTGCTTCCAAGAGAATCAAAATGGCCAATTTTCTAAACTCCTTCCATTCTTCCATTTGGGGGGAATGTATTTCATCAAGTGACTTTATGCTTACTGTACAATCATGCTGAAATGCATAATTTGGACTACAGGACAAAAGAAAAAGCAATACAAAGGTAAGGCACAAAGGACACTCATTGCAAAGTTATCCGAGGGACCATTGTGGCTCTTGAGTCTATTCACCTTTCTTCTCCTTGGCTCAGCTCATTAGAATGACATTGCCTTCATATCCATTCATCTGGGCCCTGACATGGTGAGCGCTGTATTGTGATAGATGGGACTGTCAGAAATCTACTGAGTATTTAGATATTGCATTAGTGCATTTACAAATAGCTCTACTGCAGGAAAGTGTGATTGCCTCTTATCCTGTGTGTTCTGCATGTTAAGGGAATCAGTAACTAAGGAGTCATTTTCTCTGAAAAACAAAAGTGGATTGTCCTTTTTGCTACAGCTTTGTGCTGCTGAACTGTAATGGAAGCAAATTATTATTGTTTTTCTGTACAACAAATTTCCACCTAAAAATTAAGTGTATGCTTTTGGACTAAATTTAGATCATCCAAATTAGGAAAGTTAATACTTGGAATCAAATCTATACCATGAACAACAGCAAAAATTGCTGCTGTTGAAAGAGATGGAGTGCACACATAAAAACACCATCCTTCATTTCTTTCTCAGGGATTAAAGATGTCCATTCTCTTTTTAAAAGAGTCAAGTTGGATATCCTCAGGCATGGCCCTACTGTGTGAAGAGCATCTTGCAGACATTGCATAGAAATGCCTATACTCACACCAGGAAGAATGTTGATGTTTTATCCTTGAAATGTATATTATTGGACCTGTACTTTAAATTTCTGACACAATGCAGAAACCAGTTGTCATACTATTGATACAGAGAAGTCAGGATTTGCTCTTGGGATTCTTGATCTCACCAATAAAAGAACTGAAGAATGGACCTAAATGGAAAGTCAAGGGCAAGTTTATAGTATTAAGAAAAATGGGGCAGGGAAGTTTTAAAAGTCATCAATTGCCCAAAGGATAATAAAGGAGAGGAAGATAAAAGCCACATAATCTAAGCTGGCACATAACAGACACATGGTAGACAAGCTACCACATGGCACAGAACTGAAGGTAGAGGCTTTAGAGAAAAAAGTAAGTGTTTAAGATTTTCTATTACTGTGCAAACACACCATGTTTTAAAAGACAACTTTTTAAAAAAATTTAATTTAATTTTACATATCAGCCATGGGTTCCCCTGCCCTTCCCCCACCCACCCCCGCCCCCACCTCCCTCCCAGCACCACCCCATTCCCATCTCCTCCAGGGCAAAGACTCCGCTGGAGATTTAGCTCAACCTGGTAGATTCAGTCCAGGCAGGTCCAGTCCCCTCCTTCCAGGCTGAGCAAAGTGTACCTGCATTAGCCCCAGGTTCCAAACTGCCAACTCATACACTAAGGACAGGTCCAGGTCCCACTGCCTGGGTGCCTCCCAAACAGTTCAAGCTATTCAATTGTCTCACTTATCCAGAGGGTCTGATCCAGTTGGGGGCTCCACAGCTTTTGGTTCATAGTTCATGTGTTTCTATTAGTTTGGCTATTTGTCCCTGTACTTTTTCCAGTCTTGGTCTCAACAATTCACGATCTTTCAATCCCTCCTCTTACTTGACAATTGGACTCCTGAAGCTCTACCTGGGGCCTGGCGGAGGATCTCTGCAACCACTTCCATCAGTTATTGGATGAGAGTTCTAGCACAACAGTTAGAGTGTTTGGCCATCAGATCACCAGACTAGGTCAGTTCTGGCTTTCTTTTGACCATTGCCAGTAGTCTACAGAGGATGTATCATTGTGGATTTCTGGGGACCTCTCTAGCACTTTGCTTCTTCCTATTCTCATGTGGTCTTCATTTATCATGGTCTGTAGTATGACTCTTATAAGTTCTTATTAATGAAACCAAACCTGAGGCCAGTTATTGGGGTTATTGCTGGAAGATCAGAGACACAGAACAAGCCACAGCTATCTCACCTTGCTAGTTCCTTAGGTGATCCTGTTTCCTCAGGCTGGAAGCTTCAGAGTCCTCATCCAGAATGAATCTCAGCTGAGCTGTGTTGCTCCAAAGCCTGAATGCTTAACCAACCAAATGCTTTTACTCACTTAGTTCCTGTTCCTCACGCCTTATATACCTTTCTCTTTCTGCCCTCACTCCCTGGGATTAAAGGTTGGGTTTCTGGGATTAAAGGCATGCACCACCACCGCCCAACTTCTGCTATGGCTTACTCTTCCCATTTTCTAGCCACCACTTTTGGCTTTGTTCTAGTGGCTGTCTGTTCTCTGACCCCAGATATGTTTATTTCGGGGTACACACAATATTTCAGGCAACACAATACCCACCACAATGGTCTGTTATTCCTTGTTCTCCCTCTCTGTTCTTGATTCAGCTGGGATCTCCTGCTCCCCTAAGCTCTCTTTCCCTCGAACCTTGCCCTTCATTACCCCCACTCACGTCCAGGTTGTTCATGTAGATCTCATCCAATTCTCTGTCATTGGGTGATCCCTGTGTCTTTCTTAGGGTCCTGTTTTCTAGGTAGCCTCCATGGAGTTGTGAATAGCAGACTAGTCATCTTTGTTTTACATCTAGTATCCCTAATTATCCAGGAAATACAAATCAAAACGACTCTAAGATACCACCTTACACCTGTCAGAATGGCTAAGATCAAAAACACTGAAGACAGCTTATGCTGGAGAGAATATGGAGCAAAGGGAACTCTCCTCCACTGCCGGTGGGAATGCAAGCTTGTAAAGCCAGTTTGGAAATCAATATGGTGCTTCCTTAGAAAATTGGGAATCCCTCTCCCCCAAGACCCAGCTATACCACTCTTGGGCATATACCCAAGGAATGCTCAATCATACCACAAGGGCATTTGCTCAGCTATGTTCATATCAGCATTGTTTGTAATAGCCAGAACCTGAAAACAACCTAGATGGAATGTGGTACATATGCACAATGGAATACTACTCAGCAGAGAAAAACAATGACATTATGAGGTTTGCAGGCAAATGGATGGATCTAGAAAAAAATCATCCTGAGTGAGGTAACCCAGACTCAGAAAGACAAACATGGTATATACTCACTCATAGGAGGAAAAGGCAACTTTTGTAAAGAAAAACATTTAATTGTGGCTGGGCTTATAATTTCAGAGGTTTGGTCCATTATCATCATGGTGAGAGACATGGCAGTATGCAAGCAGATACGTGCTGGAGAAGGAGCTGAGAGTTCTGAATCCTGATCCTCAGGCAACAGAAGTAAACTCTGTTCCATGCTGGGTCTAGCTTGAGCATATGAGACCTCAAAGCCTGCCCCAACAGTGACACACTTCCTGCAACCAGGACACACCTACTCCCATAAGGCCACACCACTTCTTAGTGCTACTCTTTATTGACCAAGCATGTAAACACATGAGTCTAGGGGGCCATATCTGTTCAAACCACCCACAGTAAATAATCCAAAAATGTTAATAAACAAAATATTAAGGAAATCATACTTTAAAAAGAGATAGAAGGAAGAAGCTAAGTTTTTCTGAATAATTCAGAGGAGTGGCAGGTTCACAGAATGGCTTAGCTATAGCCCAATAACCCACTGTGCTAAGGACAGAGAGTATGGGAAGGAAAAGCATAATATCTTTAAAGGACAGAGGTTTTGACCATCACTGTAGCATGGTTTAAGGTGAGCCAACCTTCCTAGGGATGGTTCCTTGTCCAAGGGATTTGGGGTGCCCAAGCAGAGTGTTAGATCTCCATAGACATTCTGTTCTCTTGATGAGAAGTGTGTTTGTTTGTTTGTTTTGTTTTGTTTTACTATAATTATAATAGTTAACACTATTGACTCCATTGACATTCTTCTCCATTTAAACAGGCAGGTATCAGAGTCAAGATTCCTAGACTTTTAGCTACTGCAATAGAAATATGAGTGTTTCTTTTCTGGTGAGGAGTAATTCTTTCCTAATGGCCATAGTTTTCTTTGGGAAGAGGCCTACTCTGGTATGGCATATGGTCCTCTTTAGAAGGCAACTTCAGTGGCAACTTTCCACTAAAGAAACTAGAGGTCACCAGCAACAGAATTCTCTTCTTGGGCTTTAGAGCAATCAGCTGGAGCCTTGAAAGTAGCAATGTTACACTGTGGGGGCAGTTTTCCTATGAAAGCAGCTGCTCCCAAATAATCACTCAGAAACTTAAAATTAATTGCAAATGCTCTACCAATAGCTCAGGCTTGTTACTAATTAACTCTTACATTTATATTAATCCATATTTAATATCTATGCTTTTCCATATGGATTGGTAACTTTTCTCAGTACAACATGCCTATCTTGCTTTTCTCTGCATCTGCTAGTGATTCCAGACTCTGCCATTCTTCTTCCCAGCATTTTTAGTTGGCTTTCCTACATAACTTTATCCTGTTCAGCTATTGGACAGTCAGTCAGCTTGTTTATTAACCAATGATAGTAATATATATTTACAGTGTGCAGATTATTCCACAACATCACACATTATCTTTTAACCCCAGCAATGCTAGTGGAGTCTGTAATGGCCACTGGTTTCTATTTGGTATTGCTTTATTACTGTTGGTCTATAGCTTCTTTCATCCCTAGTTTTTCTAAGCAATGTTCCCAACCTAACACCTGTATGAGGTATCTCATACATTCATATGTGCCACCTTTCTTCAAATATATCCATATTTACTCATAAATTATGCGTCTTTCTCTTGCTTAGAACTAACTACTACAATTATATTGATTTATGTAATCATATCATATATTGGTATATGACTAACAATGTTATAATATTACATACACAAAGCAAAGAAGAAAAGCCTGCTGAAATCCCCATCTGAGTCCTCAAGTACTGAGTCTTTCCTGCTATTTATGTACTGAGTTTATCTAGTAGCTTCCCATGTGTCCATCTTTTATTCTAGGCTCTTATTGTTTATAACCTGTGTGTTTTCTTCATTCTCACACATTTGAAATGTTTCAGTCTCTCTGGAGGATGAATCAGGAGGATGAAAACATGCCACCTCTCATGCTACTTCATTAATAATTTGAGAGTTTTGAGAAACTACTCTGCAACATTTAACCTTTAAGAACACCCATACCTGCACAAAAATGTCCAGTTGTCTTTCAAGTGTCCCTGATAATAGTTTCAAACTTAATTACTGAAAACTAAAAATTTAGTACCTTGAAAACAGAAACATTTTCTCACTATATAAACCCCACCCACACGCCTTGTAACATCGGGCAGTTGCTTAATGTGTGGATCCTCTTGAAAAAATGAAAATGGAAATTTTAATGTGGAATTGTTCTGGGAAACTACATAGTCTATATCTTTATTTTTTCTTTCTAGGTTTTTCATTTTTTTAAATGAGAAAGTAAAAATTACTATGATACTATGGGGTAATTTGTTATATATGAAACTTTAATGTTATAAACAACATAAAAACTCAACTCTGCTAACCTAATCTATTTATACATACATGGCTCAGACTTCAGACACAATTAATTCTTGAGATAATGATATTGAGTTCTGTACCTGCTTCATGATTCTTTTCTTAATGCTCGTGGTCAAGGTATTTTCGTTGGTATAGCTTTCCTGGTAGTAAGAAACAGGTAACCAAAAATAGGAACAAAACAAACAAACAAAAGAAAGGCTTCAGATGTTCCAAGTGTGACATTCATACCTACATATTAGGTAGAAAATAGTAACTCACCTTGATATTCTTTAACTTAGTCTGGCTGTTGGAATGGATCATATGTCCGTCATAAGTCACCAGGTTATGGGGTGTGTTGGCTGTTCTCTGTAAATCAATGCCCCATTGCTGAAGTCATGGTAGGCTCAGCTTCTCCAAAACCTCATGAACCCCCAGAAGAAGTCTTTGGGGAATAGGAAAGGAAGAAAATGACACCACACAGACAACGCTCATGTGCCCAGTCACTGAGTAACCATTGTGAATTGCAGCTAGAAGATGCAAGTTAATCTATCTCTTTGTAAGAAGTCTTTCACATGTGAAACAATGTAACAGCCCTTCACCATGGAATAAACTGTTTAATGTGGCATGGATCTGAGATTGCTGTGCTTGGGAATTTCCTAGAAGTGGACTAAGAAATACTAATCTACACTAGAATTCCTAAGACTGCTATATAACTCAACAAGCCTTTTTTTCCCAATGAAATGAAAAACGTCTTTCTTCAAAATGACCATATGCTTGCCTGTACACAAGCAAAGAATTAACAGTTTAAATGCAGTTGGGTGAGTGGTACTTAACATGTGGAAAAGCAATAATACTATTTGTGAAGAATAAATTTTAGTATCAGTCACAGTCACACAAGCAGGTGGAGATACCTGGAAATCCCAGTTGTGGAGGACATCTCTTTGAGAGGCTGAAATGCAGGGAAAAGTCATGAGAATCTTTTAAGGTTTTAGCTTCACAGAACATATTGAATGTCCTTGCCATGGCATCTGTAGCCAATTACAGAAAGAATGAAAGGGAAGAAGGGGTATGCAGCTCAGGAAGCTGGTCTCCCCTGGACATTCCTCAACTAATTCTAGGCTGTGCTGTAAAGTACTTGATTGCCACACACAGCTTCTGCACAGGCCTCCTTGAATTGCTGAGGAACAGGGTGGGTGGTACATCTTTTGTCTGGAAGCACAGAAGTTAATTATTTTTTCATATTAATGCTTCTGAGTTACAGTTTGATAATTTGCAAAGTGAGGTTATGGATATGTAACCTATATCTCAAAGCATTATAACTCTTATTAATATATGCAAAAGACTTTTGTAAACTGCAAGATGATGTAAAAATGAAAAGTGAATTTTTTCTATCTATATCAAGACCTCTATCTTATGTCAGTTTTATTAAATTTTACATTCCCTGTGAACCACCAAATATCACTGAATTCACATCTTTTTCATGATCTCTACATTCCTATTTGCAAATCATCCCAATGGGTATTCACTACAATAACTGAATAATTTATGGCAAATCAAAGTTAATATTTTTTCTTATGACCTTTCTATTCTAGCAAAACATATACATATTTTCTTCTAAAACATGAAGAATACATCTAAAATTTATGATATCCCAATTTATGCAAGCAGCTAAAAGTAGCAAAAACAGGCCAATTTTCCTACCTTATAATGTGGAGGAGCAACCATGTTATAAGCACCTAGACCAAGGGGCTTGCAGACAGGTACTATGGAAGTTTTGTGCTGGTCACTGAATATCATAAGTTATAAGATTGCAACATGGAATAAGAGGTGGGAAGCCTTTACCAACATCCATTTACTCATCAACATTATAGGCTTCACTCTCTGGACCATCCTGACAGTAAGTCCCTGTGGGGTCAGGCGGATACATACCATTTCTAGTTTATCATGTCCCCCTAGGTATATAGACTACAGGCATACCAACTGTGCTTTCTATCTAAAGAACACATATTGACCTTGGTATTTTGAGTCTGTTTTTAAACTAGAAGAAAGAGGACTCTTTTCGATACTGTTTTTCCTACTACTCTGTGTATTGCCTTTATTTATTTAGAGGTAACCACATACAAAGAACATAGTCCCTGCTCTTCTGCTGCAATTTTTCTTGGAGGAAGACTACAAACGAAAGAGGAGGCTTTGGGGTATCCTGTGAGGAATGAGAAGGAAGTAACATTCCTAAGTTGCCTTTCCGTGCTAAGCAGGTTTTTTTTCTGTGGAACATAGTTCACCTCATAGTTACAATCACCTTGAGAGGTGGCAAGGAACACCAATCTCCCATTACAGAAAATCAGACGGGCTACATTGTAGAAGATTCAGAATTTTATATACAAGCATGAAACGTGGTTAATAGCTTAGATCAGAACACAGATTGAAAATTCACTATCTTGGGAGACTAGTCCAATACTCAATAGCTCTACAAATTTAAGAAATAATTCTAACTTTGTAGCTGAATTGCTTTGTTTCATATATTTATAAGCGAACTGTGGGATAACTGTCCTTGAAGGTGTTGTGCAGCTGGAAAAATCCTGAGGCTGTTTGTGCTTTATGCTTTGAGAGATCTTGTTTTATTTGCTTGTTTTAGTATTTTTCAGATACTTAGTAAGTCATATTCACAAAGAGATAGTCTTGAGGATGAATATAAGGAACTTCTGAGATATATTCCTATAACAAGAGGATGACACCAGGGTTAGAAAAAGTCCCTATGAGAGGTGACAGATTTGTAGTAGATGCCTGTGTCACCCCTAAGGGAACCCTTAAGCATCCAAAGACCATCACTGTCACCCATCAGAACAAGAAGCTGGGCCCTTCTGCTCCCACATAGAGCAGCACATTGCCAAGGGGGTGTAACTGTAGGGACATTGCATTATTCCACACAGGAAAGGTCTTAGGACAGGCAGCCCCTGGCTCAACTGAGACAGAGAGAGAACTGGGCAGGCACAGAGAAGCCCTGCAGTTCCCTTACATGTCCTCAGATTTCACTGGACTCACACAATAAATTTACTTGGTATATGATAAGCCTCAAAGTCCCTGGATAGATTATAAAGGGGAGGTTGATGTGTTGTGTAGCCACAAAAGTACCAACTGCTTTCCATTCTGAGGTCTTCTCACTTTGCCCAACTCTTCTGCACCTCTAGATAGGGGAAAACAGATGAGCCTCTCTGAACACACAGTCCCCACCTAAGGTCATGGCACTTCACTCAAAGATGTGTCTCCAACACTGAATCTAGACATAATCTGTGCCCAAATGCACAGAAACTCCTTTTCCTCTGATACTGTCATGGGCAAGATATACAGGATTTCCTTGTCTGATGGATTTTGTTTGGGATTCATTTTTTCTCTCTGGTATTATCTACTGTTTTTGTTGGGACAGGGGGATGTTTTGTTAATTGATTGCCCATGGTATCTTCTTTCTCTTTATTGTACATAAAATAGTAGTGTGTGTCACTGTGCATCCATACACTCAAGGATGTATCATCTTCACATGCCCCACTGGAGACCAACCAACAGTGCCTCCCAGAGACACCAGGCTCTTGTTTGTGAAATCTTGAAGGTCATCTTCCATGGTCAAGTGTTTCATCTGCCACTAAATTAAGGCTCTTGAGATGGGAGCTCATCCTGGATTATCTAAGTGGCTCTAAGTGTTATTACAAGTGTCCTTAACACATGCATGAAAAGGGAATAGACACACACAGCAGAGCAGGCAATGTTGGAGCCAAGAAAACATTTAAAATAACTTTGAAAGTTAAAGGGGAGTAGCCAGAAGCCATAGAATGACTTAAGCTAGAAGCTGAAACAGAGGAACAGTGAGACATTCCATAGGGTAAGAGGAGCAGACTCTTTGGTTTCAGATCCAGGCTGAAGGAGGGCAGAAGAACAAATCCCTCTTATTTAAAGTCAGCTAACCTATGGTGATAAGTGACAGCCACCTGCATAATGAACCCAGGGCCCAGCTCCTTATTGGTTTCATCTCCTTTTACATTTGAATCTGGGGACTTTGGGAGCCAGGGTGGAGATCATGTAAAGCAAATTTAATTTTCCTCATGCTAGCTCTGGTGTCAGACCATCTGGCTTTTAGTACTGGCCTTACCCTTTTTCAGCTGTGTGACCATTGACACATGGCAATACTTTGTTAATAAGTAAAAATTTTGTTAATATGAGGTAAGAACCAACATTATAATAATCCTATAATTGTGTGTTGAGAAAGAAAGGGGAGTTTGGATTAAAGATTGTCTGTGGGCTCAGGGAAGTCTTCATAGAAGAGACTTTTCAAAGTAAATGATTGTTAGTGAAGAAAAAAACAGAACGAAGAAAGTTTCTCCCTCTGAAAATAGTAATAGTAGTAGTTCTGACTTTAAAAGGGTATTGTAAGATTAAGGTCATAGTACATAGCAAGGTGTGTATTCAGAGAGAAGTGTTGTTAGTGGCTACATGCATTATCTCATTTAATTCTTCCCACAACTATGTGGAGGCAGTGCTCTTTATAGAAGAGAGTTGGAGTAAATTGTTACCATGTCCACAGCCTTTGTTATCTGAGCCAGGATTCAAGGCCAAGTCTATCTGAGAGCACAGTCACTGCAGCTTCTCATGGACAATAATTAATCATTTTAGACTTCACAGTCTCAACAGATGCTCTGCAACACTGGAGTGAATTCTCTACCATAAAGGAATGTCTTATTGTTGGAGCATTACAAAATTAAAGATTATATTGACAAATACCTTGCTAAATTTTTTATGAGGTAATAAGCAGTTACAATAACCGATATTTTTCACCTTTGAATTTGAGTCTCAACAAATCTTTTAAAATGTCCATGTTTCTTAACAACTAATCAAGAGGAATACTATACATTTTTGCATGTAAAGTGTAAATGTACTTGAAGTTAGTGGCTATGTTATTACCCAATGTTCCTCATACAGTTACCTAGGAAAATATTAACCCCATAAACTCTTTGAGGGCTTCTTAATGGTATATAGAATTAAGGTAGAACTCTCAGCTGTTTCTCCAGCACCATGCCTGCTTGCCTTCCCCCATGCTTCCAATCACGACAATAATGGACTATACCTCTGAAACTATAAGCAAACCCCAATTGAATGTTTTCTTTTATAAGAGTTGCTGCAGTCATAGTGTCTCTTCACAAGAATAGAACATTGACTAAGACACCCTTCTACTCTTTAAATAATGACTGGCCCTTTACTTCTTTGCAGTCATCTTGAAGACATAAAATGAAGCATCATACACTAAACCTCCAAGAATCTGGTAATCTGGTTTTAACTTTATTAACTGAGAGAACATGAAAGACAGTGTACGGAGAGTATATGGAAATTTAAAGTGGGCCAAATATGTAGCTGGCGTTTTCTCCAGTCCTGCCTGGGCCAGCAGCCACTCAGACTCAAACACATAGACGCTTATATTATTTAAACTGTTTGGCCTAATGGCTCAGGCTTTTTGTTACCTAGTTTTTATAACTTAAATTAACTCATTTTTATTAATCTATACCTTGCCATGTGGCTCATGGCTCACCGGCCTCTTTATATGTTGCTTGTCATAGCAGCAACTGGCAGCCTCTCCTGACTCAGCCTTCCTCTTCCCAGAATTCTCTTCTCTGTCCCACCTGGCTACTGGCCAATCAGTGCTTTATTTATCAATATATCATAGCAACACATTTTCACAGCATACAGAACAGGCTGGAGGACTGCGGGGACTTGGAAGTACTTGTAGAAAAACTCTCCAGCAACACAAATGTGGACAAATATAACTTCTGGACTGAACAAGGTGGGGGCTTGATAGACAATGCTACACTTTAAGGGTGGATCAGAATCTACATTCAGGAAATGACAGAATGAACAGAGTGTGAGCCCATCAGAAAACAAAGACATCAAGCCGGCAAGCTGGGCTGCTTCTGAGATACCATTCATATTTCTCCATTTGAGAACACTACACGTTCACTAATTCACTACCCTTTTGATGCCAGTATATATGAAGATTAAAAGCCAGTAAGAGGCTCAACATAATCAGTAATATTTAACCAAGTGTCTACCCTAGACAAAATGCTGTGTGTGGTCCTCAGTCATGGAATCATTTCCTGTTTCCACTCATTCAGTGTTTTATGTGAGTCTTTGCTGCAGTAGTCATTATTTCTAGCTTGAGTCCCAGATATTCATTTAGCTGTTACCTCATCTAATAGGCTCTCCATGCCGTGAAGGAGGAATCCAAGTCCATCTTATTTGCCTTTCAGTGAATTGCAGCTGGTAAAGAGTAAATAATTATTTGCAAATATAGCTTATGGCATCATAGTGTTTGAGGAAGCTATGGACTTTGAAAGTGTCTACCCAGTGCCTGTGGTTACCTCATCCCATCCCTACAACTAGCACCAAGCAGCTGATCAGATTATTTTAATACTAATATAACTCTTCAATATAATTTATTTATTCAAATTATCCAAATTTCAAAAATGAACATTTTAGAACCTTGTCATCTCCAGGACATTAATTCCATTACTATAATATACTACTCTTGAATAGTTTATCAAAAACAGTTGATTTAGTTATCTAGCTTTTTTCTATTAACCCAGGCATATACAACTTTGAATGGCTGTTTTTATTTAGTTGTGGCTTATCATATTACATGTGGATTCTAGTCAATTGACAGGAATGTCCTGAATCTGATGAATATTATGAACCCAAGGTATTTTCATACTATTCCATGCCAAGTAGTAGCTCTTGACAAATACAAGACTGGAGGGTGTCTTGTATCATGTGATAAAGGATGATAACTCAAACCAAAACCAGAGAGAAACTGCAGAAAGACTGTAGAGCTTCCCAAAAGGCACATTTGGAGACCCTAGGTTGGAACTGACAAGAAACCATGATGATGAGTCAGTATGGAACTGAGCAGAGAGTATATCAGAAAGCCAAGTGCCAGACTGAGTACCACAGAAGACACTGATAAGAATTGCAGGGCAACAGACTGGCAGAAGAAGAAACTGAGAACACACTAAGAATTCAACACTTAGAAATTGGGGAGGAGAATGTTTCTGATAGGGATCAGCATTTACTCCCTCCTTATTCGGAAGCAAACCACGTTCAAAGTTTGCAAGTAGGGGTGGGAGGATGTCCCTGGTGCAGGTGAGAGGTAACCAGACAAGGAAATTTCTAGCTCTTAACAGTGTTGTAATCATGTGGATTTCCCCACAGATCACAACTCTCTAGTCCTAGTGGCCTGTGACAATATTAGCTTGCATTTGTAACAAAGATCAGAAACTTTAAAATAGGCCACTCAGGTTGTCTTGAATTACTCAGGTGAGGTCTATTTAATTACATGAACCTTTAAAGCACTGTTTTTCAACCTTCCTAAAGCTGCAACCCTTTAGTACAGTTCCTCATGCTGTGGTGACCCCACCCATAAAATTATTTCATTGCTACTTAGTAATTTTGCTACTCTTATGAATATCATGTAAATATCTGATATGTGACCACAAAGGATTCATGACCCACAGGTTGAGAACCACTGCTTTAAAAGCAAAAGCCTGTCTTCTTGGAGAGCTGCCTAATTGAAGCAGAGAAGGTCAACTGTCAAGTGAGTTAATACATGAGAATAATTTGATCCCTATTGCTGACTTTGAAGCTAAAGAATGCCACACACCAATAAGTAGATACTGTAAAAGTTAAAATCTAGATCCTTCCAACAGCCAACAAGGGAACCTAGACCACTCTCCCATAATTGCAGGACACTGAGTCTTCACACTAGAAGCAGAAGCAGATTCCATCTGAACTTTGTCTTAGGTGCAGGGCCCAGCTGCTATGCCTTGTGAGTCTAGCAGAATTCCCAGCTCCTCTGACATGCAGAACTGCAGAATAAAAAATGTTGCTTTTAAGTCAATTAAATGGCATCAATTTATTTTACCAGACAGAGGAATCTCATATTGGAAAGAATGGAATTGTGGACTCATGGAAAATTTAAAAAGAGCTTTGGTTGCTGCCCTTTCACTTGCCTTCCTTCACTGTTGAAAAGATACTACATTCTCACAATACTGGAGAATTCAGAATGTCTCATACAGAGCGAGGACAGAAGGGCCCTAGTGATCTCCTTGGACATTCTTTGAAAAATTGAAACAACCTCTCTTCCAATATTATGAGCCCAAAAATTCAATAAACTATGTTTTGATTATTTCTCCATGTGTGTGTGCACACACACACATTTTAATGTCTCTTTACAAAACCAAATAAAAATCAGTGCACTGAGTTTTACATAAAATTATTTTAGATTAATAAATGTCTGTTTAATTGCATAAAGTTTCCTTGACAATTGTCATCAATTACAACCAATTTCGCTTCAAATTATAGTAATTGGGACTTTAGAAGAAAGTTGTAATAACAAGTAAATGTTTTGAGTGAGCTGAAATGCACATACACACACACACACACACACACACACACACACACACACACACACACACACACGATCTCCAAGCTTTTTGAAATGGTGGGAACTAAGCATGAGCTTGTTTATATAGAGTTAAAATTAGAATGATTTCAGAGAAGGGGAAAAGATAACCACTTATCTCCTCAATCTGGAAGCTTGACATCTCTCATCTGAATTTTTTTACTTAATAAGAAGAGCTGTTTCAGGTACTACTGAACTATTCCTAGTAGTAATAATAATAATACTTCCTCTGAATGACAACTCTAAAAGTGGATAAAATGCTGATGCTTTCATGTTGCATTTATAATTACACTGTTACTGTTCAATGCTTTGGCTTGTGGGGGTGTGGCGTATTTCTGAGTCTGAAGATCTCTGTGGAGGGATTCTAGCATATTCACTTCTCAACCACTGACTTTCACATTTAGCTTCTTCTACCTTTCTCAATTATAATGACTTGTTAAAAGTGCTCAGGATGTAAGGAAAAACATTCTGTTTAGACATTTTTTTTCACTTGATTCGAAGTGATAGGGAGATGAATTTTCAAAATACAATACTGTGAAGCCATGTATTGTTATGTATTTGTTCTTTTAATAACCTTACTCTTACACCACCAAAGGGAAAATTGTTCTAATCAGGTTCTATATTAAAGAATATGATTTTAGGTCATCTTCCTGTTATCACATTTAATCTTGGCTGTAATGGTTAGTAATTTATGATCTTGAGAAGTTATTTAAACTTACCTCGATCTTTAAAATGCGGTTTATCACCCTACTTCACAGTACCTGACTCATCATTCCCTCTAAGAATTACATGAAATGAAGTGACATTGAAAAAGAACTTCAGACAAGCAGTTGAAGCATAAAGCCACCCTCCTCCTTCTTATTCACAGTCTCACAATCTATGCTTTCCATTACCTATCACCCACTGAGGTCCAAAAACAGCAATGGGAACTTCCAGGAAAAAATCATAATGTTTAAGCTGTGCACTGTACTGAGAAGTGTAGTTCAATCTCACACCATCTAGCTTTCTCCCACCAGGGAGTGTATTGTGTGGTGAACATGGCCTTGTCCCTTGTTCAACCAGATCACAGTTGTCAGAGCAAATGCCATGTTACTGCAATGCTTCTAAGCATTTGCCTCCCATTTACTTAATAATTATCCCAGAGAACAAGATGTTGATGTTGAAATTTGTATACACCAAAGAAAACCTAAGGTGCTGGAATATTGGTGTGATACAGTGTAGGGACAGTTTCCAGCTGTGGTTATAAGCATCTACTAAAAATCTTAGAGAATATTCCTCACATAAGGAGGGCCTAGAGTAATAAACTACTAATAAATATTAGCAAGTTTTTTTGGTGTGCATGTGTGTGATGTATGCATACTCATTCATGTGTCTAAGAGCAAGTATGCATGTGCCACTGCATGAAGGTGGAGATCAGAGGACAGCCAGCATGCCATTCCTCTCCTTCTGCCTTGTTTGATCAAGGTCTCTTTATTATTCACCACTGTAGCCAATAGGTTAGCAAGCCCACACACTTCCCGGGACTCTCCTGTACTCAACTCCCCTATCAGCATATGAATGCAAGGATGACAGTCACACACTACCACACCAGGCAGTATTTGGGTTCTAAGATTGGAACTCAGGTCCTTGCTTGTCCAGCAAATACTTTATTCAGTGAGCAGTCACTCCAGCCTAATTTTTTTATCTCTAAATGACAAGTAACACCAAGAACAAAGGACTCATAATCCACAAATGCTACAGTGTTGTACAAAACTGGGTAGAAAAGGGAAGTGGGGGGAGGTCACTAAGTAGTGGCTTTAACTCCCCAAGGACACTCTGATGTCAGGCATGGTAGTACACATAAGTATTATCTCAGCCACGCTGTCGTAGCTGTCATATTTTCAGTAATTTTTAAATATGAACAATAGTCACAAATAACCTTACTTAAATTTAAGCAAATATCAGACTCGAGACCACATTGTAGTCCACACTTGTACCAGCACTCAGGGATTCAAGTGGTAATGAGAATCCAAGAAGATTACATTTTTCCAATGATGTTGTGGAGCATCTGTAGACTGTGTGAAGATGTCTCACTGTGATTGGTTTTAAAAAAGAGCTAAATGGCCAATAGCTAGGTAGGAAGAAGTTAGGTGGGACTTCTGGGGACAGAGCAGACTCTGGGAAAAAAGAAAGGCACAAAGGAGAAGCCAGGTGACACAGAGAGGAAACAGGAGGTGCAAGGTGGAAGAGCGATAATACCACATGGTAGAATGTAGATTAATAAAAATGGGTTAATTTAAGTTACAAGAGCTAGTTGGGCACAAAGCTAAACTAGAGGCCAAGCTTTTATAATTAATAGTAAGTCTCAATGTTGTTATTTGTAGGTTGGTGGTCAGAGGAGAAACTACTACTACACAGGGTTTTTTTGTTTGTTTGTTTGTTTGTTTTTTGTTGTTGTTTTTTGTTGTTGGTTTTTTTTTCTATAGACATAACCTTTAATGTAGGGCCCTGTGCATGGTAGGCAACTCCACTACTGAAGAACATCTTCAGCCTTCTTTTTACTTATTTCAAAACAGGATAACACTAAGTTGATCAGCTGGCCTTGGGCTCTTTCTAGTTCCTGGGTGCTCCAGAACCATTCACTGTAACAGCTCAGGTCTTCAATAAGTTTCACTAGTTTCAAATCGAGGACCAAATGTCTCTTGTAAATTCTCCACAGATGTAAGTTTTAGAGTCCTCATCAGGGAGAAGACTCAAGAAAGCCAAAAGTGATAGTTTTTCACTAGCATTGATTATCCCCAATTAAAATGCAATTCACCATTAGAGACCCGTGTTTACCACATTTGGTGCTGATTTGTAGAATGGTTGGCACATGGCTGTACCAACTCACACTTGTAACCACAATGCTGAAGAGGCTCAGACAGACAGATCTCTGAAGCTCGCTGCCTGGGCAGTCTAACCTATGTGATGAGCCTCAGGGCAGTGAAAGGCCCTGACTAAAAATGTAGATGGCACTCGAAGGATGGCACCTGAAGTTCTCAGAGCTACACACACACATACACACACACACACACACACACACACACACACACACACACACACACATATGAACACATACATACATACACACACAGACACACTCATATGAACACATAAACTCATATGAACACATACACACACACTCATATGAATACATATACGCACACACATATGAACACACACACACACTTACACTCATATGAACACATACACACACACATAAACTAGGAAGTCATAGTTATAGCTGTGTTTAAAGGTGGAGACTCCAAACAGATCAAGTTCATGAGAACCCTGATGGGCCCTAAACTAGTATGCTTGACATCCTTCTTAAAAGGCTAGGACAGACAAGTAGAAAGGAAATGCTGCATGAGGAAATCATGCAGAGCAAGGATGACCTGAAAGCAGAGAAATCCTCTGAAGAAACCACACTGTCTATACCTGAATCCTGGATTCCAGGTCCAGAGCTCTGTGAGATCAATTGGATAAGCCATTAAATGTGACAGAGGCCTGTGGTGATAGTCTGTCCCCCAATATATTGTACAACTAATAAACTTATCTGGTGGTCAGAGAACAGAACAGCTACTATATTAAACATAGGTTTAGGCAGTGGTAGCAACACCTTTAATCCTAGCATGCCAGAAGCTGAGTTTAAAGCCACACTGGAAACAGCCAGGCATGGTGACACATGCCTTTAATCCCAGGAAGTGATGGCAGGAAGCAGGAAGGTATGTAAGGCATGAGGACCGGGAACTAGAGCCTGGTTAAGCTTTTAGGCTTCCAGCAGCAGTTCAGCTGAGATCCATTCAGATAAGGACTTTCAGTCTAAGGAAACAAGATCAGCTGAGGAATTGGCAAGATGAGATTGGCTGTGGCTTGTTCTGTTTTTCTGATCTTTCAGCGGTCAGCCTAATACCTGGCTCCAGGTCTGTGTTTTTATTAAGAAGACCCTTTAAAATTCTTGTTACAGAGGCCCCAGTGAGCTAATTCAGGCAGGGGGTATAGAGTGTCCTATTCTGCCCTGCATCTACTTCTAAAGCATTGGGAATGGTGTTGGCACGTTATGAACAAGGCTTTTACTTCCATGGTGGTGTTCCTTCCAAGGAGACCTACTTTCCCATTGAGAGCAGTATACAGCAAAAGCAAGAGGCAGGAGAACTGTTAGAGCTCAGGGAACAAATTGGATTCACAGACAGAGACTCGGGTGAGAACATCTAGGCATTATTATTATGTAATTGGTTTAGAAAGAAATAATATTAAAAATGTTCTCTCTTCATTTTTAGTCACTGGCTTGTAAAATAGCCTCCCTTTTATTCTTTTTCATTCACTTCCTAATCCTCCCAGGTAAATAAATTGGATTTCATAAGCCACAGTTCTTTACTTCTGACCTACCTGCTTACTCCTCTCATCTCAGAAGAAAATTGGTCAAAAACAATCAACTTAAAAGAGTCATAAAGGCTTTCGTCACTCATTTCACAAAGAGAGTTCAGCAACCTCCTTTCTTTACAGTCCTTTTAATCAAATGCTAAATTTTATTTTGTTTTTAGCCCAGATGCTATAATGGCATTGGTGCCATTCAAGTATTTTCCCTAAGAGCCTTACATGAATGGGGTTTATACAGGAACCTTCAATCTCGCATGGGAACATTTAAGATTCTTTATATAGTGGGATGGGTCAGAGTGACTTGTTGTCATAGGATGGCTTTTAAGCCTTTGGATAAAGTATTCTGATGTTTGACAGATAAGTTAGTTCAGGAAATTCTTATTTATGTTTCTTTCCCTAAACCCTTTTACAATTTTCCTTCTACATAACTCATGAGACAACTCTAAATCAATATCCATAAAAATATAAGAATTTTACCCTAACAGTAAACAATGGTCACTTTGAAAGCCATGGTAGTGTGTCACTGCAAACTCCTTCCAAGAACAGTAGCTGGTTGAAGGAAGTTTTCTGGCTGACACCCTGCAGGTACAGGTCCCTCAGGACCAAGACCAGCTTCCTGCCAGTGCCCTCATCTCCCAGACTGCTCCAAGCCCATCACTGAGCACAGTGATGCTTTTCATGCTGGGCCATTTGCCTGGTCAGGAAGTCCAGCACTCTGTCTTTGTGGTACCTGTTCCTCAGGTTTTGTTCAGAACTGCAGAGAAATCCATCTCTCCTGGATTTTACAGGAAAACAGTATATTGTATTTTCAAGACCCTCATCCAATTTTCAAAGCAGCTTTTTCTCCCTGTGGCTTTCAGAAATGTTAAAGGTATCTCTTTCTCTGAAGTGAGGAGCATCCTTACTCTTCTATGCTTCATTCATTGAACTCAAGTTCAGCAGCATTTTCTCAAAAGTGCCATCACGTTCTCACAGTTGTTCAGAAAACCGTGCTCAGTTCTTTGATGCTCTTCACACGAATTTTGTCTATGCCATAAGCTCCCAGTTCCCCTTGAAAGCATTGGCATTTTGGAAGAGAAGAGCTAAAGGTTGAGAGACTTCTGGTTGCTGTTCTGTCTTTCTCCTGGGAAGTTGGCACCATGACAGTCTTATGCTCTAAAGAAAAAGAGAACAAGAGAAATACCAAGAGAGAGGGGAGAACCACATTGTCCTGGCACTCCAGCACATGTCTAGACAATACATTACAGTCTGAAAGTTGAGAGAAGACATTAGAGGTTTCTCATCCAAGTCTTCTCTGGTCTTCTCTACTACATGACCCTGGCAGAGGTCAAACAAATTCCATCATTCGGAAGCAGATATTTACTTCCTCATCAAGTGCATTCTAGAATTCTCCAGTTCTCAGACAGTCCATATAATCCATATAATGTGCAGGCATCAATCTGTTTCCATCATTCGACACTAGACAGCAAAAACCGATCCTAGACCTGAATGCCAGACAGGTATGGCCCAGACAGTCTCTATAAGCATCAATTTCTTCATCAGCAAAATGGAGATGACAATATTTAGGTTTTAAAGTAACAGGAAAGATTAGGTGGGATGAATATATTTAAATACCAAGTGTTTTGTCCTGATAGGTGTTTGCTAATTTGGTATATACCCTAAAATAAAATATTCAATGATTAAAACTCATTCATTCGCTAGGCAGTGGTGGTGAACACCTTTAATCCCAGCACTCCAGAGGCAGAGCCAGGTGGATCTCTGTGAGTTTAAGGCCAGCCTGGGCTACAGAGTGAGTCCCAGGTAAGGAGCAAAGCTACACAGAGAAACCCTGTCAGAAACCCTGTCAAGAAAAAACAAACAAACAAACAAAAAACCTCATCCATTCATGCATGCTCTCATAAAAATATTCATTGAATAACCTGTTTATTCCAAATTTTGGAATAAACTGATAATGTATTAGAGAAGAAAGCAATATATGTGTATACCTCAAAGAAAATATTGTGTATACAAAATTAACTTTAAATTTAACAAACATGAAAGGTTCTATCCTGGAAAGCATTTAATTAGTAAAAGAATGTACATAAGAGGAGATATCAAGAAGTCTTCTTCCTACTGTACACAGAGAGGGAAGAGGAGGGGAAAGAGAGAGGAACTGGGGAAGAAGAGTGGAGAGGGGGGAAAGGGATACACGGTAGGTGGGGAGAAAGACCTTCTGGTGTTTTGTTAAATTGAGAATAAACATTTCAAGGTCTTTGTCCATTGCCTACATTACAGGTAAGGAATGAACCCCCCCCACCCACCCTTGTTAAAATGAAGATCATTAAAAATACCTTTATTTAGGCTAGATTATCTTTAAACCTAACAACAAAAGATTTAGGTCATTTTAAATTCTTCTTCATATTATGTAAATCTTTTAAGTAAAATAACAGTTGCAACTGTGTGTGTTCATTGCACAGTTTGCAAATTCTGTCACTGTTTTTATGTGCTGTTCTATTTCCCTCACTAATGTTGAGAGGGAAACAAGTTCTGAGAGAAATCATACTTCATTTCCTCTGGAAGTCTGTCTTTGCAGTCATTTGAATGACTTGATAGGGTGTCCAAGCTGCTCCTTCTTACTTGGTTTAGCCCATGTGTCGTGATTAAGAACATCACACCACAGGCTGGTTAGCTAGAAAGGGGAAGGGCTTGTTTAGGGTCACAGTTCTCATCCAATGTCAGACTGAATCTGGGGATGGTTTTCTTGGTGGCAAAGTCCCCAAAAGGTACAGAGCATCACATAGTGAGAGAAATAGGGGAGCAAGGGAACTCAGGGAGCCTGAGCAAGTCTGAAAGAGAGATCATGTGGCCAGGGAGAAACAAGGGAGTGGGGGAGGGCCAGCACCTCGTTTTATAATACTCCCCGTTGGAAGGAACTTACCTATGTCTGTAAAATCAACATCAATCACTTCATGGGAGTGGTAGGACAAGCTGTATGCAAATAGTTGCCTCTCCAGACTTGTTGCTGTAGTAAAGTTCCCCAAAGGTCAGTGAATCACCCCTTCTAAGAAACCTGCTTTTGTGCATCCTGCCCAACTGGCCCTTAAGTCCTCTTTCCATTCATCAGTCTGAATTCTCTCCCCTCTGCTCTTTTTCATCTGGTTTGAAGAATCTGCAAGCGGACACTGCCTGGGCACATTTTCGCTTCAAGCAAGCCTAGATTTGACCCTATCAGAATTTTCCAAATAATGGCTCATTTGAGATCCTTGGCTGCATTGATGTCCATTCATCTACCAAATTCATTCTGATAATTCAGATTCCAAAGCCTCAATGGTGACATGCTTGATCCTGAGTGATTCTTTCCCTGTATAAAATGGACCTCTTAGCACTTCTTACACAACAAGAAGAGCACATCTTAAAGAATATCCAGTAGTCCTGTTAACCACACCACCCCAAATCACACACCTGGATTCCCTATGCCCATCAGCATCTCTTCCTTAAATCTCTAGAAATTGAATATTTTATTTATTTGTCTATAATTTACATTTTAACCTCTCTTGGGAAAACTAGACTATGTTACATTTCAATTTCCTCAGATGTAACAAAAACAACTCACTAGTGTTTTCTTCCACACAGAAAATCAAACAAACACAAAGTAATGTATGTATGTATTTACAGGTACCACAGCTTGATTAGAGAAGAGAAAAGCCCAAGAAGGCTCCTTAGCTTGGCTGCATTCATAGCTCCATCTCCCTTCTTAGTCCTCTCTCCCTGCTGTCATAGTAGCCTCCTTTGGACAGACTAACTGGACAATGGCACTAGTCACAGGTCTTGTGTGCCAGGAGATACTTCCTGTCTCCACACATTCACCAGCAGCTACGATGTCGGGGGCAGAGAGAAACGAGGTAGGCACTTGTCCCTCAAAGAAAGAAGAGATGTCACTCTCCCTCTGTGAATAGATGTGGTTGTTCTCAGCGTCTCTCTTGAAAGCATCGTTCTCTGAAGTACAAGCTACAAAGCCAAGGCAGATGCACTAACTGGGAAGCTTTCCAAAGTCATCACAGAGAAATGGGGGGGAGGGGCATTCAGCATTAGTGCCTCCATTTCTCAGTCTCAGTCAGCCTGCCTGGCAGCAATTAAAAGTAGACAGTTGCCCAGAGGCTGGGTAGGGGGAAGCCAAGCATCCTGACAGACACTTCTAGCCAGTTTCTCAGTTTGTAGGTCTGATCAAGCTTCCCCTGACAGCTGCACACATTTCACACAAGCAAAATGTTCCACTGCTGAGACGACAGCTTGAGTTTGTCTGGATAAACGATACTCTGGGAATGTGCACAGTCTCGTATGAGCCTCACTGTGCCATATTTACAAGGGAGAGATGCCTGAGCAATTGCCTCTGTTACTGATTCCTGCACAGGTGGGGGGAGACATTGTGTGTGTTAACTGCTTCACCAATTTCTGTTGTGTTTCCTGACACTCCAGATCCCAACGAATAAATTATGCAGTCAATGTGTCCCCTTGATAGAATGCAGGGAGATAACAGGTGCATCATCCTTGCCATCTACAACAAAGCATTTGCATATCTTCGAGGTTTCCTCAGCTTCAAGTGCGATGTGCAATGTTTTTCTTGGAAGAAGTCCTTGAAGCTGAGTAGCAACAGCCCTCCTCCTCCTTTGTGCAGCGGATTTTGACAGTGAAGCGGGTGACACTGCAGAGAGGCTGGCAGAAAAGAAGTGTGGGTGATCTTAAGCACCTGTTTGGAGACATAACCCAAGAGAGACAGTGAGACGCATTGTCTGGTGGACACTGCCTCAAAGTGAAGGCTTTGAGAGCTCAGAGAGTGGTGGAAGATGGGGCTAAGTACGATAGCTGGTGCCCTTGCTGGTGTTCGAGCAAGAGTTAGGGAACATGGTTTCTCAGCTCTTTTCTGTGAATTTCCAAGATTTCTTAGCACTTCAACATCATGTTAGGAGTGTGTTCTTGCTGTTGGCTTTGGTTTCTGCTTTTTTTTTTTTAACCCAAGTGAGGAAAGAAATGTGTTGTACTTGAGAATGGTAAATTCCAAAATTTTGAACAAAGATCCCTTAAATATCATCTTAATCCTCATTCACATAAATCTCCGATTCTCTCTGCACAGCCAGGAATGCCAACTACCCCACCCCCATGCAATAGCAGGTCTCATCTTTCTGAGCCATTTCACTTCTTTCTTCTTATATTTGGCAATATTTCTATGCATAGCGTGGCCACTTGGGCTCTACTTATCCTGTGTGCTGCTTTAATTAAAAACATCACCCCTGTTCCTGCACCCCTACAACAAGACATTGGAGATCCCTCTTCAGGAGATGGGATCTGTTATCCAGTTCTTGAATCTTGTTTATTTCTTAACTCACTGTAGACAATGGAAGCACACTGTGATGCTGCCTCATCCTGAGTCTACATTTCATGTGGTCATGAGCACTTCCATTCTTAAACCTGGGCTTTATATGACAAAAAGGCCAGAATGGGCTGTTAAGAGGTGTCAGACTTGGGAGATGGCTCACTGGATAAAGCACATACAGAGCAAGTGTAAGGTCATGAGTTGGAATCCCCAGAACTCACAAGGATGTGGCCATAGTAGGGTGTGTGTAATCCTAGAGCCAACAATAGGGTGGGAGCAGAGATAGAGAATGTATAGACTCCTGCATTCCAGCCAGCCTGCATATATAGTGCATGGTGTATGGTACTCATGGTGCTCAGCTCCCACTCACCCAGCCTCGGGATAACTGTCTACTTTTCAGTGTAGCCTGCTGTGGGATAATGCTTTTGTACGCTGGTTTAATAAAATGCTGGTTGGCCAGTAGCCAGGCAGGAAGTATAGGTGGGATAAGCAGACAAGGAGAATTCTGGGTAGTGGAAAGCTGAGTCAGGAGATGCCAGCCCACTGTCCAAGGAGCAGCATGTAATGGCACACAGGTAAAGCCATGGAACACATGGTGACATATAGATTAACAGGAATGGGCTGAGTTTAAGTGTAAGAGCTGGTCAGTAGGAAGCCTGAGCTAATGGCCAAGCAGTTTGAATTAATATGAGCCTCCATGTGTTTACTTGGAGGATGCAAGTAGGAAAAATATGTCCCGACTACAGGCCAGGTGAGACACAGGAAAACTTCCAGCTACAGTAACCAGCTAGGCTAACTGAGTCTAAGACAGAAACTTCCTGGGAGACCTCCCATCCACACTACAGAATCAGTGCTCCGTTCAGTTAAAGGAAACTAAAGTTAGAGCAAAGTGATGTTTGCATTTAACACTATTCTTTAGTCCCATTGTCTGTGAATTCAGTGACACTAACATTGGTTTACTTATTTTGCTGATATTTAGCTCTCAGTTTTATTTGTTTTTCCCTGCCCTCCCTTAATTATACCCTACCCTCCCCCTCTTATATTGGCATTCCAACTAGCCTTCATTCCTCGTTTAGAAATTCTTCATCAGCCAGTTTACCTGCTTAGTTATTTCCTCGAATGCCGTTCTGATGGCTTCCAGATCTTTGCCCTGGGAAGTCTCTCCTGAGCATGGGTTTGTTGATCCAACTGAATCCTGGGTATTGCACATACATTTCAGCTCATCTCACAGTGAGTCTTGCTCTCTTTGTTCCATTTATTTAAATGCCACTGTTAACCATTAAAAAATCCCAGGCACCCTCTCCCTCCCTTATCTCCTGATTTGGTTCATAGGTTCTATCAGTTACATTATCTCATATATTACTAGTAATAGAGTGCTCTCATAAGCTGCTATGGGTTGGGGGCTCTCAAATTTGACAGACATAATTCCAATGACCAAACTAGGTTGAAAGAGAACTTTTTGTGATGCCATGAGATTCTCATCAATTTGTATCTAAGCAAAATATCATATAACTTAGAATCATTGCTTAATATTCTCCCAAAATCTAAGTGTTTATACCCCATTAAAAGAGGAAGGTATATTTTGGGTTTTTTGTTTTTTAATTTTATACAGGAGTACAGATTTATATCATTTCCACCCTTCCTTCTCCTCCATCCAATTCTTCTTGAGTCACCGTAATCCTTATCAAATTTGTGAACTCTCCTATAACTATTGTTACACATATATATTAATATGTATAAAATCCTACTGAGCCCAATTACTGTTGCTCTTATTTACATGTAGTTAGGGATGACCTAAATTTATATGTATTTAGGGATGTATTGGACAACCTACTAAGGGGCTTATCCCTGGAAAAGACTGATTCTCCCTTTCTCAGCAGCCATTGATTACCTATAGCTTTTCATGTAGAGGTGAGGCCCTGTGAGATCTCTTCCATCTACATTGGCATGTTGACTTGTGTTATTGTTTTCAGGTCTTGTTTATGTGACCATATCATTAAGGTTTCATGAGTATAGATTTGTTGGAGCATGAAAAATCTTGTGCCCAAATTTCTCCAGGAAAACTAGGAATGTTAAGCATGCATGTTTGTCCTCAAAAAAAAAGGGGGGGGGGTACATAAAACCTTGTCTTCCATCAAGAAAGCCGGAAATTGGATGTGATTAATAGCCCAATGATCTGCATTATATGTTGAGCCAGGCTATATCAAGCTCTCACAAACCCCACCAGAGGTGACCAGTGAGTGAAATGACCCTTACGTTATCTGTATAGCCAGATTCTTCTCCAAACTCCCTTAACTAGGACCAGAGATACCTGATAGTCTATATGACCCTTACATTATCTGTATAGCCAAAGTTTTCCCCATGATGACTCATCTAGGACCAGAGGTGGCTAATATCCTGCATATCAGATATGTACATTATGATTCATAACAGTCACAAAATTACAGTTATGAAGTAGCAATAAAAATAATTTTTATGGTTGGGGGTCCCCACAGCATGAAGAACTGAATTAAAGGGTCACAGCATTAGGAAAGTTGGGAACTACTGAACTAGAAGTATAATGCACCCTGGCTAATTAAATCAAGCTGAAGAGTCTTCATTGTCACTTCATCACCGCTCATTTCCTTGCCTGCCATTGCTTGTAGGGACCCCCACCATACACACACACACACACACACACACACACACACACACACACACACACACACACACACACACGCACACACACACACACACCTAGCTCCCTGACATAAATGGAAGATATTCTCTCCCAGCAGGCATCGTGGTTCTCTGGTTCTTACACTCTTCCTTTCCTCTCTTTCACTCAGTTCCTCAAGCCTTAGACTAGTAGTTACATTTAGAGGTACCAGTTGAGACTCAGAAACCCACAGTCATTTATTCTCTGCATATTGACCAGCTGTGGATTTCTGTGGTAGTATCCATCTGCTATTAAAAAAAAAGAAGCTTCAGTGAAAGGGGTGAGAATTACACGTATCTGTGGTTTTAAGTATTTAGAATAAAGTTTAAATTTTTACCGGCTTATGAAAGTAACACTAGGGGGTTCTTCTCTAGGATATGTAACCTCTCAAGCCATGGGTGTTGAATACATTTACAGTACCAAGTATAAATGCATTCCCATTTAATGGGATGAAGGTCTAAGTAGTCAGCTGTTGGTTATCCCCAAGATAATAGTACCGCTATTTCACCATTATAGATATCATTGCAGACTAGTCATTGTTGAGACTTAAGTGTATTGTAGTTGGGTAAAACTATTGATTGCTTTCTTGCCTTGGCACCTTGCATGGCACCTTCCAATACTATGAGAGCTCATTTTCAAGGATATCTTCTACCACAAAAATACTTGATTAGTCATGGTCATTACTGATCTACCCACAGTAGGTACAAAACAGTAACAACCTTGACCTCCTTCAAATTGTGAATAGATAATAAAAATGTGGTATGTATGTATAATAAAATTCTATTCTGCTGTAAAGAAAAATTAAATCATGAAATTTGTAGGTTAGTTGGTAGAACTGGACAACATTCTACTAGGAGACAACCAGACCCAGAAAGACAAGTGCTACATGTTTTCTCTTATTTGTGGATCCTAGCTCCAAATCTTTACATTTGAGTTTATAGCCTGAAGTAACCACAGAAACCAGGAAAGTAGAAAGGGGCCATGGGAGTTGGGGAGAAAGAGCTTTATTAGAATGGGAGAAAGGGACCCTGCCTGTGGAGGAGGAAGGGAAGGGAAGACAGGGAAAGAGTAAAAGAGGAGATAAAGACCACTAAGGATGGTTGAAATGCAATAGGGAAACATATTTCATAAGCTTATTTAAAAATACATATAATATGTAAGTGTGTATATAGATCCAAGCTTATATGTATATGTATACATATATAGTTTAAATGGAGCTATGCCATCTTGGCTGATAACACATCCCTCAAGAGCCACAAACTATGGGCTGGAGAGATGGCTCAGTAGTTAAGAGCACTAACTGCTCTCCCAGAGATCCTGAGTTCAATTCCCAGCAACCACATAGTGGCTCACAAGGACCTGCAATTAGATATGATGCCCTCTTCTGGCCTGCAAGGACACATGCAGGCAGAGCACAGCATACATAATAAATAAATAAACCTAAAAAAATAAAAAGAGCCACAAACTAATACCTGTGCCAGTCATAGAAGACCTTACTTAGACTCATTGGTCAGGAGAGTACACAAGACTCCTGGAACTCCAAAACAGTATAAGCTATTGTCATTGCCCTTGGTAGAAGGTAAGATCCTAAGACTGTAGATACCACATTCTTTGGACAAAGGACTTATGGATGTGTAATCTTAAAGATTAGAGCAATGAAACCTTCCTGTGTGACTTTTAACTCTATATTCAGGTATGATTTCATGTGGCTTATGGTTAGATGGCATCTAGTATTTCTCCATAACTACAGCACTCAGTTTAGTCTTGCTCTTGATTGTTGCCCTTAAATGGATTGTGTTTTCTTTTAAGTCAGTGCATACAATAAATGCTAACTTTGTATACTTCCTACCAATCACCTTGAGCCTAATTTGTTTAAGCATTTTTTTTTTCAAGAAGATATTAGCTGTGGAGCCCCCATGGGACTGGAGTAGGACTTCTGGATAAGCAAGACAGTTGTTTAGCTTGAACTATCTAGGGGGCCCACCGGCAGTGGGATAGGGATCCATCCTTGGTACATAAGTGGGCTTTTTGGAACCCAGTACCTGTGGTAGGACACCTTGTGTAGCATTGGTGCAGGGGGAGGGGCTTAGACCTGCCTCAACTGAATGTACCAGGTTCTGCTGACTCTCCATGGGAAGCCCTGCCATGGAGGAGGTGGTAATGGGGGGTGGGTTGGGAGGGAAGGCTGGGGGGTGGGAGGAGGGAGGAGAGGGGGATCTGTGGATGGTATGTAAAATGAATAGAAAAATTTTTAATAATAAAAAAGAAAAAAAGAAGATGTGTAGAAACTCACATAAAGCAAATAAAATCACAGCTGTTTTAATGAAGCATGAGGAAGTAGTCATGAAGAATCTAACTGAATTATATTTTAGTCCCCAAAACCAAAGAAAGAAATTAGCCAACAATTTATAGAAATACAAAACCAGTGTGCTCTGGGAAAAAACAAATGACATCTCTGCAGAAATGCACATATCATAAGCTGAATCTGACCAATGTAGGAAACAGAAAAAGAAAAAAAATGTACAAAATGAAAGAGACTGCATTCAGAATCTTGACCAAGTTATGGAATATCATTTCCAATTTTATGTTATAACTTGTAATTGCAGTTTTTCTCTGTATCTTCCGGTCCTCACTTGCTTACCTGGATGGACTAAACTAATCATCTCCTCCTGAATCCTCCATGGCCATGTTTGACTCACTCAGTCACTTATTTAAACATCTTCCAGTATCATTTTCCAAAAGCCAAAAATTGCTCCGTTGGTCCCATTGCCCATGGAACACCAGTTGACGTTTGTAGCTGGAGTTTTTCTCTCCATCTCCTGCCAAGCACCCGCAGTCCCACAACCCACGTATAAAATAATCACTCAGATGCTTATATTACTTATAAACTGTATGGCTACAGCAGGCTTCTTGTTACCTACTTCTTCTATCTTAAATTAACCCATTTCTATTAATCTATAAGTTGCCACGGGGCTCATGGCTTACCGGTACCTTACATCTTGTTTGTCATGGCGGCGGCTGGCAGGTCTCTCCCCTGAGCCTTCCACTTCTCAGAAATTTCCTCTCTGCTTGTCCCACCTATACTTCCTGCTTGGCTACTGGCCAATCCGTGTTTTATTTACTAACTAATCAGAGCAACACATTTGACATACAGAACATCCCACATCACTTCTCCTTTTCTTTTTTTCAAAAAGGAAGGTTTTAACTTTCACATAAGTAAAATTATAGATAACAAAACAATTATCAAGCAAGAATTACAGTTATAATATCTAGTCTATTTATAATAACTAGTCTATTTCAGATGTCCACATTGTTAGCCTACTCACAAATCTCACCGGAGAAGGTCCAAGCTCTCCTCACAACCCTCACTTCTTTCTGAGCTCACATTCTGTGTTCTTACACTTTGGGGACAATATTCTCTCTGTCTAGAAATGCCTTTCTCTGTCTGTCTCCTACAGAGATTTCAGCCACTGCTTCCTCCTGAAAGACTTTCATATCTTTCTCTCCTTAGGTAGCCCGTGCCTTCCTTCTGTTGCTAAATTATTTTGTAGATGCAGATACTATTTGACTAATCATGCTGCATTCAAATCATGTAATGACCTTTTACTTGGCCATATTTAATCTGTCATTTCTTTTTTTGTTTTTGTTTTTGTTTTTGTTTTGTTTTTCAAGACAGGGTTTCAAGACAGTAGTTTTGTGCCTTTCCTGGATCTGGCTCTGTAGAACAGGCTGGCCTGGAACTCACAAAGATCCACCTGCCTCTGCCTCCCGAGTGCTGGGATTAAAGGCATGCGCCACCAATGCCTGGCCTTAATCTGTCATTTCTACATGTGAAATCCCAGGTTGTATTTATCTTTACCTCACCTGTACTTGGCACACTGTGTACCAGGGAATGGTTCAGGACTATCTGATAAATAAATGTTAAAGCAAAGCTTTAAGAAAGTAAGTGAAGAAAACAGCATAGAGAATGCTTTGAATATGTAGCCACATGCAGGGGCAAAACAAGAAAATATTAGATAATCCAGGTTGATGAAAATTACAAAGAGAAACAGAAAAGTGACAATGGAGTCAAGAACACTGTACATCTCTAAAAATGTTATCCATAGGACTCAGCAAAGGCTCAAGTGCATAGGAATAGTTTGTAACAAATTCAAACTTGAACCCAGTACTGAAGATAAAGAATTGTACTAAGCAGCCTTCAGGAGCTGGATGTGGTATGATCCTATCACTTGAGAGACAGAAACTGAAAGATCAGGAGTTCAAGGACAGTCAGAGCTACATGAGAATCTGTCTACACACCATTATACTATACTATCATCAGTTAAAAAGACAAAAATCAGGACATAGTGGGGCTCTGTAATGACTGATGGTGTCATATATATTGCAGAGTTTGTAGGAAGCCACAGTCGAGGCTGAAGTCTGGGCCACTGATCTCTGACTCTAGAGACAGGGTGACACTTGAAGCTTTATAGAGTGGTGATTTCTTTCCCAGCACCTTAGGATAACAGGCTCTAAATATAGGAGGTATCTTATTGATGTGGGTGTACCTATCTTATATTTTATACATCTATAAATACACAATGTTTTATATTAGGAAGTGAGGTGGTTGATTTTTTTCATATTTTAATGATCTTTTAGTGAATTTTCTCTAAGTCAAATATTTAAGTAGATTTTGTGCTTTAACACCTGAAGTACATCTCAGAAGACTACACTGAGCTGCTCCTCTAAGCTGCTTTGAAATAATGGTTAGGAATTTCTCCTTAAAGGTCACTCACTGTAGTAGAGGGAAATGGCTCTAAATCAGGATTAAAAGCTTTGGGTGAGTTCAGAGTGGTTTCCCTTGACTCAAAATTAATGACTTACCGTTCCCTGAAGATTCCATATCTAGAGGCAACATGCACCATCTTGCTGAGTTAAGATCCCAGGAAGGAACTGGATTAATTCCCCATTTCTAATGAGGAGAGAATAGTACCAACAATGATTCTAATTATATCTGGACTTAACAGCTCATTTCTTCCTAGGAGCTAAAGGGACGGTCTACATCTCTAGCATATTTCATATGATAAGTATAATTTGACAAGGGTTGGACTGTAGGTCAATTTGATTAGGACCCCAGTTGATTAGAAACCTGTATTTTTTTTTTGTTATCTATTTAATTCATTTTGCTTTCTATTCCCATGTTTTAAAAAATGAGAATAATATAGGTTACAGAATATGGCAAAAATGAGAACTTTATAAAAGAGGTGTTTGCAAAGCCTTGGACTGTAGATTTTTAAGAAGCTTTGAAGCCTTCACTAGGAGCATCTGAGTCATTGACTAGGATGTTGCCGCTGTGGGATGTTCTGTATGTCAAATGTGTTGCTCTGACTGATTAATAAATAAAACACTGACTGACCAGTAGCCAGGCAGGAAGTATAGGAGGGACAAGCAGAGAAGAGAATTCTGGGAAGTGGAAGGCTGAGGCAGGGAACTACTGCCAGCCACTGCCATGACAAGGGAGATGTAAGGTACCTGTAAGCCCAAGCCACATGGCAAAGTATAGATTAATAGAAATGGGTTAATTTAAGATATAAGAACTAGATAACAAGAAGCCTGAGCCATTAAGCCAAATAGTTTAAATAATATAAAGGGTCTGTTTGTTTATTTTATAAGTGGGCTGTCCGACTGACAGGGCTATATGTTGCCTGATTAAGGCAATTGAAAATAGGTTCATTTTCAAGGTTCCTTCCAGTAGTATGATTCAGTATTTTGCTGTGGTAGCCTTGGTTACACTTATTAAAAGTCAAAACACATGGCCAAATAGGCATGGAAGCACACTGTTAATTAAGGGACTTCCTGTTTGTTAGGGAGTAAATAGAAGAAACAGAAGTTGAAACTTCACATTTGCCTCTCCATAGTGTGTTCACAAAACTGTCACAAGTCTGATCCATTTCAATCACAGCTCGGACCTTCTTAGTCTTCTCCTCAACACTCTGCATGGCTCCTCTTCAACTAGCAAGCAGAGGCCAGCCCTTGCTACTGCCTACTGGTCCTTGGTGGCCTGCAGATGCCCTCCTTCCCTCTGTCTGTCACCCTCTCTTGCCCACTGTGTTCCAAGCCACACCTGCCTCTCTGCCTTCAGTCTCCCAGGAACACTCCTGCCTCAGGGCCTTAGCAAGTCTAATTCCCTTTCTCAAGTTATCCACATGGCCATCTGTATCCCCTTCCTTAAAACTTTGTTCATCCCCATAATCTCCTACATAAACTGTCAGCCTTACTCTAAACTGTTTCACTGAGTGCTCTTTGCACCTGTCTAACAAACCCACTATTTGTTTACTCACTTTGCTTATTTCTGTTCTTATATCCCACAGCCTTTAGAAACTCCCAACTGCTGGAGCATCCGCTGCTTGTGGGGAAGCATCTTTGTGTTTTCCATTCACTGATGCATTTCCAGCACCCAAAATGTTGCCAGGAATATATTAGGTTCTCAACAAAATATTTTTGGCAAATGACCCAAAATTTATTTGCCTAGAGGAACAAGGACTGAAAGTGACTAACGGGTTTTTTTTTTGTCTTTTTTGTTTTTTGTTTTTTTCCTTTTTTGTTTTGTTTTTTTGTGTGTGTGTGTGTGTGTTTTATTTTTTACCTTTCTAAGAGGCATAATTTATATATGAAAGCATTCTATAGCTAGACAGCCAGCATGTTGTCATTCCTGAAAATTTGCTCAAAATTATACTTAAGAGAGACATGACTCAAAATAATATGTGGTAAGTCAAAGCATAAAAAAAAAAAATCAAAGCTGAACATCAATACCAATAAATTACTAATTGAGTCTCAACCATTTCAATGTCATTAAAATAATACACATTCACAAAATAATTCTTAAGTGAATACATTATATAGTAAAAAATAATTTCTCTACATTTGATGCAAAACAACAAACTTAATCAATAGAAACTGGGAAGTGGATAAAAAATTGAAAAACACACAATGTAAAAATGAAGAGAAAAACATTTCGATTCTCACACAGCAGTACAAGATATGTAGTTTTAGTATGAAAATGCTATTCAAAGATAAAGACTCAAGTACTTTCCTTAAACTCCACTTATAAATAATATACTTTGATGTATATTTAAAGAGTCTATTGAGTTCTGTCCAAGGACTTAGTCCCTCACAAGCTGCATGAAGACAGAAGCATTCACACATTTCATGAGTCCATCTTTCTCCATTGTCTCAGTCATCATTTCTCTTCTAGCAGGTTCACAGAGTGACAGGCAGAATTGAACAAAACCTTCCGCTTTGTCCCTGCGCCAAAGAAACTCTCCCATCCTCTCACATGCAGATGTTCTGATTCTCTTAACTCAGCCTTGAGCATATTTGTTCTTTTGGATGCTATGTTGATTAAGTCCCATGCAATTCCTAGCTAGTTTAGTTCTTAGTACATTCCATATTGTGTTCATTCAAGTGCCAGACCTGACGCTTTCCAAAATAATGAGCAGGTAGATTTCAGCCTATGCACAACCTTCCTGAGTACAGTTGAATTCAGCATATTCACTAATCAAGTAGCTAGAATCAACTACAAAGTTGAGGGAACTTTTCATTGATTTAAGAAATTTAATTGGAGAAATGCTGAGAAAGACAGCTGAGGAGATGAGACCCTTTGGCAGTCCACTAGAAATATCCCTTCTGATTGGCTTCCAGTTATTAATAAGGTGACTTATTGTTGAAATTACATGATTTTCTATTGTGAAAGTAAAAATATTGTCTAAGTTTCTTTTTTTTTTGCCAATTTAAGAACTAGTATAAGAAAATTGTTTCTTTACATTTGTCTTCTGCTAAACCCATCACAGAAAAAAAAATCCTGACATGTTATTAGACATGATGGCTTCTGTTGGAATTCCCAGCCACTCCCCCAGCTATAGGACTGCACATGAGCAGTTCAGTAGCCAAGTAAGGAGCCTTACATCCTACATAATCTGTGTGCTGCTTGATTGCGTAATTTGCTCACAGTGTGATCACACAATCTGTGCATATGTGGCGTAGCTCCATAAACCCATATGTGCAAAGGAATCCTTAAAAAGCTGGTCACAGACTCTTCCTTTCTCTTCTGCTCTTTCCTCCTCCCCCAACTCTCCCTCCTCACATGTCTCTCCAACAGGTCTGACTGCACATTCTGTCCTCTCCCTGTCTCCTCCTAATAAAACTCTGATAGTGAGTTTTTTTTTTTTTCCTGGCTATTCTTGTATGGTAACACTGTTGCTTAATGAATAGCATTGTGCCACCACATTGCCACATTAAAACCAACAGCTTCCTTATGACCTTCTTCAAGATAACTACACAATTTCTCTTATGAACTTACTCTGAAATATTTCTTAAGATGCATGTCAAGTATGCATAATTTTTCTGCCTAACTTTTGAGAACTAAGGAGTTAATGTGATAAAACTACACAAAAGCTAATCAGAAAAGGTCAAACAGGTTCAGGGAAATTAGTGCACCGTGTTCCATGATTATAAAGCACACTACTAGATTTCTCTGTAATTATGCTTTTAATTCTAAATCAATTTCATTGAGATTCTGTATTAAACCATGAATGATTACCAATTAAAAACATCTTTAAATGGCATTGCCCTTCAAAATGAAATTAATGCTAATTAAATAACCTGATTTTGACACTCAGAAATATATCTGATTAAATGATTACTATTATGTTTAATTGGGGGAGCCTGCATAGCAAATGCTTCAAAATATCTTTTTTTCTTCCATTTAATGTTTTCATTCCTTTGGCAAAAAGAAGGATGGAAATAAAACTTCATTATCTCAAATATATATATATATACCTTTTCACCATGTTTTATTCGACTTTTCCTGTCTTCCAGTGTTACCAAAGGACGATATCTAACCTTGCTTGTTCTTAGTATAACTGAAGTCTGACTAGTCTTTCACTATGCACACTGTGATAAAATAACACACAAAAAAAGTAAATGTACAGTGTTTTATGTTACTCACAGGTATCTGGCATCCTCAGCCTTAAACACAGTTGACTGAATTATTAGTTAGAGCAAGTCTTTTTTTTGTTTTTTGTTTTTCAGAGTTTATGATATTTTGATTACAGTCGTCATTGTTTCACATATATACATAGTACAAAGTGGCAGACATGCTTAGGACTATTCAGAAATTACTAGAAATTCTACCCTAAGCCCACATAAAAATTGACTGACCATGGATTCCCTTGTCATCCCTCCTCTCACCTCCCCCCAGCCTTCCCCCCTCCAACCCACTGGTGCCTGTGCTGAGACACTCTGTGCAGCCTTGGTGCAGGGAGGAGGGGATTGGACCTGCCCCAACTGAAGGTACCAGGCTCTGCTGACTCCCCAGGGGAGACCTTGCCTTGGAAGAGGTGGGAATTAAAGCAAGTCTTAGCCATTGTTCTATTGCTGTGAAGAGACACCATGACCAAAGCAACTCATATAAAAGAAAGCTTTTAACTGGGGGCTTGCTTACAGAAGTCAATCCATTATCATCACAGCAGGGAACATGGTGGCATGCAGCATAGTGGGACTCTGGAAGACAAGATGGTGAAGAAGTAGCTAAAGAATTCTACATACTGATTTGTAGGCAGAGAGTCTGGCTGGGCCTGGCAAGGGCTGTTGAAACTTCAAGACCAGTGATTCTCAACCTGTGGGTCATGACCTCATGGTTGCATATCAGATATCCTGCATATCAAATGGATATATTAGGACTCAGAACAGTAGCAAAATTACAGTTATGAAGTAGCAATAAAATACCTTTTTTGTTGAGGGTCACCACAACATAAGAAACTGTATTAAAGGGTCACAACATTAGGAAAGTTAAGGACTACTGTTCTAAGGCCACCACTAATGACAGGACATACTTTCTCCAACAAGGCCACATCTACTCCAATAAGATCACACCTCCTAATTGTAGTTTGAATTTTCTTTGGTCCACCAACCAGCTCATAAACAAAGACATGGAGATGTATTATTAATTATGAGTGCTCAGCCTTAGCTTAGTCTTGTCTCACTAGCTCTTTTAACTTAATTTAACCTGTTTCTATTCATCTATGTTTTGCCTTGGGGCTTTTTACCTTTCTTTTATTCTGTATGTCTTACTTTTCTACTTCCTCTGTGTCTGGCTGGCAAGCCCCTGGCTTCTCTTTTTCTTTCTTCCTCAAACCTAAATTCCTCTTCCTACTTACTCTCCCTACATGGAAGTCCCATTTATACCTTCTCCCTTACTAATGGACATTCAGCTTTCTATTAGACCAGTTAGATGCCTTAAGCAGATAAGGTAAAAGAGCAACACATCTTTATATAATTAAACAAATACAGCACATCTTTGCATAGTTAAACAAACACTCTGCAACATCTCATCCTCATAATATTTTCAAGTTTATGAGCCTATGGGGGCCATTCTTACTCAAACCACTGCGAAAGCCTGGAAGGGTTTAAAGAAGATTGCTTTAAAGAGCCCACTTGTGTAACTTGGTTAAGCGGTGATCTTGACATTAGAATGAATTTATAGAGTTCCATAGGCTGTGCCTCTGCTGTGAGGATGGACATCTCAAGGACTGTGGATATGGGAGGAGCACTCAAACTCTGTTGGATTTGTTTACTTGACTTGTTGATTCAAAGCTGCAGTGGGAAAAGACAGGCAAGAGAGTCTGTAGAGAAGGAACATTGCAATTCAAACACCAGTGCTTTGTCTCAGGATGTTAGAGCCCCAGCATCAGTTTCCTTACTGAAAAAAAGGGAAGAAACACTATTTTCCAGAGTTGCATAGATCTAATTGCAGTCAAATGTGGAAAGCTATTTTGAACTTTGAAATTGGTGCAAATTTCCAGAAATGTATTCTCTTTCTATATTTGCCCTCTTCAATGAGAAGAATCAATTTAGAAGATACATATTACTTGAACATTGAATCAACATTGTCAAAGAAAATGGAGATACTATAATAAATCCTATTTTTTAAAAATCTTAAATACATGGTCTTTAGCACAAATTTTATTTATTCAATTAAAAATAAATTTATCTTAGGGTACACATTTTCTTCAAAGAATAATCACTTTATTTTGTTTGCTTTGTGCAATAACCACAGTGTGAAGCTAGACCTTCTCCAGCATGAAAAAATAAAATACATCATCACTGGACCATATTTTCTAGGCTGAGAAATATGACAATTTATACTATTATCTTCCATCCGCTTACTTTATGGACCTGAACTGCTCCATGGTACCCTGAGCCAGAAACAAATTATTTCCAAATATTATGCTTGCATTTTGATCCTTTAGGTTAGCCATAAATACTATATATAGATAGTCTTTTCTCCTATAAACCCACCTGTCCTTGACAAAAAGTAAATGATTTTGTTGAAGGTCAACATTAAATTCAGCCAGACTTACCTTTTTATAAATCCCTGTACATTGCTTAGACAGTTAGCTGTTTTATCACCGTGCAATAACCACTTGGCCCCAGAATCTTTTTCCCTCAATTTGATTCATAATACTGCCACCATAATGCAATAAATGTTAGGATTTGGCCATCTGGGCATTTTAAAACATGGCATCTAACCATGTTGAAGGAAGGCTCAGCTTGGTGTAGAACCCTATGTTCAACTTTGAATGCATGCTGCCAACCATTTGTCAAAAATGCACAGCCTGCGTCCTGAAGTGCATAGTGGTAAAATATGCATTTGTCATGCTTCCTAACTCAATTAGAAAAATATCAAATTTAGTCATTTCATATTTTATGGGCTATGGGAACAAAAGGGGGGTCTTGAAAATGACAGGAAGCTAAAAAATGTGGCAGGCAGTTAAATGTGAGTCAAGGAGACTCCTTGCAGCCCAGTGACTAACTATTGCTCCTGTACTCAGTCTGTTTTGAAATAAAAACAGAGTCCACCTTGGGATATAAAGTAAAGTAGGGGCAGGGGAAACTCTACAGAGTCAAATGCAGCAGAGTTGTGTGTGGGAAAAGTGACATGAAAGATATTTTATTTAGGCTGTTTATATAAGCTTTATTCAAACCCTACTACCATCACTTCAAATTAGGCCAGAGTGGGAAATGCATTAACTTCCAGACCTCTCAACTATCTGGCATCCATTAGAGTCCAAGCACAGCCTTCCCTGAAGCTCCTTTGCATGTGCCCATTTGGAATTGACTTTTCTGATGCAGCTCTGAAGCTCTGACACAGTGTCTAAGTGTTTGTCCCATGGATCCTCACCCATACAAGACACAGGGTGTGGAACCCCAGCACAAGAGAATCCTGTCAATTCCCTTAAGAGGCCCTTGTGAACTAAGAGAAGGCCTGTGAGTGAGGAATGTCTTAATTCTTTGTTTGATAATTTTGTTCATTACACATCTTTCTTCATGTCCACATCATAGGTTTTCTTCCAGGGAGTCTTCACACTTGAATATTTGTAGGCAAATAATAAAAGTCAAATAAATGGCATATCACATAAAATTAAGCAGTTTTCAGTTCTGACATGACTATGAATGTCCATTAACATTAGAATGCACCCATGTTTTATATTTGATGTGAATATACTTCAAAGCCAGGATTTGTGGTGTTATTCCTTTTAGAAAGCATTATGTTTAAAACAGAATCCACAATCAAAATGTTCTTTAAAAGAAAAAGTGGGAAGAGACCGCAAATCAAACAAATGTTGATTATTATAATCTCAGAAGTTAGATTCAGATGCCAATAGTGTGTATAGAAAGACAAAATCCTTCTAGGAAATCTGTTTCCTTATTAATTAATAGTTTTACTTATGTTACCCAGAACAAGCACTGATGACTGAACAAAACATCATTTTGGGTCTTTCTCTTTGTTACACATTCAAAACTTGGGGTAAGAGAACTAGAGCTGTGTTTAAGGATTTTTGTAAATGATGTCACCACGATGCTATTATTTCTCACCATGATATTTTTTAATTTAGCTAGTTTGTTTTAGTTCTTGAGGCCTAGGAGATGCTTCAGTTGGTAAGTGTTTGATACGCCAGCATGAAGATCTAGCTAGGATGGCAAACACTTCAAAAGCCAAACAAAAAAAGAGCACTCCTGTAATCTCAGCACTGGGGAGGAGGGACAGGAAATCCCTGGAATTTACTGGATAGATTCTAATTAATCACTAAGTTCTTGGTTCAATGAGAGACTCTATCTAAAAATAATGTGGAGAGCAACTGAGAAAGACACATGACATCAACCCCTTGTCTTCATAAATTCCCTCTCTCTCTCTCTCTCTCTCTCTCTCTCTCTCTCCCTCTTTCTCTCTCTCTCTCTCTCTCTCTCTCTCTCTCTCTCTCTCTCTCTCTCTCACACACACACACACACACACACACACACCTGTGTACACATGCACAAAATTACTTCTGCTGGATTTGACTTTAAAGTTATCTGAAATTGTCTGTCATGGAACCTGGAACATAACTTAGTATAATTAAAATTTTGTTTGTAGACTTCTGTTATGGGATATTTTGCCACATTCACATTTCATTTTGATTCTCAAGCTAAATTTTGATTATTCTTTTAGAAATATTAATATCCTACATCAAATCAATGCAAGCTTCAGTGAGACCATATAATAACAGATGCATTAAACTCACGGGGAGTTTTGTTGCACTGATTCAGACTGTCCACATTAATGATTGCCTCCATTTGCACCGATATTTCATTCTTTTGTTCTATGGCATCATAAGAATGAGCACCATCAATGTAATGTATTCCAAAGCAGCTCATTATCGGGGACAAGGAAACAGGGGTGTTGTTCCATGACAGCCACACTAAATTTAATAGCTCCTACTCTGTAAGTAGTACATATGTTTGTTACTTTAACTTATTTAAAATATATTACCTAAAGCCAGTTAGCTAAGTAATGCAATTATTTAATATCATGATATATAATGTTTTGAGCATCTATCATTAGCTATCTTCTGAAGCAAATTCTAATTTTCATTTTAACAATATTATTTTCTAATTTGGGCTTTGAAGGTCAACAGACCATTTCAGCAGAAATATCATTAAATATAAATTTGACTCATATTCTCACAGATTAATAAGGTGACTTTGATTTTATGTTTTATGTTATTATATAATTTTTACTATTCAGTGTTTACTAAAGATATGAAACTGTGGTATTGGAACTTGAGATAGGATGTAAATGTAAACATTTTTCTTTCTAAAAGAACTTTGAAATTCTTAGAAATTACCTATTCTATTTTATTTGCCTAATTTTCTTTGTATCTATCATTAAATTATCCCAAAAGTTACCCCAAATTATCTAAATATAATTTAAAGACATTTAAATAATGCATGAGCTGCTCAGCCAACTTTATTCTAATTTCATGAAGTAGTTAATAGTAATTAATTCTTAATTTCATTCATCTAGGACTTGATCCACAAGTCTTTTGAGAAAATGTAATCTGGATCTGTTAATCCATGTATCCTACTCTCCTGGAAGCTTGCCTTTCTAAAACAACTTGGCACTTTCCAAAATTCCCTTTGTACTAAACATCTCCATAACCTATGTCTTCTCTCTTGACTTACTATCTCATTTGGTGGGGCATAGATCTGGTATACCAAGGAAGGATATTTTTTAGATATTTATCCAAAATATATACTTATTCAAACTTTATACCTGATATTGCACTTTAAGTCTACTAATTCAGCTGGGTGGTGATAGTACATGCCTTTAATCCCAGCACTTGGGAGGCAGAGCCAGGCAGATCTCTGTGAGTTCAAGGCCAGCCTGGTCTACAGAGCAAGATCCAGGACAGGCACCAAAACTACACAGAGAAACTTTCTCTCAAAAAGCCAGGAAAAAAGAGTCTACTAATTCTTGCTAAGTGTATTGGTTACTTTTCTCATCAAATTTGACAAGACAAACGTGCGCGCACATACAGAGAGAGAAAGAGGGAGGGAGGGAGAGAGAGAGAGAGAGAGAGAGAGAGAGAGAGAGAGAGAGAGAGAGAGAAGGAAAGAGAAGGAAAGGTATAATTTGCTCACAGGTTTCAAGGGCATTGGTACATCATAGTGAAGGGGTGATGGGGAAGTAGGTGCATAGCACAAGGGCATGTGATGTGGAGGAGGCTGCTGATATATAGGCAAATCAAGAAGCCAAGAGTATGTATGAGGATGAGAGTAACCCTCAAGGCCCACCCATATGGGTCTGCTTTAGTAGCTTGCCCCTGTGTTCATAGAGTTCTACTACAGCCTCCCAAAACCATACAAATGTTCATATGAGCCCACTAAATGACATTACCGTTGCCATCCAATTCCTCTTTCATCTCTTTTGCAGTTATAAATACTTGGGCACAAACTTTTCCTGATTGTTTTTCTATCTTTCTTATCTTCTTTTTCCCCTTACTTTTCATGTCTACAAAACAAAACCAAACCAAAAATTCTGGAATATTTATTCAATGACACTTCTAAATTAGTACTTTGTTCACGTTAATATTTTCATACACAAAAAGTGATATTTCCCTCAAATTTTCTTTTCAATGAATATTCTTCTTTATTTTTAATTATGTGGGGAATGTGCATATGCATGTGGGTGTCTGAAAGGCCAGAAGGGTGTGTCAGATGCCCAGGAGTGTGAGAGTTTGAGGAGGTTGTGAGCTGCCTAGAGTAGGTGCTGAAATTGGAACTCCGGTCCTATGGAAGAGCAGGAAGCATTCTTAACCATTGATCCATCTCTGCAGTCCTTTTTCATGGAATCCTAACCTTGCTTGATAGAATATTTCTTTCCACTTTCTCCAGATTTGACTGTTAGTTCTTTTTCTCCCAAAGAAAGTAGTCTTCTTCATTGGGGTGCCCTTTTATCCAAGTCCTTAATGAGTTTGTCTCTGTATCCTCTGTCTTGGTGGCTTTATCCAAATGTCTAACAATTCTTACTTTCACTTAGAAGTCAAAGAGGAAGTAGTCTGAAGGCCTTAATTCTTGCTAGGCTCTAGGTCCTATGGCTCCTTCACACAGTGTGATAAACTCGGCTTGACTTTCTATCCCCGCTGGCTAGTTTTCATAATGCTAGAAGATGCTCTATCAGATACCAGGAGAAAAAATAATCAGCAGTTTTACCCATCTGGAAATCCTGCAAGTAACAATTGCCTGGCAAGATATTTGAATTCATACAATGGTGACATGAATGTTATAGGAATAGCCAACCACTTTTTTTTCTCCTTTTTTTATTTATTATATATGTGTTTTAATTTTACACGTGAGCCATGGGTTCCCCTGTCCTCCCCTCTCCCACCCCCAACCCCACCTTCCCCCCAGCCCCTCCCCTCCATTCCCATCTCCTCAAGGGCCAAGGCTCCCCTGGGGATTCAATTCAATCTGGTGGATTCAGTACAGGCAGGTCCAGTCCCCTCCTTCCAAAAGCTGTGGAGCCCCCAACTGGATCAGGCCCTCTGGATAAGTGAGACAGTTGAATAGCTTGAACTGTTTGGGAGGCCCCCAGGCAGTGGGACTCGGACCTGTCCTTAGTGCATGAGCTGGCTGTTTGGAACCTTGGCCTTACACAGGGACACTTTGCTCAGCCAACCACTTTTGATTGGATTCTAACTCCACTCCAAAAGATAGAATTCATGCCTGGCACTTGGATTAGGTAAACTGTGAAGGGCTAGATCATATGCCTAGGGGAGAATTTAATACTATTAGTCTTGTAAATTGATGTAATAATGAACTGGCCCCAAGTTCTTAATTGTATATCCATAGATATAGTGTATAACTCAACTCTCATCAGAGAAGCTTTTTTTTTTAACATGACAATTAATGCAGAGACCCACAACAGGTCAACATGCAGAGAATTTAGGACTGTGGAAGGCTCAGTTCTAAAAAAAGATAGCTATATCATACTCCATCTCCTATAAGAATCATGGATCATTTTGGGAGAAGGGTGTGGAAGGATTGTAGGAGCCAGAGGTCATAGACACGTACAGTGAAACAGCATTTCTAGTCAGGAAGGTGCCACATAAATTCAGAAAGGCTGTGGCTGCACACATAAAAGCAAGCCAAACAGAATCTCAGCACAGACAGGAAAGGGCTCAGAAGTCCCATTCCAAACTGAATTCTATTGGCAGTTGGTCCTTGCTGGGGAGAGTCAGTTTTCTTCAGGGATATGGACCCTGAGAGGCTACCATGCTCCAGTAGATAACCCTATACTCCTGTGCATACAGGCATCACTAAGTAGACTCAATGGGTTTTAACAAAAATAATTGCACTGGAAGTTTGGAGGGAAAGTGGCAGGAAGAATTAGAGCAGACAGAGGAATTCAAGAAATTATATAGAGAGGAATTATATGTGTGTGTGTGTGTGTGTGTGTGTGTGTGTGTGTGTGTGTGTATGTGTGTAGAGAAGGAATATATATATATATGCATATATCATATATATGCATATTGTATATATAATACAGGAGGAATTAGAGTATACAGGGGGATTAATTTGATCAAAATGTATTATATTTAAAAAATACAAGCAAGACACTAAAAAGGGGCAATGAGAGGAATGTAAGAAGGTAAATACTGGTTATACTTGTTATAATCCCAGTCTTTTATGAAAGAAAAGTCTAAATTTGAATTCAAGTCTACCTGAAGAAGGTTCTTAACCAACTAGAAGGCCTATTTGATGAGGAGACTGATGATTTGGTTCAGTAGAATCAAAGGCTTCAAGAATGACTCTTGTCTCATCAGCAACATCTGGGACAATTCATAACCACATAACCATGAGACATCACTTTTATAGCAGTGAATAATCCTTATGTTACAACATACGTAATTTGGTTTAATATTCTAAAAACACTGCAAACTTATAATATCCTGAACAAGCTTCCCCTCCTGTTTATTTTAATTTTTTTCAGTGCTCTGAGTTTGATCCTCCAGCCCTTGATACTTACCTGGTGGAAGCAAAAAACCAACTCATGCTTGTTCTCTGACCTCCATTTATTTTCCTGTGATCTTTGCATGCACTCAATGGTTCATACCCCTGCCTCAAATAAACAAATAGAATAGCATAATAAAAATTAAATCATACAAGAGATTGCCTTATATTGCTTTACTGTTTTTCAATTGCATTATCATCAAGAATTCTAAAATTAATTTTTTCATGGTTCAGGGAGCAGAGAGAGGTTAAGAGAAGAAAAACAAAACAGAAACCCTGAATAATCATCTGACTTAAAACACTTGCTACAATTATTGAGATATTTACTGTAAGAACCCTTTAGAGATGTCATTGGATCTAGTGATTGAGTTCTCAGGAACAGGAATTTGTATAAAATAAACATCTTGTGTAGAACAATTAGCAGACCCTCTCTCTGGAGTCTCATGACCTTCGTTGGAAATTGTTCTTTAATCATTCAAGGAAATTTTCTTCCATTTATGGACTTTGCTTTCTGTTGAGGTTTTTATTCCTCAGCCACGAGTATTCTTTACAGCCCTTCATTTCTTTGCTTTCTAATTTTTTACTGCTTGGTTTTTTGGTGTTTTTTGTTTGTTTGTTTGTTTTTTTAGATTTGTAAATATTATAGCTATAAACCTTCGGCTGAAGCCTGGCATTGGTGGCGAAAGCCTTTAATCCCAGCATATGGGAGGAAGAGCCAAGCAGATCTCTGTGAGCTTGAGGCCAGCCTGGTCTACAAATAAAACAAAAACAAAAACAGACAGACCCAAAATAAAATCTTCTGCAAAAAAAAAAAAAAATCTGCTGATCTTTTTTATCTGCAAATTTATGTACTTGTTTTGTGTTTTGTGTTAATAGCGCCATGTTTTGCTTCGGGTTTGTGCACATTGCTAATTCCCCCTCACCCCTTTCCCTCTTGTTTTTCCCTTTCCTTTCTTATTTATTTATTAATTTTCATTCTGTCTGTCTATCTTTCTTTCTTTCTCTGCAACAGCATCTCATTATATTTCTGAGGCTGGTCTGAAGCTCATTGTTTAGCATAAGCTGACCTTGAGTTCCAAGCTTGCACCATTGTGCCCAGCCTCTTATCTTTTAAGTTTCCTCTTGCTGCCTTATACATCCTCCAGCTTGCTTACTTTTTTTCTGTTTGTTTCTATCTGTATCTTGAGCGCCTCTCACAGATTTTCCCTGTCCTTGGCTCACTATGCAAGCTTAGTTTATGAGTAAGGGATTTTAAACCCAATTGGCTTTGTTGTACATGTGAGGAGCTTTGCAACTCTGAGCTGTGTTGTTAAATTGCTGGGGTAATCTCAGGTGTCAGAATTTTTGTCTTTCTGTTTAGATCTAATTCCCTAGCAAAGAAACTTTCTGTTTCTATATACAGGAGAGTTATCTAGGGGGTAGGTCAAAGAAGAAGCAGCAGCCCAGGTCCTTGGATTTGGTATTTGGTTTGAACCTGATGACAATTCAATGTGGTGATTGTGGTATGCATACCTTCAATGACAGACAGCATTCCCCACATGGAGATGCTTGCTTCTTCCTCTGGTGAACACATTTCCACACTTGTCGGGAGGAAAGGCAGATCAGCAAAGAGACAAGGGTATTATCAGTCTGAAGGTTGCTCAGCAGCCCCTTGAACCTCTAGAAGTAGAAGATGCTTTCTGTGATTCTGTCACTTGGGGACTTCCCACTACTTTTCCATCTGTCATCTGTTCCTAACTTGTAAAATTATGAGCTAGCTCTCTCCTACCCTTTTCTCCCCTCCTCATAATTGTCTTTATATTCTATCTTTTTACAAGTATTTAGTAAATAAGTTTTCATTACTGTCTTGAGAAGAGACTGTGTGGTGTAATTTTCACTTTTGACTCTCTCACAGCATTTAACAGTATCTTGCACATAGCAAACACTACAATGGTATTTGTAGAATTGAATAGGTGGGTGCTTTGAGCATATACAAGTCATATCACAGATCATACTTCATATAGTACATATAGTACAGACATATTTTACTTAACAAACTAATAAAACTCAATGCTACTTTCTTCCTCCTGCAAATGTTGCATGTACAGTCTTATAAATTAAAACAATATCTATGTGAAAATGAAGTTCACAATACTTTAATGGGCATTGTATTATCCTATTTTCTGATCTATTCAATGAATGCTTATTGAGGAAACAGTGTCATTAATAATCACTGTTTGTATTTTATTACAAAATATGTCTATTGTAAAATGCAAATAATTCATTTAGTAGGAATGCTTTCTATACGGGTGTTTATAGGTTGAGATTTGTTAGCTCCAAAATAAAGAGCAGATTGAAGTAAACATTTATTCAGCTTATGTGTATCATTAAACACAACTTTGATATATAGACTACCTCATTTTGTTTAAATGTAATAATGCAAATAGAATTTTAGCTTATTACTTCTGTAGAAAGCTTCATCAGATTTCTAAGGAAGCACAAAAGCTAATTATAATGCATTAAAAATTTGGATAAAATTAGGTTACTATTATTAATATTTCTCTCAACCAGAATTATACTTAAAGCCACTAGATAAATCAGACTCAGTTTTTCCAGATAGTACAATATATCCTAGTGGTATAATATTAGATATTTACTTTTTACTTGGATATTTGATCTGTACCAGTTTATAGATCAGAAGACAACATAATTTCCCATAGACATCTCTATTTTCCACTTTAGAAGCAAATCAATTGCTTGTAAAATAGGACATTTTTTAAGCATTTGCACAGACAGTAACTGTGTTTCATTTATGAAAAATAAAGTATGATGTTTGGGTTCAGACATGATTATTGAAAAGCAAACTACTACATAAAAGATAGCAGCATGTTGAATGGACATACATAAAAATATTACTTTTATTTATTCATTGTATGTGTGTGTGTAACAACATGTGTGTGGAAATCAGAGGACCACATGTAAGAGTCTGCTCTTTCCTCCCATCATACAGATTCCAGGATTTAATTCAGGTCCTTGGATTTGGCAAGCAAATACATTTACTCACTCTGAGCCATTTTACCTACCCTAATGTATCCATATTTTTTAAAGAAAATAATATACTAGGGTGGATAACTGAAAAGTAGAGAGGGTTCCTTTCTTTCATTATAAATATTATTACTTTCTGATTTTTTATCATATGTATATATTAAATAATTGAAAATAAAATAAGCATTGTCTATTAAATACCTTCTGTATGCTGGATATTTAAGATACATTTTATTTTTATTTAAAAGTAAAAGTGTATACCTCTCTGCACATGCACATATGTGCAGGTACACACAGAGGCAGAAGTATGTTGTGACCATATATGTGTTTTGCAATCTGAACTTGGGTCATCTCCAAGATCAGGAAGCACTCTTGACCTCTAAGCCATCTTTCTATATGCTCTTTTTTTTTTTTTTAAGGCATTGAACTCAGTTGATGACATTGGCATGTGCATGGGTAAAGAGCCATCCACCAGAGTATGAGAAATATACTTGTAACAGTATCTCTGAAGAAAACTGATGAACTTTCCCTGAGTAATCATCAACTGAAACAGCTCCTTGGCTATGTGTGGGGTTTCATGAATCCTCCAAATTTCTACTGAAGTTTTGATTGTTTTGATCTTCTTTAGGTCTTGTGCATGCAGGTACAACCGCTGTGAGATCCTGTAATGGCCCTGTTGTGTCCAGAATACATTGTTACACAGTAGTCCTCAGCAACCTCTGGCTCTTACAGTCTTTAACCATCTTCTTCATTGATGATCCCTATGTGGGATGATGATCTTTGTCTGGGAAAAGGTATCTCATTAAGGCCTGATCATTCCATAGTCTCATAATCACTGTACTGTGGCCAACAGTGAGTCTTTTAGTAAGCTCCATCGACTGCACAAAGAAGTTTCTCTGTTGAGGGTTGAGAGCTGCAAGGTTTGGGAAGCAAGATCAGCCAAAGAGGTTGAAGAATGATTCATTGATTAATTCCATATAGAAATGCTATACACTTATTCTAACCATACAGAATGCCAAAGCAAACAATAAAAAGTGAAATGTCATGGTTAATTGCATTAACAGTAGCTAATATCCACTGACTGTGAGTTCCATGGGTATCAAGGTGGAGCACAGGACTTCTAGAGGCTGCCTGTGCATAGCCTTCACCTTTTTGCAGTTTCACTTACCTACTGTCATGTGATATCCAGTGTGAATCTCCAGAATGAGACAACTTAAATTTTTAAATTGGGTTTTAGGGCATTATGCAATCTCACACTCTTCTGTCTTCCCTGGGGTGAGAATCATCCTCCATATCATCCTAGTCATTTACTGCCTTCTCACAAGCCACATGGAGCTGGGAAGCATAGGAAATGTAGCATTTGGAACACTGAAGTTTCAGACATCTGTCAGCAGTCTTCAATCATGTCCTTCAAGGAAAAGGGGAGACACAGTGTAGCATTGTTGGAGTCTCTCCACCTGTGTGGGATTAGGATTGTTACTGCTCCTGTTTCACAGACTGAAGAAGGCCTGGGAAATGGGGGATGACTCATAACTACAGGCAAAAGTCAACCCCAAGTGGTTATCGCCATAGTTAGTGTGAGAATAACCACTTGGGAAACATTATGTTGAAAGTTACAGAAACAACCTCTTCACAATGCCCCTGACACTAAGTGCATGTCACATTTCACACCTCAAAGTCCAGAGGGAGAGTTGTTTTCAAGGTGGCTGACTGGAAGAGATCATAAAAGATCTAGCTAGGTTCTTCCCATTTTCTTTTTTGCCAAGTCAGATTGCCTTTAAAAACCAGGTTTACTTGAGGACAAGCTATTAAAAGCTAATTATTTAAACTCACTAGGGCTGAGTATATTAAAATGTAACTGGAAATAATGACCCTGTAGTCTTGTTTACAAGTAGAAACATGGAAAACTGAGGCCCTGCCAGGCTTGGTATTTGGTAACTTAGTGTAGTGCTTTAAATAAGAGTGGCTCCCATAGGCTCATATATTTAAATGCTTAGTCACCAGGGAGTGGAACTTTTTGAAAGGATTATAAGGATTAGGAGGTGCAACCTTGTTAAAGTTACAATACTGCCATATTCCCACCAGCTCCCTTCCGTGATGCTAATGGACTAACCATGGGAAATTGTAAGCAATCCAATTCTTTCTTTTATAAGAATTGCCTTGGTCATAGTGTCTCTTCACAGCAATAGAGCAGTGAATAAGACACTCAGTGTCATACAGTATGAGGTCAGCATGACCCGTTGAATTGTTGTAAGGACTAAGTCACTTAAATGGGAAGCTAAGAACTGAGGCTGGCACATTTGAAATCCTACATTTGTCTTCCTCATCTTTGTTGATACTTTATCAGGACAACATTCAGAAGGAAAAAGTATGCCATTCTCATAGATATGAGTAAGATTACTTAGCTAGGCATGGTTGGACAGTCAGCTATTTAAGAGGCTGAGGCTAAAGGATTGCAAATTCAAGGCCAGCCTCTAAAATTTAGTGAGACCCTGGTGCAAAATAAAAAGGAGAAACACAAATAGAGGGCTGAAGATATTGCTCACTGGTATGGTGATTGCCTAATGTGTATGAAGTCCTAGATGCAATCTCTACTATAGCAAAAGCAATAAATGAATAAATAAATGATAAATGTAGATAATAAAGACACCTGGTTTTTCATTCCAAATTTTCCTCTTCTGTGGTTATGAGGAGGGGAGTTTAGTTCTCTCCTAACATAGTCACCAGATAATATAACAGGGTTACCTTTATGTCAACAGATGGGCCATGGGAACCTGAAGGCACAGTCATCATCTCTATGCAAAGCTGAGACACACACAGGTCATGCAGAGGACAGGCTTTCAGCATCCTCCCTTGTATACAGTATAACATGGAAGCTGTCAGCATAGCCTTAATGGAAAAAAATTAAGGAGCAAGCAATCGCCAAAGGCTTTGTTCACTTGACATTGTGGAACTTCTATTCGGTTGAAATACTATTTCTTCACCCCAAAACAGGCATAGTATTATCTAGTGCTGTTTTGCCAAACTGACTGAATGGCATCTTCTTCCTACAGTGTGTTTCTATCAGAATGGCACACTCAGCCAGTGCCTGTCCTCAGAAAAGAACCCTGTGTCAGTTCTCTTTGGTCAAGGACAAATAGATACCACAGTTCCTTGCCAAGATCTATAAACAAGGAAGAGTCATAATGCATGCCCCCCTTTATTAGAGAATAGTTTTAGAAACCACATCTGATAATGTATGTGAAAGTGCTCTGTGAACCAGACACAACATAGCAGCACAGGATGGAGATAATTTACCCCTACAGGACTCGGATCCATCTGCAGGGTTGGTAGATTACCCTTTTCCTGGTAATGAATTAATGGCAGATGTGCAGCATTAGAAGCTATGTGGCTCATTAACCCATGGCACCAGCATCGTAGTTATAAAAGTGAACAACTTTATGGAACACATATTAGCGAGAACATTAGCAAAATTATCAGGATTTAATGTTTCCTAATGGGCCATTATATCTTTTTTGTTCATGAAGTAGATTAAAAAGTACATGAGTCTGTGGCATAGAGATTAATACTGTTCTAAAGAGCCAGTGTCAGAATACTTGTATATATATGGGGTCTTTTTCCCTTTGGCCTGGAAACTGGGATTCAGAGAAAAACAGCTGTTTGAAATTATTTCTCAAGAAGCCCAACCAAAATTTAGTATCCTGCCAACAAAGATGTGCTTGATCTGGTGAATGACCTAGGTGGCTATGGCAACAGCCAAATTATCCTGGTTTCAATGCTTACTCAAGAATTACTGTAGAAAGAACTGTATGTGGAGGCTCTCGCCTATAAATCCAGCTTTAGGAAGCTGAGGAGGAAGACCGCCATAACTTCAAGGCTACATAATAATTTCCACAGTAGCCAGAGAAACGTAGCAATGAAATGGCTCATCTATATCAACAAGACTCAAGGCACATTGTACAAAAGTGCAGGGAAAAAATGTAAGAGCCAAAGGATGGGATGGGAGTGCTGAGAGCCAGTATCCTCAGGATATGACAAGGCCATTGCACCCACAAGCTACCATGGAAAAGCTGAAGGACTATAGGCAGTTAATGGGTCCTGGGAGAATAAGAGAGATTTTCTTCAGAGGTGTAGCTGCTTATAAGTTGCCTGTGATCCCTGCATGCTCATACAAGCAGCCGTTGTTAAACTCAGTGAGTCAAAGCCAGAACATCCAAGTAGGAGGGGCTTGTTAAGAAGAAGGACTACAGTGGAGGAGGAAGGATGGGAAAGGGTAAGAAAGGGTAACTGAGGGACTGAAATTCCCCAAGCTAAGTATACATATATATGGAGCTGTTGGAAAACAAGAAAACTGTAAAAACCTCACTGTGGTTATAAGTAGCTTCTGATCTACAGGTAGCTATAAAATTTACAAGTGCAGACTTAACCAAGGCTGAAAATAGTTCCATACACAAATTGTGACATGTAAGACATGACAACTCAGTAAATAGCATGACTTCCATTTGTTAGAAATGTTTATATGTGAATATAAAAATTAAGCCTCATTAAAAGAATATCAAGCCTTTAAAATTTACTGCACAAAAATAATTTACCTACAAAAACCTTCATGATGGTAAATCAGATACAAAATTATGCATGAAAGAATACAGCCCCTAACTTCTCAGAGCTCATCTTCTGTAGATGGCTTCTTTGTTTCCTTCAGCTGTGGTCATGTATTTTCCCAGTGAGCATCACATACTCCTGGTAAAGCAATCTCATCAAGGGGGTGTGGTAATGAAGGACCTTTCTTTGTCATGCCCTCTTGGAGCTGCTACAGTTACTGCTAAATGGTCCCCCAGTACCTTAGCTCTGGCATGACCCCCAAGGGATGCTGTCTTTATTAAATGAATTCCAAAAAATACAGTCAAATCAATTTGTTGAGTTTTACACATTTTAATATGATTTGCTTAATCCATGTAATGTTTTTTCTTAATACATTAAGCCAATATGTCTGTGTAAACATGCTGTTATTCGTGTGGATATTGTTCTCTTTACTATGTGGATGAAAATATTTAATTTGATAAACCATTTTTCAAAGTAGCTTACTTTGAAAACTGGAAGAGATGACTTTATCTTCTGATGCAAATCCTACCTCATTTGAGTGTCAACTAAAGCAAGCATAACTATATGCAGTCATTTTTGCTCTTTGATTATTTATTATAAAGTGTTCCCTTTAAATTCTCATGTCTGTTTTCTCTTGTTCAGTTTTAGTTCATAGTTTGTGATGAAGCCTTTGATATGTATGGATTGAAGCATTTGGTTTTTAAATGTTACTTATTTTATTATTTTATTTGTACTTATTTTATTTATTACTTACTTTAGTTGAGAAAAAATGCACCCACTGACAACTCATTATATCCCTGCCAGATACACGTGCAAACAAAGACAAACTCAAGCCAGGTCTTGGCAACTGCAACAACAGTGAGCAAGACATGCTAGAGAGAGATAAGTAATGGTTTGACACAGGAAGTTCCAGGAGTCAAAAGAGCACAGCTCTGCTGGTGGTCATAGTTCCTCTGTGGACCAGGGTTCTGTTTTTTTCTATACTAGGATTCTGATGAATTCAAGGTGAATTCTTTTAACAAAGCAGAACTCATGGTAGCAGACAAATGCAAGCATAGTAATAATGATAGGCTGGCTCAATGCTGATGATGAGGCGAGATTAGGAACAATAAATATATGCAGTAGGGGACACAGTGACTGGTGCAATCACTCTTACCTCATCAGTATAAAAAGACAAGAGGATCTTGACTGCTTCATGGGTATTCAGCATAGGGTGGTCTTCAGAATAAAAAAAAAATGATACTTCATCAGAAACCCAAGAATCACAACAAGCAACCCTACTGCTAGAATAGGCCATTGTCCTTTCCACTAGTGTTCTTTCCTTCTACTCTTTGCCACCTCCTGTGTCAAGCAGGAGTCTGGTTAGTTTCTCTTGAGAACTAGTGTTCAAGATTGTAATACATCATAAGAAATCTTGGGAACTTCTGGGATGAGTTGACCCTGTGAATCACTGTTCAGTAATCAATTGAGATCAGGTTTTGCCTTTCCTCTAGCATTCCCTTGACTGTGATCTCAACTGATTTTCAGAAAAACAAAACAAAACAAAAAACAAACAAACACACAAAAAAACAGCAAATAATCCATCTAGGTCATGCTTTGTCTGACAAATAAATCTCTGCCCTCAGTAATACTATGCTCCTCTAACCATCTGTGTGCATAAAGATGCAAGAACTTTACTTGGGATTGGAGAGGTGGCTCAGTGGTTAAAAACACTCAGTGCTTTTGCAGAGTACCAGAGTCATTTCCAGGTACCCACATAGTGATTCTCAACCACCCATAAGTCAAGGGCCAGATAATGGGATGCTTTCTTCTGTTTTCTATACACACCAGGCATGCATATAGTATACATGTACAACATGCAGGCTACACACTCACACATAGAATAAAATAAATCTAAAAGAAAAGGATTGCACTACCCACCAATAAAAATTACCACATTTCAGACAGACACTAGCTAGAAGACCCAATTCATATGAAATTATAACTAAATTGAGTAACCAAACTAAGAAGCTATAATTTATACATCCCAGGGTAGACTCTATTATCACAGTGAGAATGGTTATATAAAAGTTCCAGAATGCTTTCTACAATAAATCCTGGTGTTTTATGATGAGATGATGGCCCTAATACATTTATGCATCTCTATTAAATTACAGGAACACCTTTATTTCTCTGTTAATAAATAAATATGCATTGCATGTGATACATTCTATTATAGGCTATTTGAACATTTGAAATTTAGAACAATTTCATCATAATGAGTAAATTAAATGAGTATGGGATGCTAGGAATTATTAATTCTCAAAACTACCAAAGAATCCATCCTTTATTAATTGTAAATAATGTCTAAACTTGACCAATTGATTCCAAGATGTACTGGGTTCCTCCATAAAATTCTCTTTTCTCTGAGCCCACACAATCAATCTCTTTTTTAATAATGACAGCTTTTATTTCCTGCTATTCTTTTTTTTCCCCACACATTACTCTCCAAACTCAGTGATGGCAAAAGCCACCAAGTAATCCATCTGGTCTCTTACTGCAAATTGGTGCTGTTGGTTGGATTACTCTGAAGAATGTTATTTTAATCCTTAACAAATAGGAAGAGGAATTGAGAGAAAGAGACTCATTCTTCCCCAGGTTACCTTGCCTATGACAGAAGGGAGCTGGCCTATTTACATCCTCTTTCCCTTTAACTGCATACCTTTGGGTGTGGTGTCCACCTAGCCTTATCTGAAATAATTTGGTGTGTACTCTGTATCTTCCCTTTCTCTTATTATCCTGGGCCTTTGCTGATGACTATGTAATATTATATGCCATAATTTATAATTCTGCAGAGTCATAGAAGAGAGTTAGAAATACTCGTTTTTATATAATTTTGATGGCATATATTTTCCACCTGCTTCCTCGTGGTTTACTAGTGTAAAATAACCCTTTCTAAATCATGTGTGAAAACTGTTCATTTTGGGGGGGCTAGCAAGATGTCCCAGAGGGTAAAGGTGCTTACTGTGCAATCCTGGTGACCTGAGTTCCACCTCAAAAACCCACATAAAGGAGAAAGGAGAAAACTGACTCCCAAAGTGGTCCTTTGGTCTCCACAGATGTACCATGGCACATACACTCACATACACATATACACATATACATACATACATACATACATACATACACAAACACACACACACTCACATACACACACATACATAGACACACACATACAATTTTAAAAACAGCTAGTTTAAAACAACAATAATTTAACATAAACCTTTCCCTGGATAGAGGATGGAGTATTAGATACTTTGAGGTAGACTTCCTCAGTTCCAAAAGGTAAGGAAATTCCCTGGGATTGAAAACAAAATTTCCACAATGTGCCTCAAGTGTTGCTATGCTGATGCTTGACTTTGGTCAGAGAAAGTGAAAGTCCTCCAGGAAATACAGAGAGAGAGTTCAAGTACTTTAATTGTCCTTTGATTCACAGGAAAACTTCAACCCATGGCCTGCTCCACAGACTTTCTGTTACTGTTTTTCCTAGTGGTGACACATGGGTGGGAATGCCAAGCCAACTGTGCCTGTGTCTCACTCACCATGTCTGCTGTGCAGTGCCTACCTTAGAATGCTGTGAGGCCATCTCCAGCCAAACGTCCCCCAAAGCACTGCCTTTCACAAAGGAGGAATGAACATTTTAACAGTTTATGTTTCTTCCTTGATCTTTTGCTGAAAAGTCTCTAAATGAACTTCTAAAGTTCTAGAATGTCTCATTCACAGAAAAGAGATAGCCCAGGGTAGATTGGATTTTATAGCCTCAGATAAAATGGCATGTCCTACTTACTAAATTAACCACCTTCACCTGCCTCAAACCCGGGTTCCTTTATGATATCTCTCAGTAGTCCCAGCTGACTTGTTTTAAATAACAAATAGAATGCCCCTGGGTCTTATCATGGGTTGATAATATGCTCTAAACATCATTCCACCAGTCTATGCCAATCTGTAGAAGCCATGTGATACATTCTGAATTAAGCATTTTAAAATTCTACATTCTCTAATTTATTTAACTTACATCGATTATGTACCTTAGATTATAAAGTGCTAGTTAGGACATGAATTGTTTTACATTGTGTTGAATTAAGAACGATGATTCAGATCTTGTAGCCTCATGAGAATTTTAAGTTTATAATGACCTACCTTTAGTGCAGTTTTTGTTTTTGTTTTGTTTTTTTGTTTTTTGTTTTTTTTTCATAAAGAGCAAACCTATGCTACTTGAATACTTTTTGTGTTTAGGCAAAGGGGAGACAAGGCCAGATAGCCAGTGCTCACAAGTCCTAACTATTGAGATCCACACTTCAGGGCCCCTTGAAGGGTTCAGAAGACACGTAGGAAAAGTTATCAAAAATCTGTAATGCAGACTTTTTCATTTTTTTCTCCTATTTTCAATGTTTACCTTTTTGTTGTCCACTCACTTGCCATGTCTTCTCTTATGTTGGTCTTCATCTGTGACAACCTCATATAAAAGTCATTTGAAACACCACAGTAATCCACAATCACATTAGGATCCCACTTTAAAGTCCATTCTTGGAAACAGCCTCAGATCAAGGAAACCATTGTGGAGAAAGGCAAGATTGTGAAAGGAATGTCTATCCATTTTGAATACTAAGATGTGTATGCATGTAGATACTTCAAAAATTATAGATATGAATTCTTTGGGTAAAACATGGATGCTTTAAGAGCAGTCTCTATGTGTAAGGCAAATGCCACTGCCTCCCAGAAGAAATGGATACCTCATGATATGCTGACTGAAAGGATTCCAAATATTGTTTGGAAAGCTTTGATTTTAACTTTTTAAAAGATAAGCTAAAAGTACTTTCCTTTAATTAGGGAAATTAAAGCTAACTGGGTTAATCACACTTAGCATGAATGAGATCATTCACTTTCTAGTGTGAATGAATTAATGGCTTGGAAACACTCTCAGGTTCTCAGACAAAAGAAGATATCCCCATGAGCCAGACCTATACCAGAAATATTTTAAAGAAAATGTCCTACACTGTCCTCTTAAACAGAATTGGGTACCAATAAAACAGTGTTTGTTCCTTAGCTTCTCATTGTACGTTGGGTACTTGCAGGCTATCAAGGTGGCAATTACTTCCTCTTCTCTAGATGAAGGATAAAAGGAATCTCCAAATTTCTCAACTAGCACTTAAAATGAATAAAATGTTAAACAACATATGTTAGAAATATCCTCAAAATGAATGTAGCTGTAGATGGTAAAGTTAGAGTTTTAAGCCTCAGTTTACCTACCCACTACTGCAAAATAATAATCCTCTCTTCCCTGTTTACACCATTACTGTTTGAATATGATATATCCCACACAAGATCATACATTTCAACAGCTGGTGTTCAACTAGTAGTAACATGTTTAGGAGGTGGCACTCTACTAGTATGTTGTGAAATATTGTTTAAACTATGTAATGATGTGTTACATTTGTTTAAGCTGAGGAATATTGCTTTCACTGTGTAAAGGTGTATTACACTTGTAAAAGCTGCATTTGTTTAACAGTGTAAGGTTGTGTGTTTATTTATGCAAAGTTGTGTTGCATTTGTTTCACCCTGCCTGCCTAAGGCTCTTGATTTGTTTAATAAAAAGCTGAGCTGCCAATAGCTAGGCAGAGAGAATAAATAGAGGGAGAAATCTAGGATTGAGAGTAACAAAGAAGGAGAAGAGAACAAAGGAGAAAGAGAGGGACATGCCTGGGGCAAGAAAGCAGGCAGCCAACAGACAGACAGACATGAGAAACAATTAAAGTAAGATATACAGAAGGAAGAAAGATAAAAAGCTCCAAGTCAAAAGGTAAATAAAGAGAAACAGGTTAATTTAAGTTAAAAGAGCTAGCCAGAAATTTGCCTATGCGAGGCCCAGCATTCAAGACTCTTTGTCACAGTTTAGGAGCTGGTTGGTGGCCCTTAAGAAAAAGCCTAGTACAAGAGTAAAGCCTAGTACAAGACTTCCTGGCTTTGCCTCCAGTCCATCTGTCCTTATTGATCCATCGAGATGTGAACAAGCAGCCTGACACTCCACCTACTGTGGATAATAGCTGGTCCTACCACCATGCCTTCACTGCCATAATTTAATAAACCTCCTTAAACCATGACACAAAATAAGTCCTTCATCCCTTAAGTTTTTTGCTAGGCATTTGGTAATAACAGTGTAAAGATAACAAATACATACAAAATCCCGGGTGAGGATCAAGGCATCAGGAAAAGGCTAACAGGCTAACCATACATGCAGTGCTCAACAGAAATCACCCTAAGGAACTGTTTTTGACTTATTGTCTCCAAAGCTTCCAGACCCTTTAGGATACTTCTATAAGCCACCCAAGATGGCCTCTCAGCCTGTAGACACAGGTGCTAAGAGGTAAAAGTCTATAGAAAAGGTTTTAAACATTGCCAATTTTATAATTAATCAGCTTTCTTTCCAGGCTTCATAATTATTTGGTAAAAGGAAGCAATTAAGAAAATAGTCTTTCCTAGCATGATATTTTAACAGCATCCATAGTACAAATGTAGTAGTATTATTCTATTTACCAAGTTACCTTTTTAAAAGACAGCAATTAAAATATTGTATGACATTTCATTCTTTTAAATAAGTCTGTCACATTAAAACATTTTTTTCTGCTAACAAGGATTATTATTTTTTTTTTAATTTGAACTGGAAGACAAACAAGAATATTCTTTCCAGGTGGTAAATGTAACAAAAACAAATGTGAATAGAAATTTTCCCTTTGTGCAAATTAAGTAAAATGTGTGTAGACATGCAAATGTGTGCATGATTTATGAATACACTAAACCATAAATATAACCCATTAGTGCCAGCATGAAACATAAAGGTAGAGCAATTTTATGGTCTCAAAAGTCTAATTAGCATAAGAGACATAATATTATAATCAAATACTTATTGATTAACACAAAGACAAAGAAGCCAGATGTGTTGAATCAACTAGTAATTACCTAAGTAAACTACAGATGTTAAAAATTCATAGATTACAAATGAAATGTACATCATTGTAATGAAGCTCACAGGCAAAGATATATTAACAGATGAACATATAAAATTAGCCTATCATAAATATAGATATTTATGAGTGTGCATTATGCCTGTTTAATAACACTACTTGGGACACCACCTATGTTATGAGTCAGCATTCAAATATTAGAAGATTTTGGAAGGCAATATTCAGAGGCATCCTGGTCTTGCCATATGGACAGATTTTGTATTCTTTAAAAGTAAAGGAAACAACATGAACAAATATGTGAATGTGAATGGACCAAGTAAAAATTAATCACTGAGAGGAGAAACATAATCACTGTCTTGCAGATTGCAGATGTTTTATGACTCCTCACTGTGCTTCTCCTCATCCCTTCAAGGGTTCTAAAGCTGATCACAGCAGCCAAGATATGAAGTCACCTTAGATGCCCACTGGCAGAGAGGATAAAGTGTGATAACACTCAGTGGGATATTGTTCAGCCATAAACAATGAATGAAAGCTCATCTGCAAGATCAGGAATGAGACTAATGTGAGACACAGAGAGGTTTGCATGTTTTTACTCCTTTTTTATTCTTCCATGATACTAGGCAAAACACATGATCCTGCAGAACAAACTAAAATAGTCATCACTAGAGCATAGTAAGGAGGATACTTTAAATCTAGAGTGTCCTCCAAGTCACATGTGTCAAAGGCTTAGTTGCCAGTAACCTACTTGGAGAGTGAAGATATTATGAGTTGAGGTTCCTAGAAGGAATAAAGGTCAGTGGGCATATTCCCTTGAAAGGGATATTGGGAAACTAATTATTTATCTAATCTATCTGCCCATCTGTCTGTCTATCTATATCTGCTTTTGACTTTCTCAAAGTAAGCATCTTTTCTTTGCCATTTCATGTGTTGTATGCTGTTCACATTGCCATCAGACTAGAGTAATAGGCCAGGTGACCGTGGACTGAAACCTCTTGTGACCATGAACCAAAAGAAATTTCTAAATTGACTACCTCAGGTGTTTTATGAGGGACTGAACGCTGACTTTAGGTAGGAGGAAGCTGAACGGGTAGCAGGTAGGGACATTAAACAGAGGTTGAAAATGAAGCACCAAAATACAGTGAGGAAGGATAATTTAAGTGTTCTGAGGCACAGCATGGTGAACAACAAACCACTATTCATTCCAAACTGGCTAAAGAAAAACCTTGAACATTTCTAACACAAAGAAATTGAGGGTAATGCTAATAGGCTGACATGATCATAGCACATTTCATACATATTATTCCCTATAAAAATATGATTCAGATTCAGCAGCTGAAAAGCTTTTTAATATTTAACTTACCTCCCTTTCACTAATGAGATGAATGATTTATTCCATCATTATTAAGAATGTAGGAGGTTCTGATTGGCTCCTTTCAACATCAAAAAGCATGACCAAAATAATATAATGAAGGTAATTATTTTTTCCTTCATATTTCTGTACATGTTTTTAACAATTTTAATTGTATGTGAAAAAGATTCTTGATCTCACCTTTTGTTTTTTGTTTTTATTAAGATGTTCATTTGGTCATACTCATGCCAGATTTAAAATGAATAAGACAATGAAGGTAACTAGAAAATCGTGGAATATCAACTTCTGACTTCTAGGAATTCCCCAATGTTATGCAAATAAAGACAAGAGACTCCTCCAGCATAGTCAAGCCTCTCTTGTTGACTACCCCACAAACCTCTACCCCTGTCTGCAGAGATGACATTGTCTCTGTTTAGTTATAGTCTTTGTAATTGTACTTAGCTTTATTATCTATATGTGAAATTCTTAAAAAGAAAAAAGAGGATTCTTCTAGGGTCTGAATTAGTGTGGAAAGATCTTGGAAGTCACCACCCTTCCTAACACACATAAACCTACAAACAGAAGAGTGAGCAGCTCTTAAATATATAAGGCACATGAGACCAAAGGAAATTGTCACTTGAAATTGGAGTCATGGGTAAAGAGAATCACATTGTACAAAGCAGAATGCCACAAGCATAAATCCCTGGTGGGATCGAACCTTGGCAGGAAAACCCAATACCTATTGGACAACAGAGTCTACTGTGAACAGTGTTAGGGTTAAAGTCTCCAGAGAAGCAAGGAAGGCAGCAGAACCACCTGCCTCCTTCAGTTTTTATCATTTAGCACTCAGCATACTTCCCACAATACTCGATCACATCTCCATGTGCCATAGAATTCTGTTCCTTACATAATCTTACACATTTCCCACTACATAAACAATTCGATGAGCTTTTTACCATTTTTGCCCAATAACATCCATTGTTTAAATTCCTGCAAATCAAATGATAACAATATTTGGCTTCCCAGCAGGACTTTGGTTATATCTTGATTCTTTATCAGAGCTTTGTCTCCTGTGGATTCAACCTCTTCTTAAACCACTCAATTCATCTTAGATTCCCTGCAATCACAGAGCCTTGTGCCAGTTTTGCCCTGAATATTCAAGCCCCTTTATAATCTAGGATCTCCATCTTTGTAATCTGTTAGCCTGAAAAGTGTTTTCCCTGATATTGACTTCTATTAATAGCTTTTTCTTTTTCTTCAATAGATCTTTTTAAAAGATCTTTAAGGTTTATGTCTTTATTTTATTATTTGTGTATAAGTATTTCACGAAAATGTATGTCATTGCACCATATGTGTGCCTGGTGACCATGGAGATCAGAAGTGGGTGCCAGATTCCCTGGAACTATAGTTTTAGACAGTTGGGAGCCACCGTGTGGGTTCTGGGCTCCTCTGCAAGAACAAGAGCTCTTAACCACTAAGCCATGTCTTTATCTCCCTTTCTGTAGATCTTAACCTAAATATCTACTCAACAACTCTCAGAGAAGCATCTCCTAGGCACCTGATATAACATAATCCCAGTCACTGTTAACAAAGTCATTCTTTATATTATTTTTGCAGTATGTAACTGTTGTGTGTGTTCTTCTTTTCCTTGTAACCCATCTTTCCCTCTGTAATATATATTCCATGTTAGCCTAGATAAGAACTCTTATGTTCTCTCTGAATCTCAATGCTTAGCTAACATTTGACATCCCATGCGTGTCATATAATGTGTGGATGGGCCTTCACTGATTCATGAAATGATTCAAACTATGGCATCAAAACCCAGCTTAGAGATAAAAGGCTGCATCTGGCCTACAATCAATTGAACTGAAAAACTTCAGCAATACACATCTGTAAAGATGAGAAATTGAGTATATAAATGCTTAATGTCCAGTCCCCACTTTGCAGACTGGCTACTAAGTATGTATGTATGTATGTATGTATGTATGTATGTAAATATGTACATATATGTATGTATGTGGACACAAGGTCTCTTTATGAGTCCAGGCTGTCCTCCTGCCTCAGCTTCCCAAGTGCTGGAGTTACAGAGGTGTACCTCCACTCCTGGGTTTTAGACTGTTATTTATATTCAGCATCAGTGATACACATCATATCACTGTGACTTGCAGGAAGACTTAAGAAAGCATCAACAAATGACATATTCAATGCTTGAATATTCTGCAGTCCTCTCGATAGCAGCTGTTCTTATTGTAGGAAAAGAATACATAATCACTGCTATATTTGAATCAATGAGAAGTTGTGGGAGAGTAATGAAGTCTTGAGCGAATGTGTATTATTGACATGAGCATGGTCATGTCAAAGGACCTCAGTTCCTCTAACCCATGAAAATGGCAAGGCCTTCTCTGGGTCAGGCTCAGAGGAGTGGCAAAGACTTCCTCTGGGCCAAGTACAGGTGTTATAAATGATTATCCTTTAGCTAAAACTATATTGTACACAAACAACCACAGCTTCTTCCCCCCTGATAAATGAAACCCAGATTGCTCCCCTACAGAGACCTTCTACTGATACTACTTGACTTACCTCCTCTGCTGCCTCAGCTAGCTCAATCCTTAAGATGTGCAGATTGCCAGCCTTTGTACTGAAATATCAAAATACTTAAACCTACTCATGAAGCACGATTTTATGTGTATCATATAAATCCACATTCTCCCTAAAGTATTTAGTGTAGAGAAGATCATTAGATATATAGAAAGTTGCCTTGACTTTTATAATTCACATTCTAAAATGCACCATTATTTTGCTGAGATGATTTTATCATATAAATGCAAATTCTAGACAACTCTTGAAAACTAAGCAAATCACTGCTTTTAAAGCCCAGATGGACTTCTCTGTGCCATCACATTCTTTACTTCTAGTTGGTCTGGCAACTGATAACACAAGGTGCAGAGATAAGAAGATGGGTGTCCATAGAACAGTGAGTTCCACAACCCATTGATCTGTGACCAAGATGAGAGAAAAGTGTAAATATTATTGTTGAATATTTAATTAGAAAGAGATTGTCTAAAGCCAAATTGAGGACGTACCATAAGAAGCAGGTGATATAAATGATGAAAAAGAGACTAATTCTAACTCTTTGGCTAATGAAAACTTGTATAGTAACATACCATAAAGAAATAATGATTTTTTTCCCATGTGAACTAATACCTTGGAAATACTGTGAATAACACTTGGGCAGGCATGACCACATGTGAAGCTAATGACCAACATTTCAAAGGGTTCTTGAAACCATTTTCTGTAGTTCAAATATTTGAAGAACATGGCCTCAAGGTTAGAGTGTAATGAGATAAATTAACCAATAAACACCTAATAATACTTAAGAGGTAACGGCAATGCGGGCGATGGTGGTGCACGTCTTCAATCCCAGCATTCAGGGGGCAGATGCAAATGGATCTCTGTGAGTTTGAGGCCAGCTTGATCTACAAAGGGAGTTCCAGGAAATGCTCCAAAAGGTACACAGAGAATCCGGTCTCAAAAAAAAAGAGAAGAAAAATCAAAACAAAACACGGCAGTAAAGGTGGATACTCTGAAACGTTTCTATGTTAAAGTGCTCTGTGTGTGTGTATGTGGAAAGCTACGTCTGACTGACCTTCTAACCACAGCCACTCCTCTTGTCCACTCTTAAAACCATCATTCCATTCTCTTATTGCCTTCACTGCTGACCACACAGCAAAGACTCCAAATGCCCTTCTTACAGCTTTGTGGACCTTTCTGCAGATATTCTCTCTCCACCCCCTGCTTGGCTTTATTTTCTGGTTACTCTTCTCTCATTTTTTCTTCTTATTCTACAAACCATCTTCCGGTGCCACATATGTAGGGAAATAAATACAATTGGTTTTCTGTCTTAAATTCATTGCTGAGAAACTGAATAGCAAATGATGGGACAGAATAACAGAGAAACAAAGAAGAACATTGGCATATGTATTTTATATGTACATGGAAGATACCCACAGAATGGGTAATTATGAAGGAAATGGCTCAGATACCAGCCTTAAGTAAATATACACAGAAATAAGTGTATATAGAAGGCTACATTCAAGAAAGAAGCCATAGACAATGGTGATTAGGAAACACTGCCTTGTAGACTCATCTGTGCTATCTCTAGACTGGCCTTGAAGAAAGCTGTGTTAGATGATCAAGCTTAGACTTTCCTGGCAGGCATTGAAGGAGGTCATCTTTGTAAATTAGGGCCTTGCTTTACACAAATAAAGAGAAAGCATTTTCTTTTCAAATTTCTCTAGCTCAAACTAATTCTCATGCCAAAGTGTCATATTTGGAGATGCCAAATTCTGTTTCCTTTCACCTATATTTTCATGAATCCAAACTCTGTTGTTTAGATTATTTTTAATACTAAAAATAATCTCAAATACATCAGTTGCCTTTGTTTTCAACTTTCTTAACAAAATGAGCTTAAATCATTACATATCATTATAATTACAAGGTCAGAAGAAGAAATTAGATTTAAAATATTCAAAATTATTTTACTATTGTATAACTGTGGTTTCAGATTAACCCATGTATTTAAAAATTACAGGTCTTGACTTGTAACTAAGGTAACTAAGAGTTTCAACAAAATTAATGGCCTTCTGTATTTATTTATTTATATAAATAATCTTACAGTTTTATGTATTCTTTTCGCTGATCTGTCTTGTGCATAAATTTGAGTTGTCATGTGTTTAGTAAATTTTTTGTGTTGGAAATCCAGTAGTGAAGGGCATAAGAATCAAATAAAAACCTAAAATAAAACTCCATGGCAAACTTTTTGAGTCTGAACTTTAAATGTAATTTTATGCTATTGATAGTCACTGTCAAATTTTAATACAGTTGGTGGAAAGCAAAGTCTGGTTTATAAATGATGGTATTTCTAGAGATAAGTGAGAGCTATGCTGAGAGGTTTTATGAGTGTAGCAAATATGTATGATTGGCTCATAAATTGATTTGTGTTTTATTTGTACACATTTTAGTCAAAGTCATATTGAAGGGAATTTATATTCCACAATAGCAAAGGTCACTGGATATGAATGCTTAAAAGTCAGAAATTTCTGTGAATTTTGAGATCATGTTAATTCATCCTGAACCTAATGAATTCTGTTAAGATGAGAAGAACACATAGATCTTCTATATTAATCAGGACTAACTGTAAGAGATTAAATCTGATGACCAGGAAATGGAGCAGTAGGTACACAAATCTGCAGTATGCCTGCAGGTAAATTGCCTTGCATTAAACAAAATTCACCAATGAAAGCAATTATTTTTCTGTAACATTTTACCCTCCGAGAGTAACTGCAAATGATTCATGTAGCAAATCAACAGAGCCTAAAAATGAAGTGAAATGTTTTATTGTCAATAAAGCACTATTGCTGTAAAGGTAATTGAATAGCAAACCAACAAGCATAAAATGTAAAATGTCTTACTATTGGTATAATTTTGAGCATGCTCATAAAAGTTCTTTGGATTCCTTAAGCTGAGGAAACTCTAACCATATAAAGTAGTTTTTCCTAAGAACATACTGGGGCATCTTTGTGGCCTCCAGCCTCACCCTATGAAGCAGAGTACAACAGGTAGTTTCCCTGCTGCACTTACGTGTTCAAAACTGGTGGCCTTCAATGTTACCCATCTGTAAATTCAAGAACTTTCTACTTCCCACCAGCTTCCTAATGTTCTCAGAGTCCCAACTACCACTTTTGGAAAATATCAAAGTGGAGACTCTCCTCAGACAGGACTGAAATCACCGGAGGAGCAGGGATTAGCATGCACAATTGACTGACAGCCTCTGGCCATACATGGAACTGATCCAGCAAAAGTGTCTGTCCTGAATGACAACAGGGTCTGCTTAACAGGAGAGCAAGCTCTGAACCCACAGAATATGACTTTGCTTCTTCTCCCCCAGCTTCCCAGCTGTTCGGTATCTTGGCCTGGGCACTAACTACTCCCTCAGCTGCCCCTGTGAAGTGTCCTAGCCTGGGTGCCAGCCACTTCTTCAGAGGCCCCTGTGCTGTGTCCTAGCCTGGGTGCCAGCCACTCCCTCAGGGGCCCCTGTGCTGTGTCCTAGCCTGGGTGCCAGTCACTCCCTCAGGGGCCCCTGTGCTGTGTCCTGTCCTAGCATCCTTCCACTCACCCAACTTCCCAGTGCTCTAGCCCAGGAACCCTCTGCTCCCCAGGCTGTTTAACTGTCAGAGCCTTGGCCTGAGTGCCACTTGCCTGCCCTGCCTTGTTATTCCTTCTTCTGCTTCACATGGACAATTGAAATCCTTCTTTATTTGTATCCTGGTGACATTTCTATTTCTGTGATAAAGACCATATCAAAAAGCAACTAGGGGAGGAAGGGCTTATTTAGCTTGCATCATGAAGGGAAGTCACGGCAGGACTCAAGGCAGAAACCTGGAGGCAAGAACTGAAGCACAGGCCAGGGAGGAACACTGCTTACTGACTTGCTTTCCCTAGCTTGCTCAGCCTGCCTCCTTTTCATGGGGCAAGGGTTATTTTATATTGTAACTTAATTATGTTGTCTCTTCCTTTCATTTCCTCCCTCCAAACCCTCCCATATACCCCTCTCTACTCTCCTTCAAATTCATAGCCTGTTTCTTCAACAGTTGTTACTGCATGCATGCATGCATTTATGTGTGTGTGTGTGTGTGTGTGTGTGTGTGTGTGTGTGTGTGTGCGCGCGTGCGTGCGTGCGTGCGTGTGTGTGTGTGTGTGTATTCCTGAAATATAACTTGTTGTGTCCACATATTGTTACTTGTATGTCTGTTTTTAGGGATGACCATTTGGCAGGGGACACACAACTGTTGTGCTCTTCTCTCACTCCCAGCTTTCCTCAGTTACCTACAATTCTTTGTGTAAGGTTGAGGCCTCATGGGCTCTCCTCTGTCCAGTTTTGCTCAGTCAGCTTTTCAGAACCTCCAGTATCACCTGCCCAGGACAGCACTTCCCACAGTGGTTGGTTCTTCCCACATCAACCAATAATTTTTTTTTTTAAAAAATGCCCCAAAGACTTGCCTACAGACCAATCTCATGGAACTGTTTTCTCAGTTAAGGTTCCTCTTACCAGATAGCTCTAGCTTGTGTCAAGTTGACCAAAAAAAAAAAAAAAAAACTAACCAGAACAATTTGGAAGAACCATCCAACCAAAACATAGCCAACAAAATTACAAACACTAAGAGTCAACTCTCAATAATAACTTTAAAAATAAACTTAGCTCACAAATATAGATGCAGAGCAGCTGAAAAAAATTAGAAATCAAAGTTAAGCTATTTTAATCTAGAAAAATGATACCTTTTTGGCAAAGACTGCCAAAGAGTAGAAGTTAATCCAGTAAGCAAACAAAGCAGAAAAGCACAGCTATTATGATATCTGATGAAAATAGACATGCAACAAAAATAGAAGAGATAAAAAAGGCCACAAAATATTAATAAATGGTGTACTTCACCATTACTATGTAAAGATGTATAGACCTCCCAATTTTATAAAACAAACACAATGGACATGAAAGGTCACACGCATCCTGATATAATATTAGTGAGTGACATTAATACTCCCTTCTCACATTTCTTTTTAAATTTAGTCATTCCTATTACTGTATATTGTATATGTGTTCATGATGAGTTGGGCTGGTCATGTTCCTTGGCATATGTGGCATTCGCAGACTGCTTGTCAATTCAGTTCATTCTTTCTCCTTTTACCTGGGTTCTAGTGATCAAACTCAGGTTTCCAGGTTGATGTGGCAAACATCTTTACCTTCTGAGCCATCTCAATCCCCCTCACTTGAGATAGGTCACACAAGCTAATTTAAAAAAAAATAAATAAAAAGTTTAGTTGAACTCTAACTTAGTCTAGTGGACTCAACCAATATCCTCAGAATATTCCATCCAACGGATGTGGAATACACACTCCCAGCAGGCCATGGACCAACGACAGGAAGTCAGTTGTGCTTGTAGACTCTTCTTCCCTGTGATTTATGTTGGGATTAGCCCACAATGACAAGCATTTGGTGTCCATCAGAGGTGTCTTCACCTTAGCAGATTGCCTTCTGTGTGTACCAGAGCTTTGCTTTGCAGATGCTCCCACCTTACTAAGACTCCTCAGATTGTATCCTCTACAGTGACTGATATTCTACCTGAGGGCTGTCCCCTAAATGTGCTAGGGGAAGCAACAATGCTGTCAAGGTAGAGGAGGCATTACACATTGGAGATCTTCCAAGTATTAATCACCCTGTTGGAGGGACATACACATGGATGTCAAATTTCCTAAGGGAATTCCGTAATTTTCAGATTATACAGCAGTAAATATTTGATGGGGGTGGAGATCTAGAAGTTGACCCACTTGCTGACATCAGGCTCAAAGCTCTCAAACTCCACAATTACTCTGTTACTGACATCTGCTGCTTCAAGTCACGAAGGTGGAGCTGCCGTTCCCCACACACTTCCTGAGCTTAAATCCCTGCTGCCTTCACTTGCTCCATTTGTTACTGTCCAGTATGGCTACTCTTTACAGCTGTCACCCTAGTACTGGGGCTAGTTAAGTTGAGCCTCCCAGATTTTGATTATTCCCCATCTGTAGGCCCCCAGTTTTAACTCAGTTTTAAACAATAAGATCCCTCTCAGATAGTTCATTTGCTAAAGGCATCACTGTTTTGCCAAAACCTGCACCTAGATTTGAGGCTTGTCAGGGGTGTGAGCTCCTCTAAGGCAAATCTCTTTTCACCAGGGCTGTCTCTGTTATCTTCTGGATGGGAACTTATTTCCTGACCTGCCACACAAATGAAGATGTCCTGTACTTGGCTGATTTCTACTCACTGTATCCCCTTTTGCTTTCTCTGAAGTTTTTAGAAGTCCTATATCTTTGTACGTTTCCAAAGATCTTCCTTTCTCAGAATAGAATCTGTTTTTTCTTCACTCATTCTTTCTCCTCACCAAGTCACACAAAGACAATTTCTAGTCCACCATCTTACCCAGAATTCCAAATATTAAAATCTTAGTCTGCCACAGGTGACATTGTAGAAATACAGATTATGGATCCTGTATCCAAAGGGTTTGGGACAAATTTTTCTGAATGATTTGTTTTTTATGTAATATTTGCATATGCATAAGATAATTCAGATATGGGACCCAAGTTTAATTATGAAATCTGTGTATGTTTCATGTATACTTTACACACATAGCCTGAAGATGTAATAACATTTTCAGTGCACATGAACCTGTCACAGGAGGTCAAGTGTAAGACTTGCCAACAATACTTTCCTGTTGACAATCAAAAAGTTAGGGTATGTTTTTTACTATTAGCCATGCTCACCCAATATTAAAAATTGTCTCTTGAAGATAGAAAACCCATAGTTGTCTCCATTAAGGACTCTGACAGATTTTAATTTGTAAAAATTGAGAAGTATCTACTTTGACCTTTGGGTTGACTGTGGAAGTAAGTATTTTGCTGTTATGCTTGAGGAAGGAAAACATAGCTCTGTTCAGGGTATAAAGCATGATCAGAGGTTTAGTGGGTGTTATGTGAAAGAGTGCACATGATGCTGTACATACAGCTAAAAACAGACTTCTTAGCATTCAGTCCTCATTCTATGTCTAGCTTGCTTTGCTACCTTAGGTCAATTAATTTACCTACAATAATTTACTTTGGTTGTTCATGTTAGTTTATTATGGCTGCCATGATAAGTTAACAAATTTGATGGTCTAAGCAACAGAAATTTCTTCTCCCTCATTTCCAGAGCCAGGAACCTAAGGGGGTTTGCTTGAGCTGAATTTCTGGTGCTGCTAATGCTGCGCATAGTCTGACTTTGGAGATGATGTCTTTCCTTTCTTCATTCTCCTTCAGGTGACCACAGCATTCCTTGGCTGTGGCTTGTATCACCCCAGTGTCTACCTATACAGTCACATTAACTTCTCTTCCTCTGAATAGCTCATCTCCATTCACACCCCTCCTGTGTTCCATGTGATTTCACCTGAGTAGGGTGGGCACATGCTGGAATCTCAATATTCAGGAAGTGATGGGAAAAGGGTCAGGAGTTCAAGGCTGATCTTTGATGTTTAACAACTTTGAGTACAGTTTCAGCCGTAAGAGACTGCCTCAGAGATAGGAAAGAAGGAAGGGAGGGAAGAAGGAAGGAAGGTAGCAAGGAAGGGAGGAAGGAAGGAAGACCTGAACCTGTGATTATAGTCTGGGACTCCCAGATATTCAGTACAACATCCTGACCTCTGATCTCCAATTAAATCATGTCTGAAAAGGTTTATTTTTTACTGATATATATGATAAAATTAAGAGAGTCTAGAAATTTAACATACATTTTAGAGGTCAGAATTATCCATTGCATTATAATTTTGTTGATAATAAATACATGCATGGACTTTCATATCAGTGAATTTCATTTGTATATGTGCTACCAATCAGCCACTGAAAACAGTGAAGACAAAACCATGTCTCTACAGAACATGTGCAAACTATTTTCTTATTATTTCCTTAACTACTTATGTGAAATTTACATTTTATTAGGCATTATATTATAAAATATGAAGATTGATTGAATTTGTGGAAAAATAGTTATAGTCGATATGTAAATATTATACCATTTTACATAAGAGATTCGTATACATTCATTTGATAACTGCAGAGGATTCTGAACAAATCCCTTAAGAGATCTCTCAAAGAAAGCTATAGTGTGTGAAATTCTCATACAACATCATCTAAGGGGCAATGAAACACTCAGTAAATATGAATTTAGGATGATGATATCACAGCAAGAGAGGTACCAAAAAATAATCTATGTAAGCCAAATACCCTCCCCCTGGACTTTAGATGTGTACTAACCTCACAAGGCTAATATTATCCAAAGGAGTGTGTCTCTATATTGAATGATAATAACTCAGTAGTGCAGATATGTAATATGCACAGACATTTTTGGCTTCGGATTTTCTTTTTTTCACTTGAAATTGAAATCACTTCAGCATTTCCACCTATCCCAAACTCCTTCCAATGTCAAAGCAAAAGTATGATGTAATGAGAGTGTCTCTTTTGTTCTCCTGTCTACCACCATGTAGGACACAGATCTGATGACATTCAACATCTCTGTACATCGGTCATGGTGGAGGGAACATGGACCTGGCTGTGTCCGGAGAGTGCTGCCACCATCAGCCCATGGCATGATGGATGACTACACATATGTCTCAGTCACAGGCTGTGTCGTCGATTTCCAGTACCTAGAGGTCATCCACAGTGCTGTACAAATACTGCTATCTGTAAGTCTCACTTTTATATTATTGTCCAATATAGAGTCTTCTTTGTTGACATCTTATATCTGAAACCCGGTAGGTAAGGCCTCATATAAGCACACAGAAAACATTAACGACAGAAACAGCAGCAATCATGGGGTCATTAATGATACATAACAGCTGGCTATCTCATTTTTCCTCACATTCAGACATTTTGTTTAGAACCACGTACTTATGGTTTCCAACTTGAGACCCAACCTGCGCTATGCAGTGAAATAATATCATCACCACCCGAAGTGGTCCATTATCCACTAGGTACTCCAAGCTGTGCTGCTAATGCATTCTTCAAATGGTGTGCTTCAGTTCCAGAGGAAGGATGGAAACACTTCCAATGGCTTGCTGACCATAATGTATCACACATCTCACATAATTATTCCTTAAAAAATAAGTGCCTCCAGAAATGCTTGACATTTGGTGTCAGGACACAGTCCCATAAAGAAACAGAGGAATTGACTTGGTTATACAACAGAAAGCATTATGTACCAGGAATTCTGTAAGGTAATTTCTTTCCATGGGACTCCTAACTTACATTCTCACCATTGTGTAGAGTAGAATGATTTCAAATGTGTAACATCAAGAACAATGTACAGTGGTTTATATTCTTTATGAAATAGGATCTCACTATGTAGCTCTGGCTGGCGTGAAACTCTCTAAGTTAGATCAGACTGGTCTTGAGCTCACAGACCCACCTGCCTCTGCCTCCCAAGTGCTGGGATTAAAGAGGTGTGTCACCATGCCCAACTAAGCACAGTGTGTCTTTGAGATCCACTAAGGACTTCCAATTTTAGAAAGAGTCAAAATATAATATAACCATTATCAACTTTATTTTATGCATAAAGTAACCACTATTTGACACAGCAAAAGACATCTCATTGTCAGGGGCGCTCCTTTTAAAGTTCCATAAAGGATTCAGGATTTATTCTAGGATTTTACAATCTTGCTCTATAAGTACTGTATATCATCATTTTCCACAATCTTTATTTTTCCTCTGGTCCTTCTTTAATCTAGCAGTTTCAAATAGAACCAGTAAAGTATATGTGACTAAATCTTTGCTTTAAAATTCTGGAAGCTAGCATTCTCTTAAGATTTTTTCAGTCTGGTTTAAACTATGAAAGAAGTAACCATTTAAAAACATAAAAGAACCACCCATTTAACTAATATTCTAAGGTTTCTTATTAATGTTTTAAATACAAAACATTTTTCTAGACTTAAATGTGGAAAAATTAACTTTATTTTAAAATATTCATAATAAATTGCTAAACTATTTTGTGAAATGACAGCACATTTTCCAAAGCTTTACAATACAACAGAATATAGGAACCAAAAGGTCATTAACCCCAGAGTAATTCCAACCTAAATGCAGAGCAAGGTGAGAGCATTTGGTAAAGAGTTGGTCTGCCTGATAAAAGCATACCCAAAAGGAAAATCTTTAAAAAAAAAAAAAACAAAAAACCTATACATGTTGCCACCTAAATGTACTTGTCACTTGTAAATGAATTTATTTATTTATTTATTTATTTATTTGTTTGTTTATTTATTTATTTATTTAAATGATCAGTCAAGGCTACCAGTGTACATTCATAGTTTTGATGGTGTTATGCAGCCTTTAGGAAATAAATGGTTTAGCCATTGCTTTCTGAGGTTTCTTGTGTAGTACATTTGCAAGATGAAATATGCAATATTTTATCTTAAAATTGAAATATAATGCACTCTGATTTTTTCACAATTATAGGCTTGTAGTAGACCCTCCCCACCAACAAGGACCACTTGGAGACCTCTAGCAAATTCCTAATCCCTACAACATACTGACAGTTTGTCATTCACAGATATTCCTGGATTCTATAACATCTTGTTCTTTCTATTTGTGCCCACCTATGGATACAATTTAATTAGGCCCAGTAAAAAATTAACAGTAATAATTTACATCAGATCTTAGCAACCTCAGCATGTGTTTTGTTTTGTTTTTCTTTTTTCTGTTTTTTTTCCTGCTTGCTTTAAATCAAGAACCTACATCTTTTCACTTACAGTCAGTATTTTATGTCTTTTATGGTTTCTCTGAGTTTTCAAAACCATTAAACTTGTGCTTTGGAAAGTTATTAATGAAAATAAAGTAATGAGAATACAGCTTCTGCCATAATATGACTCCAGATTCAATACTTCATTGGACAGAGGGTAGTGAACGGAGCAAGGATACATTGGACAGAGGGTAATTCACATCCAAGGACGGATGAAGAGGGACAGTGGCAGATTTCATCACAAAAATACTCAAAACCAGGTGTGATTTAAAGTACTCAGACTGTTAGTTTCTGGAGCATTCCACTTAATAATGTCAAATAGAAATCAGCTGTAGATAACCAAAACTATAGATAAAATGAGCCTGATTCTATACGTTACACATTATTGTTGAGATCAATTTTTGTTTCTTTTCTTTTTCATGGTGGGGTATGGACACTATTATAATACTTATGTCTTAAAATATGATTGTAAAATTATTCCTGTATCCTATGTTTATTGACTTCTGTCTGATTGTCTAAAATGGTGGTGGCAATATTTAACACTCTGTCCGGGGTGAGGCAGGCAGACAAGAGAGAGAGCTCTTTGGTATGACACAGAGTCCTAGAGACTCAGTTGTACCATAGTATACAGCTGTACCATGTCCCTGACTACTGGATGGATAGAAACATCTAAAAGAACCTAGGAAAGGAATACTATTATAGACTACCTAGATGTTTGGGAGAGGGCCTCCAAGGATTTCAGGGCAACTATTTCCCACTAAACTAAAATGTTTGAATGATCTGCCAAGGGATATAACTCTGCTGATGAATAGGACAAATCTACATTTAAGCTATTACTTAGATGTAGAAGAAAGGAGTCTCTAGTCAAACTTTTCACAAAAACTACAAAAGGTTTGATAGAAAGAGTAAAAATAACAGCTAGCAAACATGGTCATGGTCCAGACTCTAAATACAGAGAGAGAGAAAGAGAGAGAGAGAGAGAGAGAGAGAGAGAGAGAGAGAGAGAGAGAGAGAGAGAGACTGCAATATACATGCACTCCTTTCTTGGAAGCAAGAGTCAAAGATTGCAAACCTGAGCAAAGGCTCTTCTTGTCCTCATTCATTGGGGCTACTATAAATTGTCAGCAACATGGAGCTGAATGCCTTTTCAAGGTAATGTGTCAAGATGAGAAATCAAAATCTGTGGCTATAGTCCAGCTGTGAGATGACCTAGGTTCTTCCTCACAAGCCTGGTTGTCCAGTCTTCATCCATCCATATGTTCATTTCTCACCTTCAAGATGGTCAGAAATGTCAAAATAAACTTGTAGGGCCTGGTCCTGTCCCACCTGTCACCCAGGCACCCAGGAGTCTTTTTTTTTTTTTTTTTTTTTTTGGTTTTTCGAAACAGGACTTCTCTGTTGCTTTGAAGCCTGTCCTAGAACTCGCTTTGTAGACCAGGCTGGCCTCGAACTCACAGAGATCCGCCTGCCTCTGCCTCCCGAGTGCTGGGATTACAGGCATGTGCCACCACCGCCCGGCCAGGAGCCTTCTCTTAGGAAGATTATTACAAATCACTAATACCATCACTCTGTTCCTTCTCTCAGGAACCTGGAAAAGATCTCCAAAACTCACCATGTCTAACCTTCTTTGGAACTTATTTTATGTATATTATCTTGAGTGCTTGGGGTCAAGATATTTTCTCTTGGCTCTCACAGATGATGAGTCTCATTATTTCACCTCTTAAAAGTAAGTCTGCATGATTGGGGCTGAGGTCAGAGGTCTGAGAATTGGTTTTCTATCATCCCCATGTTCTTAGTGTTGTTTTTCTCTTGCACATCTTCATCTCTCACTGTTCTCAGAAACACATATAAAATGCATTCAGCCTAAATATACAATAAAGTTGCATGTAGAAGGGTGTAAAATAACCATAGACTACCCGCACAATCTTTGTCTTCAAAAGGCTGTAGAGATAGTATGTCCTTCTGACTCAGAATCAATTTCACAGCAACAGTCACAGATAGCACTAAAGCTAATTCAGTGCTAATTGTATGCTCGTGGAGTACAAAAGCAGGACAAAAGTCAGTGCAATCCCAACTTCTGAATTAAGTTCATACTGGTTGTACACCACCGAAAAGGTAAGCACAGTTAAAAGTTGCCTCTTTCTCTCCTTCCCCCTCCCTTGTCTCCTTCTTCCCCTCCCCCACCACGCATTTTCCTGACACTGAACTAAATGGTTTACAATTATGAACTCAATCCTCAAAATGGCCCATTAAGTAAATGTTATAATAGTCATTTTACACAGAAGAAAATGAGACTTACACAAAGGTTCAGAGGTTTTCCTGGGTTGCAAATCTTCTGAATGAATGTGAACCTCTGACTAAGATAGACAGACTCCAGACTGTATTTGTATTAAAAAAACAAATAAAATAAATGGCATTATAATTGAGGATTTGGTAGATACAGGGCCAGATGTAACAATAAATGCACTAAAATCTTAGCATCCATATTGGCCTCTTCAGGAGGTAAATGTTCATCTTTTAGGAATTGGAACTTTATCTCAGGTAAAACAAAGCAGAAAATGGGTCCAGTGTATAATAGGCCAGAAGGACAGAGGGGAAAATTAAAGCCATATGTGGCTAACATAGTAATGAATTTATGAGGATGTGATTTGATTCAGCAATGGAATACCCGTATTAACAGTCCTCCAATCTCAGAAGCAAACCATAAACTAACGTAAGTTTCTGGGGGAAATAATAATAGATATTATAAAGAACAGCCACTGACCAAACAGGGTACAACTGCTGCTCTATGAAAGGTACCAACAACCTTACCTTTAAAGAGGTTAACTGAAAACCTGTCTGGGCAGAACAATGGTCTTTGACATCAGTAGCATTACAGGCCTTAGAACAGTTGATACAGGAGCAGCTAAATGATCAACATACTGAACAATTGACCAGTCCTTGGAATTTTCCTATATTTGTCATTAAACTACAAATGCAAGTATTCCACACGTGTACCTACTTGCATATGTGCACATATACATTGCATGTGCAGACATTACATATGTGTACAAGTGCATGCACAGCTAGTTGCCACATACTATGTATATAGACATATGTATGCGTACACAAAGATTTGTGCAGTGAATATTTTTAAATATTTCTTTCACTCTCTAGAACATATTACATCTCCCAGTCTTTTTTCATCACATTTTTTTCTTCAAAGTGGAAGGTTTCAAAGTCACAAATGCAAAATCTATCAAGTACTGTTTTGTTTTGTTTTGTTTTCTCTTGCTGGGTTGTCCTGCATATCCAGTTGAGGAAAATCATAGTCACTCTTCCACCTTCTCAGAATTGTCCTTTTCACCAGAAAATCTATTCTTGTGAGAGACGTGTGACTTTTGCCTATACCACGTGTTTAGCCACTTCCAAGTACGACATAAATATAGTACATACATAAATCATTACTTATTCCTTACATACTATTTCTATTAGCTGTAATTCATTTTTATCTGGACACTGGAATCAGTTAAAGATTCACCTATCCAAATAATCATGTGTTACTATAGCAAAATACTGGGAGTTGTGTGTTTAGGGACATCTAGGTCATTTCCAGTTTCTGGCTATTATCACTAAAGCTGCTATGAACATAGTTGAGCAAGTATTCTTATGGTAGGTTGGGGCATCCTTTGGGTATATGTCTAAAAGTGGCAGAACTGGATCCTGAAGTAGATTGATTCCCAATTTTCTGAGGAACTGCCACATTGATTTTCACAGTGGCTGTAGTAGTTTGCACTCCCACCAGCAATGGAGGAGTGTTTCCCTTGCTCCACATCCTCACCTACATGAGCTCTTACTTGTGTTTTTGATCTTAGACTTTCTGACAGGTGTAAGATGGAATCTCAAAGTAGTTTTGATTTGTGTTTTCCTAATGACTAAAAGTTTGGAACATTTCTTTAAGTGTTTCTCAGCCATTTCAGGTTCCTCTAATAATTCTGTGTCTGGATCTGTACCTCACATTTTTAAATTGGATTGTGTGATTTGTTGATGTCTAGTTTCTTGAGTTCTTTATATATTTTGGATATTAGCCCTCTATCAGATGTGAAGTTGGTAAAAATCTTTTCCCATGCCTTCTTTCAGGTAAGAGCATTTTCAAGGTTTATGACCTCATTCCCCTTTTATTGCTGAATAATATTCTATCATATGCTTGGTTTTAATTCTTATGCTTGCTATAGACACATACAATATTGGACCAAATTTTCAGAACTATAACTCAAATTTATATGGCATTCACCTTCCCACGGACAAAACTCCCAGTGGAATTTCAGCAATCCATCATGTACCTGTCTGTATAGTACCATGTATTGTCTTCTAGAAATCTGGTTTACAGGTAGCAATTTTTTGTTCTTATCAAGCTGCTCAGTCTTGTATAAAAATAACATTGATATTGTCCATCATTGTATACAAGATTTATGAGTTTTAATAATTTAAAACATGTGAATATTTAAAGATCAGATTTATTTTGTATTATATTCATAATAAAATGTACAAGATAGGATTTTATTCTGCATAATAGTCAGCTCTCATGGCCATCAAAACCCTCTTGTCATTTCTAAACAATGAATTTCATTTTCCTAAGCTTCAATGTTCATGAGTATCCTAGACATGCTTGTGAGTTTTTATAAATTATTACTACTCTACTATTTTAAAATGATCTGCTAGACATTGTGAAATGCAAAGGTGAGTTATGACATTCTGTAGAATTAAATACAGTTTCATCAGAGAAATTCAAAGTTTAATTAGAAACCATATCTGGCACAAAATCCATTAATATAGAAAATCTAAAATTGTTAAATAATTAATTGGGACAAACATTGGGACTATGGGCTTTTAGTGGTATTAGAGGCAAGAAATTTAATTTTACTGACATTTTACTTAGGGTAATTTAATGTCATTTGGATATTGGCAGACTTTCATCTTTATCTCTTGGTTAGAATAACTATTAGGTTGAAAAAGTAGCTATTCATAATAGTGAAATTACTTCAAAGGCGTTTACCTCCAAACAAAGTTTTGTATAAATTTCATGAAGAAAAATTTACCATTTTACAATTTGTATTCTTTATAAATGATAAGTAGTTTCATTCATTCCAAAACAATAGTAGCTCCCTACTTTCCACAAAGTGCTATAGTGAGAGTTTGGGGTAAAGAATTGGAGACAAATTAACGTGAATTTGGTGGTGTCCTTGCTATGTTTTGATCTACTGTAGAAGATCACGAAAGCAATAAAATTGTTTACCTACAGACATAAAATGAATATTGATGCTAAGTACTTAGCATTAATTGATTTCATTACATTATTAATTAGAAAATTAATTTCTACATGTCATTAGAAACCACAGAAGAAAGTAGCATACAGAGCTGTAATGTTTATCACTCATAAAAAAAGTTCTCTTGGAATAAATGTAAAAGAATTGCACATAGAAAAAATGCTGTAAGAAAGGAAATAAAAATAAAAATTTAGGAGAAAGGTGAGCAGTCTTGGTCTGAATAGTGTCTTAAAGCTGAAAAGAAAGGGTAATTACAATAAGGGAGGTTTGAATACCAAGCTAAAAGTGTGTGTCCTTGATGTCATGTGTTGTTCACACTGAGAGGATTCACTCTCAAGTCAGAGTTTTAAAGCTTCTAAGAAATCCTGCTATTGAAAAAAAAAAAAAAAACCTAAAACATAGTAAGGAGCTCTTCTAGATTAGGGGACACAGAAGCCACAGAACAGCAAAATAAATCTAATGTAAAAATGAATCTATGGTCCTAAACTGAAGACAGACCACAATGAAACCTTTTTTGAAATCTTTTTTAAAGCCAGGAAGCCTGCTGTGAAAGTCTCTTCTAGATATGGCTGCATAAACAAGACCAGAACAATGGCAGTATCAATAAAACATGGAAGGGGGGAATTCAAGAGGTCCTCTCCTAAGACAAAGAATTTGTCCTTTCTGGGAGAGAGAGAATTAGCCTCTGCCGGGGATGAGCCCTCTCATTGGTTATCCAATACAAAGTGCTGAGCCCTGAAACCTTATATAGCCAAGCAAGAAAAGTGCTCTCAGCAGATGTTATTTATATATTTGTGCATACATATACATGTATATGTAACAATAATCAACGGAAAAGAGGCTATCATCTGAGAGTGGCAGGGGGGAGACATGGGAGGAGCTGAAGGAAAAGGAAGGGGGAAAGTGATGCAATTCTATTCTAAATAAAATGTATACAAATCTAAAAATAGATTAAATAAAAAATTTAAAGATATTTATAATATATCTGTCTACTAGAAAACAAAATTATGTCAGTGCTAATTTTATGGTTATTTTTATCTCTACTGTAGTTGTATAAGGCACATGACTCAAAAATATATAGGAAACTTTTCTACTATGTTTTCCAAGTTTTCTGCAAGTCTGAATTTATCACAAAATAAAATTATGAGAATATTATTAAGACTTTATTTATTTATTCTTATGTGTATTAATGTCTATCTTGCATGCATATAAATACTACACCACGTGCCTGAAGTGTCCATGGAGGCTAAAAGTGTATGTTGAATCCCCTAGAACTTGAGTTGCTGAAGGTTGTGAGCTGCCATGTGGGTTCTAGACACAAAACTCACATCCTCTGAAAAAGTAGCCAGTGTTCTTAATCATGGAGCCATATTTTCATCCCTGAGATTATTTGTAGAATAATTAAAACTAAATTTTCAAGCAGTTTTCTAAAAAAATGGTTTGGCAAACAATAGAAAATTTTAAAGAAAATTTAGAAAATATCAGTGCAAATAGAAATCTAAGGTAGATCCTCGACATTGACAAGATTTGCAAACAAGTATGCAAGAACTGAAGCACAGTGTTCATCTTGCATACAAAAGGAAGACAGAATAGGTGACATCATAGGTATTTGCAAAGAAATGGAGTGCCAGAGCAAATGACAATTATTGGGATGCTAGCTGGATGTACTCTGTTCTTGCACTTAAACATCTTAGATGTGTGTGTATACATAAAGCTAGTCACCTGCAGTAACATGCGTGCATATACATAAAGTGAGTCACCTGAAGTAATATGTATGCATATACATAAAGCTAGTCACCTGCAGTAAGATGTGTGTGTATGCACATAAAGTTAGTCATCTGCAGTAAGATGCTAACATCTTCTCCCCAACCTCATGTCTGACTCTTCATTGCTCCAAACATATCAGAAAAGGAAAACAAGGAAAATTACCCAAACGAATTTACAAGATTATAAATGTGAATTTTTGAGAATACAAATTTGTTTCACACAATAACATTTTTTATTAACATTGTTGAAATTCTTCACATAAATGTGGTTCCTGAGATCCCATAGGTTGTAAAATTCTGGTACCTCGTTATTTTTGGTAAAGACAGATACTTATACTCATTTTTTTTCTACAAGCTGTTAATCAATGAAGAATTAATGATTTTTTTTTCAAAATTGTATTTTCTTTACTTAGTTGTCAGGCACATCCTCAGAACAAATACCAGATAGAAAGACAAACCAACAGGCTTATAGCCAGTTAGAGCAACAAGATTGTTCTCAGAAATTTTAATTTTTCTGTCTGTGTTCATTTTTGTGAAAACATACTCAATATAATATGATTTAATTATATAGACGTATAAAGGAATGAGTTGTTCTAGAGATCTAGACAAAAGTGTATCTTAGGTATTGGAGCTTTAAATTTTTTATCTATATTTTTACTTAGTAAAGAAAGAGACTGTCAATCTTCTTCCTCATGAGACAGCCAGAAATTGTTAACAAAGTTGAAATAAGTACCTTCATAGAATTTATTTTAGGAGACAATCTGCAGTTGAGAAGACAGGATAGAGCCCTTATTAGTGTGTACAAAATGCAACTGAAGAGACATTTTGGACAGAGGCCAAATCAGGAGAACTTGGTCATAAATTAGATGAATCAGCAATTGAAAGGAAAATCTCAAATATAAGAAGATCTGAATTCAAGTGACAAGTGCAATTGTAGTAACTACAGAAAGAGGGAAATGATGAATATATATTACTTAAAATTAAATATAACTCATTTAAGTTTATGCAATTAAAAATTACACAAAAAAAATAAAAAATTTTAAAAAAATATAAAAAAGGCTCACACCTTTAATCCCAGCACTCAGGAGGCAGAGCCAGGCAGACCTCTGTGAGTTCAAGGCCAGCCTGGGCTACCAAGTGAGTTCCAGGAAAGGCTCAAAACTACACAGAGAAACCCTGTCTCGAAAAACCAAAACAAAAAAAAAACAAATTACACAAGCCAGGCATGGTGGCATACTCAAAGCAGAGTCAGGTAGATCCCAGTGAGTTCAAGAGGGTCCATATAGTGAGGTCTGTATAGTGGGTTCCAAGCCAGCCATAATGAGGCCCTCTCTCAGAAGAAAAAAGAAAGAAAAGGAAAAGAGAGAGAGAGAATCACATCATAAAACTAAGCAAATGTCTAATTTCAATTTGATGATGAGGGTAAAAAGAAGGTCCCTAATACTCACAGACTCAGGCATGTGCTGGGAAGCAGTGATACCTCTGAAACAGCCATGCAGGAACGGGGCATGACTGCGTGTATAACATCAGATGCTGCTAGAGCTGTTATACCTACTGCATCCTACTATTGCTTACTCTCAATCCACGTCTATTTCCCCAGTATCTTTATCTAGAATACAAAATACAATGAATTTTGCTTTGCTGTTTTTAAATTCAAAGATGTCTTAGTGCCTCGCTACTGGCATAAAAAGTCAGTGTATGTTTCAACAGTTATTTATGCCCAGGTATACAAAGCTGAGATGTTACCTGAAGAGATGCAAAGGTAACGTGAGGGGGCCTGAACTACACTGTGAAACAGTGACTTTGGTAGGTGGGGGTAGGTGAACACAGAGCACTGTACTCTAGCCAACCTCATCTTGCTACCCTGGACTGTGGCTGCCTGCATGTGTCTGACCATCCCAGATAATTTAGGATTCTGTTGCCCCCTTCTAATTTAATATACATCTCTATCTTGCTACTATACTATTGTAAGAGGGTGTTTTCCAGACTGTCAAAAAGGATGCAATGCTGGAACTTCAAACATACTACAAAACAGTTTTCATGATAGGCTTTAGGCTATTTGATAGTTATACGTCTGTATGTGTGAGAGAGTTTCTACTGAAATTTGTTTGATTTATGCTAACGAGGTTAGAGGAAAGATGAATATTGTTCCATGACTTCCTCCAGTCTTGACAAAAGACTGCTCAGGTGACTAATATGCTTTAGTCAATACTTAACAGAGTAGTTGAAGGTAACTTCTTTTAAAGTTAGGCATTCTAGTTGAGACATGAATGAACTCATTTAATGAACATTTAATATAATGTTAGGTATATCCCAGAATAAACAAATATTCATTTCTGTGGCTAGGTTTGGGACATTTAATGTACAGAGTGATCAAAATGAAACAAGAGAAACAGGCCTGAAGAAGACGTTTCAGGGCCTGCACATTATAATGCCATCCTGTCGTCTTGGCACTGAGAAGGCTGAGTTGGGACTGTGTGTTCAAAGATGAGGACAAGGATGTATGGAGAGACCCTAATTCAGAAAGCCAAAATTAGAAGAGGGGGGAGAGGGAGAGGAGGGAGGAGGGCGAGGAGGCGCAGAACTTGAGTTGGTCTCTAGAAGACTACACTCAGGAAAGAAGCACTATCTGCATTTAGGAAAGGGACTTTGAAAATGTTCAGAGAATGGATCGAAGAGGGAAGAAAAGTAGAGAAAATGGCTGGTGGTGGCTGTGTAAAGAGAAATGTCTAGTCCTCATAGGAAAAAAGGAAATGATGCGGGAAGGGAGACATGAGGAAACACCTTAGGTTTGCATTTGAGTGGTGGAGTAGGGGATGCTGGTAGCTACTGAGATGAGAGGGTCTAGGATATTTATTTACTTATACCTCTTATTCATCTTTAAAAGAATGGAAAACACAAGTTGTTTTGAAAGTAGTTTCGGATAAGAAATGTTGCAAGCCATACAAAAATATGTCTATATTCAGCCTAAATTTAAAGGAGTACCTTCTAGAAGTAGAAAGTGTATCTTCCCAGGTTATATAATCCCACCATTCCATTGGATCAAAATCAATTGTCATTTTGTAATGGCTTAAAGGAATCATTGCAGCATCAGCCATTCACAGCTGGCCAAAAGCAAAATCGCTTATAAGAAACTGATTAGTGTAAATAGCCTCTATTGAAAATTGATTTATGTAAGCTTCAAGACAATGTTTACAATGCATACTAATTTTCTATCTGCAAAGATAAACAGTAAGTCCTACAGACATTGAAACATGAACAAATTAAAATCTTGGAATACACAGCAGCTTTTAATTAATGAGCTAAACTAATCCAAATAAACAGAGAGCTGTATTATAAGGTTTGGCTCTAAAGGGCTTTCAAGCTGGTAATTGTAGTAACAAGAATAATCATTCTCATTTACTGAACATATTCTATATGTCTAGCATCTTCCTTCAATGTGATATCAAGCACATCCTTCAGATTCACATAAAGCAGGCTTTATTATCTCTAATACATGTATTTATGACAAAGTTAGTACAAATCTGTGGCCAGTGGCAGTGATTTGGGGATGAGACATCCCAACTGGTTCTGTCCTATCCCTATGACTACACCCACTAAGGATGCTTTGTTCATATAGGCAACAAAGGCTAATATGTTTACATTAATTCATGTTTTGAAAAGACATTAAGGTTTAAAGAGTCAATTTATAAATTTTGTGTATTTGGCATTTTCATGTAAGTCAAAATCCCCATATGTGTTTTTTTTTCTTTTAGTCCCACATAGATTTCTAAGATAAAAATGTTTACAAAATTATTCCCATTGATAAAACTAATCATGTGATGGAAATCCAAAATAATAGATAATTCTCTTAAGTAAAGTATTGGGATCTCTCTCTCTCTCTCTCTCTCTCTCTCTCTCTCTCTCTCTCTCTCTCTCTCTCTGTGTGTGTGTGTGTGTGTGTGTGTGTGTGTGTGTGTGTGTGCACGCATATGCGTGTGCACATGCTTCCTACATGGTACCCTGCCTTGAATCTATCTTTAGGACACTTGGGCCCCAGAAATGGCTTACACTGTTTTGAGAAGTTAGGATGAAGACTAACTTGTAGAAAGTAGGTAACTGGGGGTGAGTCCTTGGGGACATATTATCCCTGATCCCTTCTTGACACTTTCTGCTTCCTGATCATCCATGAAGTCAACATCTTTCCATGATGTCTTGCTCACATGCAGGAGACCCACCCATGAACGATATGTCTTATACAACCATGACCAAACAAATCTTTACTCCCCTAAGCTGCTTCTGCCACATATATGGTCATAGATATAATATAGTAAAAGAAACACAGGCACAGGAAATAATGTCTGGTTCAAGTTCCCAGAGAACAAATATGGAGAACAGAAACAAGGGTGTAGCTTCCATTTCTGATTCAGGAACTCTTTTGTTAAAGACTGATCCCAAGGCCTTATGCTTGCTAGGCAAGCATTCTACTGCTGAGCTAAATCCCGAACCCCCCAGGACTCTTCTTAATGAGAGGACTTTCCTGGGCATAATTTGCCTGCCTTTAATCTAAAAGTGTACTTTGATTTTTATTCTTTCTTAACTGGGGTAAACATGGCAAATTCACTTTTATCTTCCCTGAAAGTTGAGTAAAACTTTGTGTTTACATAGGTTCCATATGTAGGAAGGGATGAATCGTTTAAAACTTAATGCCTTAACTGGGCATGGTGGTACACACTTTTAATCCTAGCACTCACTTGGGAAGCAGAGGCAGGTGGATCTCTGAGTTCAAGGCCAGCCTGGTCTGCAGAACAAGTTCCAGAACAGCCAGCCAGAGCTACACAAAGAAACCTTGTCTACATAAAAATTTAAAATAAAAATAAAACTCAACACCTTTTATATTAGAACTTAATTGTATTAATCTCCAGATATGTCTTATAGTTGCAGTTGCAGATGATTCTATTTTCTAATAAATTTAACAGAATGAACATGAACTTTAAACTGTACTCATCTAAATATGTACCAACTATAAACTGTCAATATATAATTACATATTATATGCCATTAAGTAAAATACTTTTATCTGTATATTAAATTCAATATGTTATATTCTATTTTAGTGCAGGACTTATTTCTGTAGAACTATTATTATCATTGAAGTAAGTTTATTTCAATATAATTTTAAAATATAATTGGAAATTGTAATTAAATTTTCACAGAAGTCCAAAATGGATGTTTTAATTATTTCAATACTACTTTGCAGTGAAGAATAGGATCCCCATTGTTTGCTTTATTTCTAAAGTAGTTACCAGCAACAAATAATGATTAAGCATTAACTCTAGCCTAGATTGAACCAGGTGCATTCAATGGCTCAGTTTATCAGATATAAACCATGTTGACACAGTCCTCCACAGGTCATTATTGGCTAACACATAATAGAGAAATAAATCATAATTATGCATCAATTATGTATACATATTTTTCTATGGAAATTTCAACTTATTCAATCTTAGTATCAATTTTACTACTTTTCTCATTCCCCAAATAAGGAAACAAAGGCAAGAAATTGCTATGCAGATTATCCAAGGTCACACAGCTGACAAGCATCAGGAGAAAGAGTTTGAGCTTTCATATTCTCAGAGCTCACTGTGGCAATTGTCTTCCCATGGGATGTCATTTATATGTAGTCCTCTTTGACCACTATAGGACAAAGATGTCCTAGTTTCTGTCTCTCTAAACCAAAGGAGGAAAGGAGGCCTATAGTTAAGAGGTGATCTTAGAAACTGTTAGTGAAAAAGGAATTTGAATAGTTTGTCCAAGATGTCACTCTGACCACAGCTTAATAGTTTGGGACTGCTCATTCTCAGTTCTGTTTACTCAGACCAACATAACCTCCTGTCTTTTAAGGTTTCTTTGGAATGTTAAATCCCTGAACCTAAGATACACTGCCCAGACCCCAGAAGGCACTTGTGTTGGGAAATAAAACTTTGACTTTCAGGCCTATTGAGTTATGTCTTTGTAGATGCTGGTGATCTTGTGGGCACCACACACTTGAGAAGAAAACCAGTCTGTGAAGATGAGGGGCACAGAAACAGCAGCAGGCAAGTAGAAATGATCCAGACGTGCCCAAACCAGCTCTGTCTCTGGCCTTTTCCTGTGCCAAAGTTAATAAAATGCCCCTTCTTGTTTACATTGCTTTGAAGGACAGTTCCTCTTACTAAGACCACTTCCTCATGGATCTTTTTTTAATGCCTAACAGTCTTTTAATTTCTGAGTGCTTATTTTATATTCACTTATGAACTTATGGTTTTGGGAGGGAGTGTTGTTTTACTTTGAGGTGTGTGTCTGTCTGTCTGTCTGTCTGTCTCTGTGTCCGTGTCTGTGTGTGTTCCTAAGGATCAAACCCATGGCCTCATACATGCCAGGCAAGCACTCTGCCTTAGGATTCGTAACTTAAATGAAATTTGAAGTAATCTAGTCCACTTTTCTCCCATTTCAAGAAATTCCATCCACAGCCATCTACACCATCAGCTGCATGTTGCTGTTGGGCAGAGAGAATGCATCAGGTGCAGATCAATCCATGCTTTAGACATAAGGAACACATTTTGAAAACAGTGTAAACAGAGAAAGGTAAACTATCTCCCTGATCATTTATCTGTTGATTAATTATATATTAGAATAAAAGTAACTTGGATATGTTGGTTTTAAATGGAATCTTTTATAAAAACTGGCTTCACATACTCTTTTCTTTAATCTCTTAATGTTGCTATAAGACAATTTATAATCATCTATGCAGCCCACATCATGTTTCTTTTGGACAGTGCTGGTGGAGGACATCCCTGATAAATGTTGATACAATCCCTGATTAAACACGTGCTCATTCACCCTCTACTCAGATCCATCTATTACCTGATTCCTTCTGGTGTTAAAATGATACATTGTCTGTTGATCTGCAATGAATCACTTTGGAACTTCCCTGGACTGGCACTAGTTCTGCCTCCTGTGTATGACAGGGAACCTACTCCTCATGCATATCCAGCTCTTCTGACTTGTTACTGGAAAGTTGTCATCTAATGTGGCACAGATAAAGCACAGAACTCTGTTGGCGACAGGGGAAGTTCTCTCTACTGCAGAAAGATACAGCCTGGAGAGAATGACACATTACAGACACGTGGCAGAGATGCTGTGTCTTGCCTTAAGTTATTTGTAGGGAAATAGCATTGACCTCTGGCTGAGCAAAAGATAGGTATTGAAAGGCTATGGCAATTCTGAGCCTATTTTGGACATATGGAGCCTATGTTATCTAGAGATTGAGATAGACTGTGTTTATGATAGTGATCATGATAAGTGATTACTTCCTTATTATGAGTTCTCTTGACAAAAGACCAAGAACATTAATTTATTTTTTAATTTACAAATTCACACAAGTGAAATTGAATGCAGCATATTAGTTCTTTCATGTATTATAAAATGTTTAAGGAGTCTAGCTCTTGATGCATTCTCTTATGGTTAAGCAGAATTCAAATTGCTTGCAAAAAAAGTAAATAAAACTGAAGGACTGCCATTTGAATATTTGACAAATTCACATATTCAAGGTATCCTATCCTCGCCATAGTATAAGGGCACTGGCACCAAATGAAGAATTAATTGAGATCATTTTCATATCAAAATATAGCCAAAATCACACTCTGAAACTTGAAATGCATTGGGCCAAAACTTTTTTTTTTTTTACTTCTCTGTTTCAACTTTGAACACATGATTAATCAATAGGATTTACATTTTAGTCCACTGACAATATTTCTTCTAAATTAGAAAGCATCTTATTACAAGTGAAATTTTTAGTAAAAACTTATGTAAGAGAATTTCTAAAGTTCAGTCCAGGTCCTAATTAGAGCATCTGGCATCTATGGTCACATGAATGTGCCTCCAGTTATTCAGAAACACAACTTAAGAAGGAGTAAACTGTGCAGTGATGAATTTATTTCAAAATATTAACAGATGCTAAGACATTCCACAGTCCTTCCAACCCCACAATTATCTTATTACAATTATAATTAGCAATCACAAATAAAAGTTCTAGCTATACAATGTCAAATTATTTAGTTCATTCTATTTATTCAACCCTGATAGTTCAACTATGAAAAAAATTACAATGAACTGATGAGCTATTTTTTTTTCTAAAACAGTGATCAGATAGTCTAGGTACTATATGATGGTTTGAGGAAATTGTCTAAAGACAGGGCTTCCACCCCCTTGCAACATGACTTCAGCAAGTCATTTGGCTCCTTCCTTCCATTTACAGTACAATAACTCTCTGATCCCTGTGTGCCCCTATCCAAGCTCCAAGAGCGTCTCCATTACATCAGACCAGAGCTACTAAGATTCTGTGGTCACTAGACCACCCTGGACATGAAGTGTTTCAGTAATTCCTCTAAATAGCTTATAGATTAAGCCATACTCTGAAAACTTTCCCAGGCATGATTTCAAGTCTTCAACCACAGACTATCTAGGGACTTTGGTCCCCAATTAATTCTTCCTTTTAGTTTAATGGTCCTATGGTTACCTTCATTAAATTAGTCGTTCTAATAGTAATGTCCTTGCCACGTGCAATTCTTCCCCTTGAGGATCAATGGCACCCAGAATTGCTTTTAACCAATTGTAAATATGAGACTGTCCATCCTATCATATATTAAATTATATAACAAAATGCTGTGATGTCCCTTCCCTTATTATTTTACATTGCACAGCACTGGGAGGCTGTCAATGCACAATGGCAAACTGAGGGGATGCTGGCTCCCCAAAGATCTCTGCTAGCTGGGGACTCCATGCCTGTGCAAGAAAGCCCTGAAGGCACAGAAGAAAGAATGAGGAAGTATTCTTCCTACATTCATAAGGACTCCAGGATTCATATAAAGAACCATCTCCAGAGAGTCCATTTACTGATGGTAAGAATCTTGGTGAAATGGAACTGCTAAATAGAAGACTAGACTAGGTCCCTAGTAGTTATATAATTTTCTTTATATAAGCTCAAATGTTGTATTTAGCTGAAATAATCAGACCAGCAACTGTAAATATGTTCAACATTAAAGGAAATTTGTTTGAATAATGAAAAGAAAATACAACAATGTTTTAGTGACAGGAAATCTCATATATATGTGAGTGTGTGTGTGTGTGTGTGTGTGTGTGTGTGTGTGTGTGAATATTTTAGAATCAAAATTTTTCAATGATTAAAATGAGAAATCCACTGAACAGGTTTAATAATTGATGTGTAATGGCAGAAGAAAGAATTCCCAAGCAGAATAAAAATGAATTGTCCAATATCACACATGTTAGAAAAATAATGAAAAGGTAGGAAAGGAACCATGTGAGTCACAACAAGATAAGCATAATTGTGGTGAGAGAACACAGTGCCAAAACCTTTTTGAGGAATGAATGACCCTCAACTTATTAAGTACAATGATGAAACAAGATCCTTAGACCCAAGGATCATATTATCAAAGGATAAAATCCTCGCAAGTTACAAAAGAAAAACAAGGCACTAGACTCAGAAAATCAAAATAAAATTTACATAGTTCCTTCCATCCGAATCAGATAAGTTAGTTATGTGAGGCTCACTTAAAAAGAAAAAAAAAAAAAAAGGCAACCAACAATTTGCGTCCAAAATAGAGATGAAAGCTGAAGAAGAGGCAATGATCTTCCAGGACAAAGACTGAAAAATTCGCTGCTACTACACTTGTCATTTGGAAAATACTGATGAAAAACTTTTATGCTGTAAGAAATTAACATCAGATAATAATTTGAATTAAAAGGAAAAAATCAGAGTTCAGGAGTGGTAAATACATGAATAAATGTAAAATAACTCTATGAATATATTATTTCTGTTTCCCTAATTTACTTAAAAGATATAAGGTTGTAAATGAAACAATATTTGTACCAATATGTTGTTAGGCTTGAAGTACAATCATATGTATCACATCAGACAGAAGAAAGAAGAAGCAGAGCAAAAATTCTACAGTGACTTAGAATTAAGTATGTGTTGGCTTGGAGAGTAATTAGACTGCATTGTGTCTTTAAAATAATCCAAAAGAAATAAATTTAAAATGCCACTTGAAATTAACAAAAGAATATGGCTAGAACAACATCCAAACATAAAAATTTAAATGAAAAACAAAGACCATGGATAGAACAACAAAATAAGTCAGGTTAGCAGGCACCAGCTGCACAGCAAACACCAGAACAGCCTGGACTATGCAGAGCCAGGAAGAGGGTACACTGGGTAAGGAGAAGGGGAAATAAAAATATTTGTTCAACAGGAGACAATCAAAGGACAAACAAAGAAACAAAAGATCAGGAAACATATTGAAAAAAAGAGCAAATTAGAAAATGTATAATGGCTATAGTGTAAGTGCACAGAACATTCCATTTAGAAGCCAACATTAAAAAATCTTATGTTAGGGCTGGACAGATGGCTCAAAGGTTAAGAGCACTGACTGCTCTTCCAGAGGTCCTGAGTTCAATTCCCAGCAACCACATGGTGGCTCATAACCACCTGTAATGAGATCTGGTGCCCTCTTCTGGCTGCAGGAATACATGCTGAAACATAATAAATAAATCTTAAAAAAAAAAAAAATCTAGTTATATTAACACCACAAAATAAACTTAAAAAATTAAACATAGATACTATGGAAAATATGGAAGTTTCTGAATAAATTAAAAATAAATGAACATATGCAAAGCTATACCTCTAATGGATGTAAGCTAAAGTCCTAAAACATTTAACAAGTTCCTTGTACATCCATGTTTATTGTTACACCATCCACAAGAGCAAAAAAGTAAATGGAGCCAACCTAGATGTCCACTGACAGATGAGTAGATAAAGAAGACAAAGAAACATATACATGATGGCATTTTATTCAGCTATAAAGAAAAATAAAGTCATGACTTTGGCAGGATAATTGATGGGACGAGAAACCATGTTAAGGGAAACCATGCAGAAAAAAAGACAAATACTGCATATTTTATTTTATATGCAAGACCTAAGACCATCGTGTGTGTGTGTGTGTGTATGTGTGTGTGTGTGTGTGTGTGTGTGTGTAAAGAAAGTAGAACAGAGATCATGAGAGGAGGAGAAGAGATCTTATAGGGTATATATGAAAGCAGAATTGGGAGAACTATAAAGAAAAAGAAAACCGAGCAAGAGAGGAACAGGGCTGGGAACAAGGAAAGGCAGAAACAGAGAGAAATGAAATAGAACATGTGAAATTATACAATGATACCCATTAGCTCATATGCTGAGTTTTAAAAATCAGTGGTAAAAACAAACACTGAGCAAAAATTTTAAGTAGAACTTTAAAAATATAGTTGGATATCACAATTCTTCACAATAATTTTTAAAAAATCTTAAATTTCATATGAAAGCACACACACAATCCCAGAACAGCAATAAAAGAATAACAGAAGAACTGCTAGAAGCATCACAGCTAAGATTTCAAGATGATTTACAGAGCTATAGTAATAAAAACAGCATGGCATCAGCATAAAACATACTTGGTGATCAGTGGAATATAACTGAAGACAGACACAATTCCATACACCTATGAACACCTGATTTTTTACAAAGAAAGTAAAAATACATACTGAAGAAAAAACATCATCTTCAACAAATAGTATTTGTCAAACTGAATAGCAGCATGTAGAATAATTAAAATAGGCCCATTTCTATCACTGTGTACTAAACTCAACTCTAAATGGGTCAAGAACCTCAACATAGACCAGACACCCTGAAATCATTAGAAAAGAAAGTAGAGAATGTGCTTGAATTCCTTTGCACAGGAAAGGACTGGAAAAAGCTTTCTTTTGAGGCTACCAACCAGCTCCCAAATCATGACACAGAGACTTAGTATTGGTTATGAATGCTTGGCCTTAGCTTGTACTTGTTCCACTAGCTCTTATAGCTTAGTTTAACCTGTTTCTCTTCATTTACATTTTGCCTTGGTGCTTTTTACTTTTCTTTCATTCTCTATGTTCCACTTCTCCTGCTTCTGCCATGTCTGGCTGGCTAGCAGCTGCCTGCTGGATGGGCCTGGGGCAACTCTCTTTCTTTCTCCCTCATTCTCTTCTTTCTCCTCTCTTGAGCCTAGATTCCTCCTCCTACTTATTCTCTCTGCCCACCCGCCTCGCTTATCCCTCTACTGTCTAGCTATAGGCCATTTAGCTTTTTATTAGACGAATCAGGTGCATTAGGCAGGCAAAGCAACACATCTTCACATTGTTAAACAAATTCAGCATAAACAAATGTACCATATATTTGCCAAGTTAAAGTAATATTCCACACAAAGGACTTTCTGGACAGCACCTTGATAGTGTAAGCATTAAGACCAGTAATTAATAAATGGGACCTCTGGAAGCTGAAAAACTTTTGTACAGAAAAGGACACTATCATTTCAGCAAGGTGCAGCCTGCAGAATGAGAAAAGATCTTTATGGATTTTCATCTGATAGATAGTACCTGGAATATATAAAGAACTCAAAAAATGGACATCAAGGAACCAAACAGCCCAGATTTTAAAATTGGATATAGACCTAAAGGAAGAGTCTCCAAAATGTGAAACACAACACTTCATAAAATCATGAAGTTGGATAGGCATGGAGGAGTATAGAATCTGAAAGGAGCGCATGAAGGGAAAGAATATGATCAAAATATTTTTGTATAAACTTTTTAAATCAGAATACATAGTTGGACATTTTAATAATCCACTCAAAAGTAATTTATCAAACAAATGAACAAAGGACTATGGACCTTTGTGGCCCAATATTCATTCATATTTTGAAATCCTAAAAACAAGGAGAGATATTAAAGGAGGAGGTGTGTGGGTGGCAAGTAAGTCATGACTCTACCCTCCTGAGTGGCATCACTGTTTTGTAAGAATGCTATGCCCAGAGAATTAGCTATCCCTATGTACTGCAGGAAATTACAGTAAGTCAGTATTTATGCAAGCCAGACAAGGGCCCTTAGGAGCACCTGACTATGTGATATCTTAATCATGGACTCCAGAGTCTAGAAGTATGAGAAAAAATGCCTGTGGTTTGTGAAGTCACCCAGCTATGGTATCTGATTGCAGCAAGCAAAGTAGACTAAGGACTGATTTAAAAAATGCACAACACCAAGGCCACAGTGACCTGAGTGATCCCACATGGTACTCTCCCCAGCAGCAGGATTCACATACTGCCTCAGAGCACAAAGAACATTTTCCCCAAGAGACCATTAAACCGACTGCAAGAGAATCGAGGTACTGATTAGAAATGACTCAGCTATGGTATTTCACAGTAAGAAAACTGAACCAAGCGGAAGCAACACTACAGCATACAAAAATTTACAGAGCACAGCCAACAGTTATGAGGGAAGTTTAGAGTAATCAAAGTGACACATTAGAAAAGAAGGCTTCAGGGTTGGGGATTTAGCTCAGTGGTAGAGCGCTTGTCTAGCAAACCCAAGGCCCTGGGTTCGATCCTTAGCTCCAAAAGAAAAAAAAAAAAAGACTTCTAAATAAATAATGTAAAGGAGGCTAGCTAGAGAGATGACTCAGTGGTTAAGAGCACTTGCTGCTCTGCCTGATGGCCCAGGTAGAGTTTCCAGCACCCACACTGGGTGGCTCACAATTGCCTATGTCTCCAGTTCCAGGAGATCCAACACCTTCTTCGGATCTCTGGCGGGCACTGCATACACAGGGTACACATACTGACAAACAAGCACACACATATGTAAAAATAAAAACAAATGTAATTTTTAAAATAAATAAAAGTAGAATATGAAAAGAGCAGCTTGCCTTAGAGCCGAGCAGATGAGAGAACAAACTAAGATTAAAGCACATATCAATTAAATAGAAAAAAATTAGCCATCTTGGCTCATTTGCCATATTCTATCTCTGGTCTGGAGGCTCTGGAGATTCTGCCACAACCTCTGTTACACTGTGGTATACTAGTACGGGATAATCATAGGGAAGACAAGAAGCTGGATGTTCAGGGTCTCAGGAATTGACACTGCATTACCAAGTCTGCATTGGTTTTGAAGTATGAACATGCATTTGGGATTCGGTGTGTAATGAAAGCCCTGAGTTCAGTACCTTCCAGATGTTCAGAAACTGAGTTCCTCAGTCAAGACTAGCCAGAAAAATCAAGATACATTCCTGATAGTGGAAATCACCAACAGCAATACATCAAATGAAGAGATGCTTGAAAACTAAAGGTTCAACAGAAAAGCTATTGACTGGAAGACAAAAAATACCTATGAATTTAAAACATATATGGAAATGTTTTGCCAGAGGTCATATCAGGAGACAGATCTCATGCCTGTGATAAATGCTATCAATGTGAAAATACTAGAAAAAACTTCTATTCTATGTCATCCTTTATGCAAGAGCAGTGGCTTCCAACGGAGAAGAAAGGATCCTTTACTCAACTCACTGTAAAGGATGCAGGAAAACTTTGTCTTGGAAGTCACCTGGCTTTATAGTGTGCCAGAGAGTGTGTACAAGTGAGAAGCCCCATGGATGTAAAGAATATTCGAAATTCTTCTAGTGAAAACCACACTTCACCAAACAGGAAAGAAAGTGTACATGTGAAAAGCCTTATCACTGTGAAGAACATGAAGAACACAGGACCCCTTTCTTCTGCAAGCCCTGTCTCACTCACCATGAGAAAACTCAGATAAACTCTCTTAATGTAAAGAAAGTGAAAAAATTTACTGCAGTCAATCCTTACCTATGAGAGAATACATGCAGATGAGGAGACTGATCCATGTACAGAATGTGTAAAAACTTTCCACCATAAGTCCAACTTTATTTAACATCAGGGAAACACAGACATGTGAGACACAATGCATCTAAAGAATGGGAAAAAAAAAGTACACTGTCTCTTCTCCCTGTATCAAAAGACTCACACATTCAAAAAACGGCATGAGTTTATAGAATGTAGGAAAGCTTTCTACCTAAAGGCAAAGCTCAGTTAGCACTGGAGGATCTACACACATGCAGAAACCTGAGTGAAGGTCACTCTGACAAACAATGAGGTTTCCAATCATCATGGAAACAAATGACTGTGAAGGTATGGTTGTGAAGGAGTTTCTGAGCTGGGTTAATTGAGCTGGGAAGACCCACCCTAAATGAGGCTGTCACCAATCCTTGGGCCCAGGTCCCGAATTAAGGGAAAAAGACATAAGGAGCGTTCATCTCTCTGTGCCTCTTACCTGGATGTATGACTACCCATCTCATGCTCATTGACACCATGCCTCCCATGCCATGGTAAACTGTATCCTTACAGTTTAAATACATGAACTAAATACTATACAGATTGTATCTTAATAACACTTTTATGAAGAAATATATTATTTGACCAAGCAGCTGTATCCCAGGAATGTAAAATTAATTAATATGCCTAAATCCAGTCTTTCTCTGCTTTTGTTTTTGTTGAGAACAATACTTCAATGAATAAGGACAGTGCCATCCTTTTAGAAAGCTTTTGAGAGACAATGCACCTTCTTTTATTATTTTTAACTTAAAGTCAACACTGTAAAAAGGACAAAGGAATCAAAGAATTGAAAATGAAATTATGAACCACCTTCCTCAGAAAGCCAATGGAAAAGCAGGACTTTGCACAGGCATCTTAATTACCTTTCAGATCCCTGCCTCCTAACTTCAGTATTTTCACAATTGGACAACCCAGAGTCCCTGAGGAGGCCCAGTGCTGAGATCAGCCACAGACAGTGCTTCCTGTCGGCAGGCTGTCTCTCCCATTTCTCTCTCCACATTACCAGACCCTAAAATGGTAAGAGAGCTGAACTCAAACTCAGCAAAGACACTTACTCCTCCAAATGTGTATGCAAGGAATAGAGAGTGGCATCCTCTAACATTCCAGGCAGGTTAAGCTAGAGATATGAAAATCACAATTAAAACTTGCAGTTGTGAAGAAATAGTTACATGAGGTGAATAAGGGGTTGAAAACAGTTGTACTTCACACTATAGTACTAAATCGTTCTCATTTGACCTAAGAGAGTATTTTCACATCACCCTCTGCTTTTGTAAATTGGGGGCGGGGCAGCTGGTGTCATCTCTCAAGTTAAGTCCTGCCCATCCCAGTGCTCCTCAGGGATTGCCACCTGCCCCTAGACTGGCTAGGATCTGCTTCACTATACAATTACTAGCAAGGATGCATGTCAAATTACTTAGCAAAATTGGAAGAAAAAAACTTTAAAACCTACAGAGTCCATCACTAGTGATCCAGGGAGTAGTAACAAAAGGGCACAGAAGAAGAATTGGTCTTGTAATTGCATTTTGTCGAACACCTAGATAAGCAGACAGCAATTTTGCATTATAATGCATTTGGTTAGCCCATTTACAATGGACTGGTAATCCCATACATATTTATTGCCAAATGAAAGAAAGCAGCATAAGCTTTTACCCTTTGAGAAAGGTCTACAATGTGCATGGTGTCAGTGAAGTATGAAAACATGGCGATTTGGTTTCTTCTTAATTTGTCAAAGGCTTGGCTGGGCTGGCACATGCACCCAGGCTGAATGCAGCTGTATTAAGCATGCTCCTGAGGGCAATGATGGGCATATGCTTCAGCTGCTGATCTATGGTGCCCACAGCTGCTCTCTGCTCTGACCTGAAGCAGGGTAATGTGGAACCCACAGATTAGCAAACATAATCTTGACTGTGAAGTAGCATACACCCATAGAATAGCATGAACACAAGAAGAGAATGAGGGAGGCAGGATAAAAAGCACTTTCCTTGAGATGATTTTGTGTCTGTGTAGAATGCATAATGTTCATCCCTCACACTGACTGAGGAAATAAACCAGTTCTTTCTTTGAATGGAGCAGTGTCACTCAAATACTGAGTATATTCCAATTGTGCATGCTGTGTGTGTGTCCAAGAACAAATATTAAACATACATTAGGTTATTTTACATCCTTATCTTCTCCACAGAAGATTTAGGTAGCTAATAATAAGAGCAGGAAAAAATAAAAGGACTAAAGCATCTATTAATAAAATAAAGAAAATAGTTAAAAATAAGAAAAGAAAGGTAGAGAAAGAAATCTCAAGCTTCAGGCTGAGAAATATCTAATTAAACATGATAGATATGAATGTCCTTTGCAAAACAGAACAAAGGGAAATTCAGCAAGTGAATATGATTATCACAGCATTTAAAAATGCTATTAGAACTCCTCAGATGTAGCCATCAATATTGCATTTATCTCTCTTGCTATATTGGTGAGTCCAAATAATCAGTGAACAGTGAGTGCATGACTCTCTGCTGTGTGTGTGTGTGTGGGGGGGGGTCTGGATGTGAATGTATCCATGTGCAGGTGTCTCTATGTGTATGTGTATAAATGGTATTTAAATATTCCTACTAATGCATAAAGAGGAAGCTCAAAGGTTACTTGGGAGTTTGAAGATTGAGAATCTCTGAATAAGTTATAAAAGGAAAACAATCATCCTCCCCTAAACTCTGCTGTGTGTCTGGTGCCTTTCCAGGCACTGGGGTGCACAAAAAACAGACATGGTCTTGTTTTCTGCATATTTAAAAGGTTTATAGAAAGCAGAAATATGTCCTGCAAGGGTAAGGAATGACTGCTGTGTTAGGTTTAGCCATATGAAACTGTCTTTCTTGTAGGTCAAAAACCTCAAATATTCAATTTGAGATACTTAAAATTTTGTCTCAGGATTCTTAAATTTCCTTCAACTTAGACATTTGGGAATGAGTTTGTCAAGGGGATACATTTGCCTACAAGAAAAGTTGCCCTCTCAGACAAAGCAGTTTCTTGAGGAAACGGAAACAGTTTTCCTAGAACTGGAAGAACAAGGGTTTGACTCTGCTGAATTGTGTGTTAAATGGAAATGACACCCACTCCCCACCCTCACCATGGCATTGCTACCCTGTTGGTTATATTCTCCATACACATGACACCCCCAGCACATCTAAATTATAACCCTTACCTCCAGCTTTCTTGGTCAGATAAGAACTTCAAGCATGTTTTATAATTCTGGTAGAACGGATCACATCCACACAGCTCATTTTTTGGTATCTAGCTGCAAAACTCAGCCAGTTTAAACACTGGCTGCCTCTCTGACTTTGATACCAACCAGTAGGAAAATCATCTGTGGTTATAGAAATAAAATGGATATAAGTAGCACCAGTTCTTAAGATGAGGGGTGGCAGACAAGACCACTGCCACCCCCACCAGGAAGGTTGATGTGAGCACCTGAACTGGTAGTAGATTTATAAGAAGACCAAGTCAATAACACTTTGTTTGTACTTGTAAGAATATCTAAAGAATGCATTCCTATTATCATTACCCAGATATCACTAACTTCATCAAACCTGACATTTCGGCATTAAGTAATTCGAATCAGTGCTAGACTGAGATGGGAAGTGGCCGATTAACTTAACAGCATGATGCCCACTGTTATTGATTAGGTCCTCCTGAGAATATAAGCAATAATCAATAGTCATTGTTTTTCTAATCACTCAAATTAGAGATGCTTTCATGGCTGCTCTTTGAATTTTAAGATAAAAAGATTCTCATAAAGCCAAAGGCTCCCCAGTGAGCCTGTGAGTTCTAGCACTGGCAACATCTGTCCCATCTTACCATCTTGCCATCTGCTTTCCTGTGGCCAATCTTAGGAGCCTCGGTTCACATAACATTTCATTTCTCTTTAAAAAAGAAGAAAAAAAAAAAAAAAAGTAAGGGGTCTTGTCTAGCAATAAATGATCCCATAATGAGGTGGTTATTTTTGACATATATGGGTTCTTGTCTGGTTCTAATAAATAGCAAATGGACCATGAGATGAATATCACAGAAGAGTACTTTTATATATCTAATGTTGTGTGTTAAGTACAAGAAAGTTCCATTCAACTGTTACTAATTAGTGCTACTAAGAAATAAATGGTCACCATACAAAAGTAGAAATCAGTACCATCCCCGTACTAACAGAACAGCACTTCATCGGGAACTACTCCAGCCTCTGCCCACACTACCCGCAGTTGATCATACACCCTTGAGCAGAGGACTTAGAGAACTCAAAAGTTCGTCAGCAGAAGATGGGCTCATTTTGTTTTCAAGAGGCTTCACTTTCCTCCCTCTTCATTTCTTATACTTTTTGTTGTTGTTGTTGTTGAAAATATTTTTTCATACAGTATTATACAGTATTATTCAGATGGTTTTCTCTCCCTCACTTCCTCTCAGATCCTCCCCATTTCCACACCTACCCAAATCCATACCTTTTCTTTCTCTCATTAGAAAACAGGCCAATAAGCACACAAGAATAAAATGAAATTAACAGAAAAACAAATTTTTAAGAAGTAGGAAAAAACATGCACACATACACACACACACATACATACACATGCATGCACACACCATAAGAACACAATAGATAAGGAAATCATGCCGGGCAGTGGTGGCGCAGCTGGGCGGTGGTGATGCATGCCTTTAATCCCAGCACTCGGGAGGCAGAGCCAGATTTCTGTGAGTTCGAGGCCAGCCTGGTCTACCAAGTGAGTTCCAGGAAAGGCGCAAAGCTACACAGAGAAACCCTGTCTAGTAAAAAACCAAAAAAAAAAAAAGGAAATCATAATGGATAACAAAAAACAAATAAGGTTAAAATGCCAAAGCAAAGCATTTATGAAACAAAATCTCTCCAAAAATACCATTGAGTTTGTTTTGTGTTTGCCATCTGCTGCTGGGCATAGGTCCTCCCTTAAGTGTGATTTGGATGCCCTGTGAGACTCCGTTGGAGGCAACTAAATTTTCTTTTGTGAGCAGTTGTTGATTGGAGATAGTTTCTAGGTTAGGGTGGGAGTTTGTGTCCACTTTCCCTCCCTGTTCTGGGACCCCATCTGCCTTGAACCTGTGCAGGCCCTGTGCATGCTGCTGCAGTATCTGAGAGTTCATATGTGTGTCAGCCCTGTTGTGTCTAAAAGACACTGTTTTCTTGGTGTCTTCTACCCTCACAGGCTCTTACAATTTCTCTGCCTCCTCTTCCACATTGTTCTCTGAGTCCTGAAGAGAAGAAGGGTTTAGTGAAGAAATCTTGTTTAGAAGTAAGTGTTCCGAGGTCTCTCACTCTCTGCACACTGTTCAGCTGTAGATCTCTGTATTAGTTTCTGTCTACTGCAGAAGGAAGATTCTCTGATGATGGCTCAGTGAGAGAGTGATATATGGGTAAAACAGAATGTCATTGGGAGTCATTTCATTGCTACGTCCCCTTAACAGAATAATAGTATCTGGTTTTCCCCTAGGTCCACAGCCTATCTAGCCTTTGGTTCTTGATCAAAGCAGTGTCAGATATAGGTTCTATCTCATAGAATGGGCCTTAAATCTAATCAGAGAGTGGTTGTTACTCCTACAATATTTATGCCACTAATATTCCAATGTAGCATGCAGGCCGGTCACCATTGTAGGGAGACAGATTTGAAGCTGGGTTGATGTTGACCTTTCCCTTCCGGTAGCGTTCGAGTACCTTCCTGTACCACTTGAGTTTATATGTGAACTCCCGCTTGGGTTATGAACACAGTGAGAAGAAGAGACATGTAGACAGGGGAGCTGTTTCCAATGGAGAATGTTATGGTGCTATATTTTGAATCACAACTCTCCATTAAGGGCCCACATGCTAAATGTTTGTTCCCTAGCCTTCAGTGCTATTGGACAGCAGTAGAACCTTAAGAGAAGTGGCCAAATGAAAGGAAGTTAGATTTCTGTGAGATATGACCCATGAAGAGCATATGGGACCCTGTCCCTACCCCCTCCTACCTCTCTATTTCCTTCCCAGATACCATGACGTGAGCCGCTCCTGCACCCATGCCATGAGATGCTGCCTAACCAAGGCTTAAAGTAAACTCAATAGCCAACAATGGACAGAAGTCTCTCAAATTATGAGTCATAATCAATCTTTCTTCCTTAAAAATCAATACAACTTTGGTTGGTACAATATCTTTATATATACACTAGGCTATCATTACTCACAATGTAGACCAAATTGGTCTTAGACTCATTAACCTCTTGCCTCAGCTTCCTGAGTTGACAAGCATTTACTATCACATTCAGCAACTTAAATTGGCTTAAGGTCAGTGTTTCATCACCTACACTGATTTATCACAGGTATTTTGTTGCAATAAAAGAAAGGTAACTAATGCATGGGGCATATTTCTTACTTAAATTTGTTATAGTTCACATATAACTATACAAATTCTTTATATATGTGTATTGTGTAAATGTATGTGCATGTATTCATGTATGTCTAAGTGAATATATACAGTGTTTGCATATGTGCATGTGGAGAACAGAAGACAACCCTGTGTGTGGTTCTTCACATGCTATCCGTCTTTCTCTATTTGAAACAGGGTCTCTCAGTGGCCCGGAACTCAACAAATAGCCTAGGGTGGAGTGTCAGTGAGCCCCAGGGATCTGCCTGCATGGCTCCTCCCCAACACTGGGGTTAAAAGTATGCAACATCGTGAGTTTTTCTTGTGTACATCTAGGAGTCAAACTCAGGTCCTCATGCTTACAAGGCAAACACTTAACAAACTGTGTCTACCAATGCCTGTATGCCTTGCTGTTCTGCCATCTGATTTGCTCTCTCTGTCCAGCTATATCACTTCCTCTTCCTGCCCAGCTCTGTCACTTCCTGTCTGTCTGTACAGACCTCCAGACCTCCATGGTTAACTAGTGTTGGAATTTAAGCAATGTGCCACCACTCCTGGCTCTGTTCCCAGTGTGACCTTGAAATCACATAGATCTAGACAGATCTCTGCCTGCCAAGTGGTAGGATTAAAGGCATGTGCTAACATTGCATGACTTTTGTGTTTATTTATAATGGCTAGCTTTTTCCTCTGATCTCCAAGCAAGCTTTATTTATTCAAGCACAAATAAAATATCCCCACAAGATGCAGTAACTAAGACTTGTAGGATTATGAAGAAAACTGAAAATGAAGCCTAACTCCTCACCACTTATTTGCTGTAACTGAATTCTACTTTAATATCACATCTATTCCTAGAAGAAAGAAACCCCATTAAATGGAACTGAAAATTGTAGTGTCAATCATGAAATATGGTCTGTAACTTCAGGGGATTTCCTCAACCATTCATTTACTATGATGAGTTTAAGTAAAGCCATCCTTTCTCCCTAAAAATAAATAATGAAACAACATCTATGCATGATGGAACACACACTTGAAATCTCTATACCCAGGAGTATGAGAGAAGAAGATTGTGAGTTGAATACCAACATGAGCTACATAGTAGAACCCTGTCTAAAAATTAAAAGTCAGACAAATGTCTATTCCCACTTACCTTTATTATATGAGGCAAGTGTGTCTTAATTAGGGTTTTATTGCTGTGAAAAGACCATGACCATGGCAACTCTTATAAAAGAAAGGATGTAATTGGGGTTGGCTTACAATTTCAGAGGGTTAGTCTATTATCATCATGGAATAGAGCATGGAAGCATGCTGGTAGACATGGTGCTAGAGAGATAGTTGTGAGTTCTACATCTGAATCTGTAGGCAGCAAGAAGTGACAATGGCATAGTGGCCAAATTTGAGCTTCAGAGACCTCAAAGCCCACCACCTAGTTACACACTTCCTCCAACAAGACCAAACCCCCTAATAGTGCCACTCCCTGTGGGCCTATTCAAACCACCACAAGGGGTTACACTGGAATGAACTCCTGGGAGTGTTCAAGATGCATGGAATAGGGTGGATAATTAGCAGAATGCACACTGATTACTCTGTCCAAAACCATGCATAGCACTTCTCTAAAACAACAGGTCCCTTATCCTCAACAAGCAGAATCCATTCTGAAAACTGACCCCTTAGGTGATATTATTGTGTGAGCTTTTAGGCACAGTAACCAGGTTGTGACAGCCTTTTGTACACCTAGACTACATGCACAGTCTGTCATTCCAAGACTATCTGCACACCATGATAGTGTAGTTGTCTTAGTTGGGATTTTTAATTGTTGTGAAAAGACACCATGGCCATAGTAACACTTATAATGAAAACATTTAGTGGAGGGGGCTCACTTACACTTTCAGTTCAGTCCATTATCATGGAGGAGAGCACAGCAGCATGGAGGCAGATGTGATGCTGGAGTAGTAGCTGAGAGTCCTACATCTTTCAGGTAACAGGAAGTTGACTCACTCACTGGTCAGTATTCTGAGCATAGGACACTGCAAAGCCTGCCTGCACAGTGACACACTTCCTCCAACAACAACACATCTCCTAAGACTGTCACTCTATTTGGGGGTCATTTTCTTTCAAGTTACCACAGTAGTGGACACTGTAGGCAACTATAGCATGATGGTAAGTCCTGTCCACATAGAAATAGCACAGTAAAAGTCAGGTTAAAGGATGTGTCTGTTTGTTTTTAAGGATAAACTTATGTAAGACCCTAACCATTAATGAGGCTAACAGGCCTAAAAGCAGTTGTCTTGAATCAGGGAGTGAGTGAGAGTGGAAGCATGTGAAGCCGGGGGCCATTGCTGCACCCTGATTATAGAGGTTAAAACACTGTAGACTTAGGCTGTACCAAGTTTATTTTTTTAATTCCTCCCTCAAAAGTAGTCTAAGGAGCTAGAGAGATGGCTTGGTGTTTAAGAGTGCTCAGTGCTTCTACAAAGGACTGGAGTTCAGTTCCCACCACCAAGATCAGGCTCCTCAGAACCACCTATAACTCCAGCTCTGGGGGAGCCTATGCCTTCCTCTGGTTGCTGCCAGAGCCTGCACTCATAGGCACACACTGCCCCCAACACTCAGACATGCACATACTTACAGTAATTCTTTTAAAAAATTCTCCATTAAATTGCACTTTACATTTTAATGTTTCTGACTTTTTGTTTTTCCCACTAACAGCTTAAAAGATAGAACAGTGCACAGTTGTATACAAATATTCTTTTTTATACAGTTATTCTCTTAGAGTTTTTGTGTTCTTCAAATTTTTAAATGACTTACTTTTCTCGTGAAATGTCTTTGGTAAATGCTAAAAAAAAAAAAAAAAAAAAGCACGGTCATTAACCTAGGCCTGTACCATGCCAGGATCATGAGCATCTTGCTCCTGCTTCCTGGAAAGTCTTCAGTGGCAACAGGAGTCTGGAAGCCTCCATCTTTGGGGACAATGCCTTCCTCTAGAGTCCCTCTTCAGGGCCAGCCTGAGGCTACATAATAGCCTTTAACCCTTTCTCTTTCATCTCTTCTGAATAGAAGCACACTCTAAACAATGCTAAAAGCTACACTATAGTAAATACATAAGCAGGGAACACAGTTTATTAACATCATCACCTGCTACAGACTGTGAAATTCTATGTGCCATACTTTTCTATATTTATGTCCCTAGCAACACGAGAGCGATGTCTTCAGTAGAGTTCTCACAAACCTGTAGCAATGGATTGAGTTTTGACATCACAATAGTTACTGAGCAATGAAAATTTTAGCTCTTTGAATCTTGTAGGAACACTTTGAAACTCATCTTGTAAACAACCAAACTATGAGCTCTGTGCCTGTGCTGTTCTTTTACTCTTGTGTATGCAGAACTCAGTTCATCAGACTTTTCTTACAAGGGATTAAGGCATGGCCCAGCATACCTGGCTCTTACACCAGGTATCTAGGGACAAACTGAACAAAGGAGAATGCTTTGCAATTTTACTCAGAGGCAACTGTTATCTTAGAGCTCATGCGTGCCCTTCCTCTCATATTTTCTTATTAATGGAATTACAATCTGTGTAGATTTTTAAAAATTCTTCTACATTTATTTCCCATGCCTTTTTCTTGCTTTCTTCTTTCCTACTTTTTCTGAGTTGATGGGTTTTTTTTTTCTGTCTTTATATTTCTTCTTCTAGTTGAAGAACATTTTGTCTGTTTATGGCTTTTCAATGATGAGCCTTAACTTCTGCATAATGATTTGATTTTAAAACTCTAAATCCAATTCATATTTTTATCTCCTTTTGATCATAATAGTAACTACACAACTTTAATTCTAATCACCATTGTCATATTTGTGTTCATTTCATCTAATTTTTCATTTCTAATGAACACATCTTGATACCTATATTATTAATTTTCTGCTTTATTTGACCCGATATGTGGTGAGAAGAAATTTAGGGAAGTAATGGTTGATTTTGATTCCCAGTCTCAAGATACACAGTGTATCACCTCAAGAAAGGAATGGTGGCAGGAAAGTACCACAGAAAGCCTCAATGCATCTGCTGCCAGGAAGCAGGGAATCTTTAGGAAGTGGGCAGATCTGTAAAACTCCAAGGCCCACCCACACAACCCTGACTAGTGACCCACTTCTTAAAGAAAGGCTCCACATCCCAAAGATTCCTCAGCCTTCCAAAACAGTGTCCCCAAGTGTGAAACACATACATCTGTGAGGTACATTTCACAATTAAATCACAAAAGTAATGAACGTTTTTTAGCCAACTATCCTGCTGTAGTGTGTTCCCAGGCTTCTGAAGCATCCTGTAGTTGGAAGGTTTTCTCTGGTCCCGCCCAGTCCCACAGCCACTCAGACCCAAGTAAACACAAAGAGGCTTAATATGATTTACAAAGTATATGCCCCAATGGCTCAGGCTTCTTGCTAACTAGCTCTTATATTTTAAATTAACCCATTTACATTCATCTTTGTTTTGCCATGTGTTCTATGGCTTTACTTGTGTTCCATTACATGTTGTTTCTTGGGTAACTGGCTTGTGTCTCCTCCCAGACTCTGCCTTTCTCTTCCTGTCTATCTGCTCGTATTTCCCACTTGCCTCTAAGCTGCCTTGCCATAGGCCAATACAGCTTTATTTATTAACCAATCAGAGCAACACATATTCACAGCATACACAAAGACATTCCACAGCAGCATCCCATCCTGAAGCATATAAGAGTTCTCTCACCAAAATCTTGTGAACTCTGATAAGTTTCAAATCCCTGGTTATTAGATATCTGCCGCAGCTGATTTAATAAGTCAGATAAGACTGAATTGATAAATTCAGGTTTAATGAGCAGAGCAAAGCAGCTCCTGGGTGACCTTCAGGGGGGCAGGAAAGGAATCACATGGCAAATCACAGGTCTTAAATAGTCTGTAGGCATGGTCTTGAGAAACCCCAGGGAGGGACTGACTTCTAGTTTGCTCTCTCAGGAGCTGGGTTTGGAGGGGGCGGCTCCAGGAGAGATCCCCAACAAACTCTTTAGTAGTTCTTTATTGATCATGATGTCTTCCTTTCTAGGTTGATAGTAGCTTCCTTCAGCACACTGTCTTGTGGTGTCTGTTACATCATATTATTAACCACACTGCTACCTTATATACTCACAGGAGCACATATGTGTGAAAAAATATTTTACCTGGTATTTTCAGGGGAAACTGCCAGAGACCTGCTTTGACAGGCAGGTTCAGATCCCAAAGAAGATGTGTGGAATTGGGATGGAGGAGGGACAGACACTACCTGAGAGTGAATCAGAATAATTGCCAGCCACATTCAGTTGAAAAAAGACTACACCTTTTGTACTCTATAGTTGCATGCAGGACCAAATTGGAGACAAGGGGCAAGTGAGCTGCAGTGTGCCTTGAGATCAGTGGTTGAGTAATCTAACACTGACCTTGACAGTAGGCACCAGTCATATGTTAAGGCAAGGGCCATAGGTTTCTCTTGGTAGACATAAGAAAAATGACTGCTTCATCAAGTGGTAACTTTCCTCAAGCCCCCAAGGGAATGACATTGGGAAAAAGACTTCTTCTGGGGAGCAGATGCTAAACTACAAATTCTTACTTAGTCTTACTATATGGGCCTGTTCCCCTCACAATGCTGCCAAAATGGAAAGTCCTGATATCTTACTCTTTTTCCAATATACTAGGCCATTCTAATTTCTCTGTATTTATTAACTGAACCCTTGCCCTTAGTGATCTCATCTCTGGACCTCAATTGTAGCCATTTCATCCTTGGGATCAGGTATGTCTAGTAAATCTCTAACTTTCCAGTTCTTGGTGTAATTAGAAGGGCAAAATAGGGTTTCCAGTTCCAAGGTGGTGGGGATTATTTTGCAAAGAATTATTTTATTTAGAAAGGCTACCATCGTACACATTTTTATCCTTTATCAAAGTCCACACAAAATATCCTGAAAGGAAAGGCATTAATATTGAGGATCATTAAAAATGAAAGTAAAAATGTATTAGAGAAGTGTGGTCTGCAATGTCAAAATGCTAGAGCTTTGTCAAGCAGCAATGGTCGCCATGCAGTCCACACCAGGAAACAATATTAGAGGTAATTAGAGTACTTTTACTACTGTAACTATACTTTGCAACATAATTCAAAGCAGTTTGACAAGAATATTGAATTCTCACCACAAGCCAGGGACTTTTATAGATTTATCCTATTGATTTCTACAATTCAGGAAATAGTTTTAATTGCTATAGATTTTACAGATAAAAAAGAGAAGACCAGGGCAGCAAGTAACATAGTCTTGATCACACAGCTTTAAAAAATGACATCCATACCATGAAAACTAGATCTTCTCATTCCAGGTCTAGTCTAATTGCCTAGAGAGGCAATGATATTTATTTTTAGCTCTGCTTCCTTTTATGACTGGAAGAAAAGTTAATATTAGTATATAGAGACTTTAATCATTTAATTAATAGTCACATAATTCATTGTCATATTCCTTGCCAGGTCAAAGGTGAAAGTCTGAGTCAAAGCTCACATCAGCAGCCCTGATGTGCCCCTGGCCTAAGGAAGTCACTCTGCTCTAGAAGGCCGAAAGTTCTGGACACAGCTGCTTGCTTGAGCAATCATGCTCATGAATTTTAGATTCAGGGTAGGTTCCCTACCAGAAATGAAAAATGGGAAAAGTGAAAAGTAAATGACCTTTGAAATACAGAAGAGCTTTTACTCTGAAGAAAAAAAATGTAATTCAGTTTTCATGGACATTCCAATTCTTTTACAATTTGAGGAGTCGTCAAGACATGCCAGCAAGTCTAATGGGATATATTTGTAGGAGGAGGTCATTTCTAGGATAGAAAAAATATATTTATAGCACAAAGGCGTGGGAATGAGAGAGGGACTGTATTTCAGTCAGCACTCTGGATTGAATTTGCTCTGAGAGGAGCAACAAGCCACAGAGATCCATGGGCTTCAGTTTTCTCATTTATAAAATATGAAGCTGGATAGCTGTCTTCTACTGTGTGAAATGAACATGTTTCTATTTATTTGATAACTGATCTTTTTTATTGATTTTTCCTTAGTGCATGTGATGTATAGACAGGTGCTTGTTTTGTTTCTCTTTTGCTGACTTCTGTTGAGTTGATAAAGTTTTCAATGTTCTTGCTCATTTGTGTGTATATATGTGTGTATGTGTGCATGTGTGCCAACATGCATGCATTCCCTGATCACTCAGAAGCCACATACACAATTCATTAGAGACTACTGTTAACTTAGATTTACCTTTTTGAGACTTAAAAATATGGATTTATTTTAGTTCCAGGAAATTATCAAGACATTGGCCTGCTCCAGTTTTCCAGGCAGCAATATATCTTGCAAACCACTCAACCTAAGCCCCTGTGGCTTCACCCAAATGCTTGAATAAACAAATTTTCCTTTTCATTTCTAGGCTGGAGTGTCCCTTGGTAAGGCAACACCATAATTTGCCTTACCAACTGTCTGTAGAAGGACATCTAGGTTGTTGACAGTTTGGGACCTTATAAATGAAGCCATTAAGAACAGCTATGTGCCAGGTTTTGTGTGAAAAGACGTAACTCTTTTTTTTTTTTGTGCCACACTCAAGAATTTGATGGCTCAGTAGTAAAGCACTTGTATATATGATTATAAAAGAAACTACCAAACTATCTTCCCAAGAGGCACAACCTGACGCACAATATATGAGTGGCCTAGTTTTTCTAAATCCTCACCAGCATTGTCACTATTTTAATTCACAGCTCTTAGTCATCACTTCCCTGATAGCTCATTATGACGACAAATATTTTTATTTGCTTATTTTTGCTGTTTGTGTGACCTCTTCAGTGAAATGTTTAGCCCTTCTGCTGCAGTTTGAATGTGACATGTCCTTCAGGCCTGTGTGTTAAAACATTGGTCACAGGACATGATAGTTATTGGGAGATGGTAAAACTAACTGGAGAAATGAAGCTCAGTGGAAAATTTGAGATCTCTAAGGATGCACTATTAAAGAGTTTTGTGGGAGCAATGGCCTCCTCTCTTTGTCCTTTTTGTTCTTAATCAGGAAGGGCACAGCTTTGCTCTGCCCTTTGTGTGACGCCTCGTTGAAGCCCTAAACCAACGGGTCAATTGACCCTAACTAAACTCTCCAAAACTGCCAACTAAAATAAGCCTCTCTTTCTTGTTGTGAGTTCTCTCAGACATTCTGCTATAGTAGCAAAACGCTGACTAAACAGCACCAATTGCCCATCTTTATTTGGATTATTTATTTAATTATTGTTGGATCTTGGCATGTCTGTATTTTTTCTAGATACTGGTACTCTTTGGCTGTACAATTTCTCAGTCTGTAGTTGACAGACTTGTTCCCTTAACAAGATCTTTCACAGTAAAAAAAAGTTTGTAATTTTCATCAGATGTCTTCCTCAACTGCTTCCTTACCTCAATTTTGGAGACAAAAATCTCTCGTTGAGTATGGAGCTTACCAGTTCAGCTAGGCCAGTTGGACTCTGCTTCCTCAGAGCTGGAATTACAGGCATGCATCTCCATGCCTGGCTCCATCCATCTCCACACCACTGGTGTCTAACCCCAAATCCTCATGCTTGTAAAGCAAGTACTTTACCAAAAGAGCTATTTTTCCAACCCATAGTCGTGTGTGTGTGTGTGTGTGTGTGTGTGTGTATGCATTTGTTTTTTGTTTGTTTGTCTGTTTAAAATGTCTAAAAGTTTTCCCTCATACACAGCAAATCTAGTATCACTTTTATTCTTTATAAATCCACCTTCTTCAATAAGTGTTTCTGGTTCTCTTGTTTAGGGTCTTAAATGCATATACATCTATTGCTAGACTCATCTTGGTTTGTAACCTGAAATAAATGCATATTCTAATTGTTGGCTTTGTGGATGGTGTTTCTATGCAGGAGGCTTCCACATAGTCTTAAAATTTATCTGATAATGTGTTTTTAAGAGGCTTTTGTTTTTTTCTCTTCTCTTCTATGTTCTTTACTCTTTTATAGTTTGGCATTGTTAGCTCCACTATGTTCCTACTGCAGATTTTCCTTTCTTTATGAACCAAGTCTCAAGGGGGTTGTCAGAGCTCTGCCCTGAGATGTTAAGGGCCACACACATTGCTACCACTCACCAAGGTCCAGCTCCTGTCATGGAGATGAGTGTAAATTCTCTCTGGTCCCAGATCCCTGAAATGTTCTTAGAGCTAGGACTTGAGGCAAAAGTTACTGAGCAGGCAAGGGGCTTCAGTAAGACTCGGTGCATTATTTGTGGCATTTGTCTCAGGCAATTATCTCTATAGTTGCTTCCGGATGCCACATTGAAGTATTGCCAATCTGACCCCTCTTTTCATAAATCGTTGTGCTTGCTTCTGGTTTTGTTTCATGTTTAATTCATCTTACCATTTGAGCCTATCAATCTTTTATTTTGTCTCTTCTCATGTTTTGTAGCTGGAAATTTAAAGTGGAAGAAATGTACTCACATTAACATTGTACAACTTAAGCCAAAACTTGTCCTAGAACTAACAACATTTTTCCCAATTTGACTTTAGGATTCAAATAATTTTAAATGAAATATATATCTGCCTATCAAAACTAGAGTTGATTCAAATCTCAGAAGTCTATAGAAACTCATTTAATATATTGCATAATCTTCATCTACATATGTACAAATATTGATGTAAAAACTGAAGAAAAGCAATGTGGTCTATAAAAATGAACAATTGTTGCAATGTTAACACCTTGTTTTGATATTTACATCAAGTTATAGTTGTTATCAATAGGGAAACTAGATGAAGGGCTTATAAGACTCAATATACTATGTTTATAATTTACTGTTATACTGATTTTTTTTTTTTTAAGTTTAGAGGCTGGAAGCACCTGTTGCTCTTCCAGAGGACTTAGTTAAGTTCCCAGAACCCATGTTAGGCAGCTTACACAGACACACACATACACATACACACATGCACACACATGCCCTGTTGGTGTGGTAGGGAGAAGGCATGGAAACAGGAGACCTGGCCCTTCCCCTCACCAGCTGCAGCACTCAGGAGAACTTGCCCTATTCCTTGCTGCCTGTGACTTTGGGTGAGCTACCCTAGGCAGTGCTGGAGAGCTCATCCTGGTGGAGAGGACAAAGAAAAGCTGGTGGGCTGACCAACTCCACTAGCACCCAGATCCAGATTCAGAGCTATGAGTTGGCCCACTCCAACATCCACCCAATCTATGAACTACTGGGGAATGTGAAGGGGACAGTCCTGCAGATCCAAACAGGCAACAACAGGATATGCAAAAGAAGTCCCAGTGAGGATCCAGTATTGATGGTGTAGCAGAAGCCAAAGGCCATGAACCAGACCAATGACTCACTACAATGAACATTTGCAAGTAGAAATGTATGTACTAAAGGGTAAACTAAGTGACTCACTGTGACACACTACAGTTTCCACAATGAGTTTTTTTATTTACTTAATTTTATTTTTTGGGGGGAGGTTTCAAGATCAAAAGGTAGGTTTGAAGGGACAGGGAGATGAGTGTGATTGCGGTGCATGATGTGAAATCCACAAAGAACCTATAGAAATCTGAAAAAAGAAAAGGAAGGAAGGGAGGATGAAAGAAAGAAAAAGAAAGGAAGGAAGGAAGGAAGGAAGGAAGGAAGGAAGAAAGAAAGAAAGAGAAGGAAGGAAGGAAGGAAGGAGAAAGGAAGGAAGGAAGGAAGGAAGGAAGGAAGGAAGGAAGGAAGGAAGGAAGGAAGGAAGGAAGGAAGGAAGACCATAAACAATCATAAAGCTCCAGATAGTTCTGTGCACTTACGCTACAGAGGAACTGTGTGGGAACCGTAATGGCATAGGAGAGCGGCAAAGCAACTAGGTCTAAAAGGCTAAGTCGGAGGTTGCTAAGATTGTTCACTGGATAAAGGTGCTTTTCATCAAGCCTGAAAACCTAATTTCAATCTCAAGGACCCATAAGGTGGAAGGAGAGTGCCAACACTCACAGTTGTCCTCCGACCTCCACTCACAAACTGTGGTAGAGCCACAACACACTCCAGCACATGTAAACAGATGCCATAAAGAGTCAAGAAGAGATGTCTCAGCATGTGACAAGATTGTAGGGTACAAGCAGACTAATTTACTTAACAAATAAGTGGTAAATTTAAAAAAGAGAATTAGAGAAATTGTTACAGATTGACAGATAACTTAAGAAACACACCAATAAGATGCACTATGTAGTCTTCACTAGAATAAAGCACAACTATTAAAAAACACACTCGTGCCTAGAAAATGTTTAGTTTTCACCTACATGAAATAGCAATGTGTGCTCTGTGACATAGAAGAGGAGACTGAAAATGTTCAGAGGGAGTGCCATGACACTTTTCAAGTTAGAACCCAAAAGAGGATGCTCTACGTGATGCTCATGAGGGCATAGATGCATTCCATCACATCATCTCCACTTTCTTTCTAGAATATTTCACTGTACGGCTTTCAATTTTTTTAATGTATTAGAATCCTATTACATTTAGCTTTACATAGTGATATTAAAATTTTGAGTATGACTAGAAGAATTTTACTCTAGCACAGCATACTAAACTCCTTCCCAGGCTCATCTCTGGGGCTCTAGTTTGGAAAGATTTACCTCTGATCTTGTTGAAAGCATCATTTTGCATTCAAAATAAAGAGTGATGGCATATCAGGCAACATTCCAAACTCAAACTCATATTAACACCTGTTTCTTTTGTAATGACCAAACAAATAATCCTCAAGAGAAACAAAAACATATTCATCAGACAACCAAAAGATATTCAGATGTAAGCTAATTATTAATTACTATATAATAATAATTTCATAATAAAGATGTAAATAAAGATGGAGTACTATTCATGGCAGGTTAAGGAACTATTCATTTTATTATGTATTTTTAATTTTTGAATTAGTAATATTATTGTTTTGCTAAATAGTTATGTCATGATCACAAAATGAAGAATGCATAAATGGCATGATAACTGGCCTTTCCCACAAAAATTATAATGTGAGGAACAGATAGTGGTGATTGACAATAAGTTAACAAGTGTTGAAGTCTGTTTACTGGTGAACACAATGTCATCAAGACTATTTTTTCTAAGTTATGTTTATATTTGTGATTTCTATAGTAAAATATTCCTCAATCACCACTTTACATAACAGCTTCAGGTTATTTAGCCTCACTCTTCATTTTAATTTGTTCTAAGTTACAGGCAGCATGTTGGTTAATTTTTCAGTCACAGTAGTATGTTTTCCTCTTCTGGATCATATCTTTTTATTTCAATCATGTTCCAAACATGCATAATGAATAAATATAATTTATTATGACTCTTATCATTTCCCTCATAACTTAGATAAAATTGGGTGCTTTATTTTTCAAGAGCAATTATTGAGGAAAAGATTTTGTCTCTATTGTTATTACTATTAGTCTGACTGATATTTTTTATATGTGCATAGGTGTTTTATCTTCATTAGTATATGTGGACCAGGTGTGTTCTTGATGATCTTGAAGGCCAGTAATGAGTAGCAGATCCCCTGGAACTGGAGTTATAGACAATTTTGAACTGAGATGTGGGTGCTAGTAATTGAACCTGGGTTCTCTCAAAGAGCAGCCAGGATTCTTAACTGCTGAGCTATCTATTTCTCTAGTCCCTCTAGTGACTGATTTGTATCAGGTATGAACTCATTAATTCCACTCTTGAGATGTTGAAATTTTCTAGCAAAAGCATTGCAGAGTAATATTTTAAATTACATGCTTTATGTTTTAAGAGAGTAAGGAAAATTCAGGAAGTTTGGATACTGGAAGAGTAGAGAAACAGCAAGTATTCCAGGCAGAAGAACAGTGCTGATTTAAATTTTAAAGTTCTTTGTTAGGAAAGTATTGGAATATTGGATGAAGTGGTGGATTAACTCAATCCAAGCATTAGAAAGGGCATGAAATTAGAGGCTAACTTAGAACAACATGACTGAGGAGTTTTCTGAGCACATTTGTCCTAATATGTTTGTTTAAACTTATAGACTAAGATAACTGAGACAGATTTGCAATAAGAAGATAAAAGGCTTATATTTGTTATATGTAGATCTCGCATAGTGGTATGCAGCATAGAATATATGGGGAGGACCAGACACAGGGAAATGAGGCAAAAATCTTTTTTAATCTTCGTATGTTGTCTTATAGCTCTGGTTAGAACTTCAAGTACTATATTGAATAAGTATGGGGAGAGGGGACAGCCTTGCCTTGTTCCTGATTTTAGTGGTACTGCTTTGAGTTTCTCTCCATTTAATTTGATGTTGGCTGTTGGCTTGCTGTAGATTGCCTTTATTATATTTAGGTATGTTCCCTGAATTCCTGATTGCTCCAAGACCTTTATCATAAAGGGGTGTTGGATTTTGTCAAATGCCTTTTCTGCATCTAGTGAGATGATCATGTAGCTTTTTTCTTTGAGTTTGTTTATATTGTGTATTACATTGACAGACTTTCATATGTTGAACCACCCTTGCATCCCTGGGATGAAGCCTACTTGATGATGGTGGATAATTGTTTTGATGTGTTCTTGGAGTCTGTTTGCCAGTATTTTATTGGGTATTTTTGCATCAATGTTCCTGAGGGAGATCGGTCTGTAGTTCTCTTTCTTTGTTGCATCTTGGTTTGGTTTAGGAATCAGGGTAATTGTAGCCTCATAGAAGGAGTTTGGTAATATTCCTTCTGCTTCTATTGTGTGGAACAATTTAAGGAGTATTGGTATTAAGTCTTCTTTGAAGATCTGGTAGAATTCTGCACTGAAACCATCTGGTCCTGGGCTTTTTTTGCTTGGGAGACTTTTAATCACTGAGTGACCCCAAAAATTCAACCAAAGAACTGATACAGCTAATAAAAACTTTCAGCAACATAGCAGGACACAAGATCAACTCAAAAATATCAGTAGCCCTCCTATATACAATAGACAAACAGGCTGAGAAGGAAATCAGAGATACATCAACCTTTACAATAGCCACAAATGATATAGAATACCTTGGGGTTACTCTAACTAAGCATGTGAAGGACCTATATGACAAGAACTTTAAGTCCCTGAAAAAAGAAATTGACAAAGATGTCAGAAAGTGGAAAGACCTCCCATGCTCATGGATAGGCAGGATTAACATAGTAAAAATGGCCATCTTACCAAAAGCAATCTACAGATTCAATGCAATCCCCATCAAATTACCAACACAATTCTTCACAGATCTGGAAAGAATAATACTCAACTTCATATGAAACAACAAAAAACCCAGGATATCCAAAAGAATCCTGTACAATAAAACAACATCTGGAGGCATCACGATCCCTGACCTCAAGCTCTACTATAGAGCTACTGTAATAAAAACAGCTTGGTACTGGCATAAAAACAGACATGTGGACCAATGGAATGGAATTGAAAACCCTGACATTAACCCACACACCTGTGAACATATAATTTTTGACAAAGAAGCCAAAATGTACAATGGAAAAAAGAAAGCATCTACAACAAATGGTGCTGGAATAACTGGATGTCAATGTGTAGAAGGCTGCAAATAGATCCATATCTATCACTGTGCACAAAATTTAAGTCCAAGTGGATCAAAGACCTCAACATAAATCCAGTTACTCTGATCCTGATAGAAGAGAAAGTAGGAAGTACTCTTGTACGCATTGGCACCGGAGATCACTTTTGAAATATAACACCAGTAGCACAGACACTGAGAGAAACAATCAATGAAAGGGACCTGTTGAAACTGAGAAGCTTTGGTAGAGCAAAGGACATGGTCAACAAAACAAAGCAACAGCCTACAGATTGGGAAAAGGTCTTCACCAACCCCACAACTGACAGAGGGCTGATATCCAGAATATATAAAGAACTCAAGAAATTAGACATCAAAATGCCCAACAGTCCAATTAAGAAGTGAGCTATAGAACTAAACAGAGAATTCTCAACAGAGGAAGTTCAAATGGCTAAAAGACATTTATGGAATTGCTCAACATCCCTAATTATCCAGGAAATGCAAATCAAAATGACTCTGAGATACCACCTTATACCTGTCAGAATGGCTAAGATCAAAAACACAGAAGACAGCTTGTGCTAGAGAGGATGTGGAGCAAGGGGAACTCTCCTCCAATGCTGGTGGGAATGCAAGCTTGTACAGCCACTTTGGAAATCAATATGGTGCTTCCTTAGAAAATTGGGAATCCATTTCCCCCAAGACCCAGTTGTAGCACTCTTGGGCATATACCCAAGGAATGCTCAATCATACCACAAGGGCATTTGCTCAGCTATGTTCATATCAGCATTGTTTGTAATAGCCACAACCTGGAAACAACCTAGATGCCCTTCAACTGAAGAATGGATAAAGAAAATGTGGTACATATACACAATGGAGTACTACTCAGCAGAGAAAAACAGTGACATCATGGGGTTTGCAGGCAAATGGATGTATCTAGAAAAAATCATCCTGAGTGAGGTAACCCAGACTCAGAAGGACAGACATGGTATGTACTCACTCATAGGAGGATACTAGATGTAAAACAAAGATGACTAGACTGCTACACAACTCCAGGGAGGCTACCTAGGAAACAGAACCCTAGGAAAGACACAGGGATCACCCAATGACAGAGAAATGGATGAGATCTACATGAACAACCCGGACTACACTGGGAGTAATGAAGGGCAAGATTTGAGGGAAAGAAAGCTAAGTGGAGCAGGAGATCCCAGCTGGATCAAGAACAGAAAGGGAGAACAAGGAATAACAGACCATGATAAATGAAGACCACATGAGAACAGGAGTGGGCAGAGTACTGGAGAGGTACCATGAGGTCCACAGTGATGCATCCTCTGTAGACTGCTGACAGTGGTCGAGACAAAGCCTGATCTGACATAGGCTGGTGGTTAGATGGCCAAACACCCTGATGGTCGGGCTGGAACTCTCATCCAGTGACTGATGGAAGTGGATGCAGAGATCCTCAGCCAGGCTCCAGGTGGAGCTCTGTGTGTCCAGTTGTTGAGAAGGAGGAGGGACTGTGGGAGCATGAATTGTTGAGGCCAGGATTGGAAAAAGCACAGGGACGAAAGGCCAGACGAATGGAAGCACATGAATTGTGAACCAAAGGCTGTGGAGCCCCCAGCTGGATCAGGCCCTCTGGATAAGTGAGACAGTTGAGTGGCTTGGACTGTTTGGGAGGCATCCAGGCTGTGGGACATGGACCTGTCCTTAGTGCATGAGCTGGCTGTTTGGAACCTGGGGCTTACACAGGGACACTTTGCTCAGCCTGGAAGCAAGGGACTGGACCTGCCTGTACTGAATCTACCAAGTTTAAATGAATCCCCAGGGGAGTCTTGGCCCTGGAGGAGATGGGAATGGAGGGAAGGGGATGGGGGAAGTTGGGGGTGGGGGCAGGAGGGGGGGGCCTGGGGAACCCATGGCTGATGTGTAAAATTAAAACCCAAATATAATAAAAAAAGGGGGGAGGGGAAGAAATGTATTATTCTTTTTACATTCCAACCACAGATCCCCTCTCTTCCCTCCTCCCACTCTCCCCCACAGGATCCCCCCAAATCTACCCTCCAGTCCCTCCTCTGAAGAGATAAGGTCTCCCATAGGGAGTGAGTAAAACCCGGTACATCCAATTGAGGCAAGACCAAGCCCTTTATCCTGCATCAAGGCTATGCAAGGTGTCCTACCATAGGTAATGGGCTCCAAAAAGCCGGCTCATGTTGAGGTCTTTGATCCACTTGGACTTGAGTTTTGTGCACGGTAATAGATATGGATCTATTTGCAATCTTCTACATGTTGACATCCAGTTATGCCAGTACCATTTGTTGAAGATGCTTTCTTTTTTCCATTGTACAGTTTTGGCTTCTTTGTCAAAAATTAGGTGTTCATATATGTGTGGATTAATGTCAGAGTCTTCAGTTCAATTCCATTGATCCTCATGTCTGTTTTTATGCCAGTACCAAGCTGTTTTTATTACTGTAGCTCTATAGTAGAGCTTGAAGTCAGGGATTGTGATGTCTCCAGAAGTTGTATTGTACAGGATTCTTTTGGCTATCCTGGGTTTTTTGTTTTTCCATAAGAAATTGAGTATTGCTCTTTTCAGGTCTGTGAAGAATTGTGTTGGGAGTTTAATGGGGATTGCATTGAATCTGTAGATTGCTTTTGGTAAGATCGCCATTTTTACTATGGTGATTCTAGCTATCCATGAGCATGGGAGATCTTTCCATTTTCTGACATCTTCTTCAATTTCTTTCTTCAGGGACTTAAAGTTTTGGTTATACAAGTCCTTTGCTTATTTAGTTAGAGTTACTCCAAGGTATTTTATATTATTCGTGGCTATCGTAAAGGGTGATGCTTCTCTGATTTCTTTTTCAGCCTGTTTGTCATTTGTATATAGGAGGACTACTGATTTTTTTTTTAGTTAATCCTGTATCCTGCCACATTACTGAAGGTGTTTATCAGCTATCAAAGTTCCCTGGTCGAATTTTTGGGGTCACTTATGTATACGATCATGTCATCTGCAAATAGTGAAATTTTGACTTCTTCCTTTCCAATTTGTATCCCCATGATCTCCTTTTGTTGTCTTATTGCTCTATCTAGAATGTTAAGTACTATATTGAATAAATATGGGAAGAGCGAACAGCCTTGCCTTATTCTTGATTTTAGTAGAATCGCTTTGAGAGACCATGATTGGAAAAAGTACAGAGACAACTAACCAAACTAGTGGAAACACAGGAACTGTGAACCAATAGTTGAGGAGCCCCCATGATACTAGAGTAAGCCCTCTAGATAAGTGAGACAGTTGTTTAGCTTGAACCGTTTAGCACCCACCCACCCCCCCCCCCGGCAGTGAAACTAGGACCTGTTCTCAGTGTATGAGCCGCTTTTTGGAACTGAGTGCCTACGCTTAGATACTTTGCTCAGCCTTAGTGCAGGGAGGAGGTGTTTGGACATGTCTCAACTGAATGTACCAGGTTCTGCTGACTCCCCAGGGGAGAACTTACTTTGGAGGAGGTGAGAATGGGGGGATTGATTGGGGGGAAAGGCTGAGGAATGGGAGGATGGAAGACATGGGAATCTGTGGTTGATATGTAAAATGAGTAGAAAAATCTCTTAATAAAATTTTTAAAAAAAAGCCAGCTCATGCACCAGAGATACATCCTGATCCTACTGCCAGGGGCCTCCTTAAGCAGACCAAGCTACACAACTGTCTTACTTATGCAGAGGACTTAGTCAGTCCCATGAAGGATCCACAGCTTTGGCCTACAGTTTGTGAGTTCCTAGTAGCTTGGTTTGGTTGTCTCTGTACCTTTCCCCATCATGATCTTAATTCCCGTTGTCATAGAATCCCTCTTCCCTTTCTTGAACTAGATTCCTGGTGCTTGGCTGCGCATATCTGCATCTGCTTCCATTAGTTACTGGATGAAGGCTCTCTTGGTCCAATCAGAGCTGGCAGAGTCTATCGCCAAAAGCTTTTTAAAATGCACCAAACAGGAGATGATATATTGCCTAAACTATTACACACATCTTGACATTGTGGATACAAGGAAATGCCTTGTCTGAGAAGAATGATTTGGAGGCTTCATTGTAGTGGGAGGAAGATGATCAACTTACGGTCTTGTGTCACCTTGGGAGACTGTTATGAAGGTGCATTGCCAGGTGATTTCATATGTATACTAAGCTAGAGCTTCCTGACAAGCCAGGGTGTCTGGAGCTGCCTGCTGATCTTAGGCTACATACTTGCATGTCATATAACTATTCTGAATATTATAAGCAATTGTGACATAGTGTTAATTATTTGTTCATCTAAACATGACTAGCTATGGAAAAGATGGATCCAGTAAAATACTATATGATATGAATTTTTCAGCTCCATTGTAACCTTAAGGGACCACAACTTCTATGTGGTTTATTCTTGACTAAAACACAATTATGAATACCTAACAGTAGCTAACAGTAACATCAGGAATTGTGTTTGATAATACAGACTCTAGAGTAGGTTTAAGGAAGACAGAGATGAATACGACGTATATTCTACTTAAAATGTCTAGTGGACAGTGTACCCCATTAGCAACTTAGAACTGTAGGTTAGTAAAATCTATTGCCTACAGCCTGAGATCCTATGTTCTGCAGAGACATGTGACTATGACTCAACATCAAATTAGAAACTTAGTTGCAAACAGATATAGTTGCAAGGGTTTTTTTTTTGTAATTTGATTTTACAATCTTCAAAATGTTAACTTGAAATTTTTCACATAATATGATGTTGGGTCATCATGTCCAAAAGTTTGGACATACTGGAGAAAGAGAGAAGACAAGGTCCCTGGTAAATCTCTAGTGAACCCACTCAGTAATGTATGAATTCAAAAGTCACTGGGTAATGAGCAGTCAGCAGACACAAAGGAAGAACTGTACAAAAGCCTAAGGAGACAAACGAGAACTCAAAACATACGTGGTGACATTAGAATGGCATAGTACACAGCTCTGACTCACATGAACAATAAGCCCTAAACTAGTGAGCTCAAACACAAATGTACAGTCAGCTGAGTAATTTGAAGCAATCTGAGCTTACAAAGACTTTATTTTTTTTTGCTTGTTTGTATTCACGGTACTTGTTTCCTACTTGTTTATATTCTTCTGAACCTACATCAGGCATAATTGTAAGCAAAAGTACTTTAATTAATGCTGATTGTGTTTTACCTTGAGAGACTTAGAAAATTCAAAGCCTAAATTATCTTTACAGGGATGAACTTTTGAGCTTTTGGTTTCTACAAAATGAAAACAGAGTTAGGAATGATACTAATTATTCTCTACTAGAATATCTTCCACTTCTTTATTGATAATAAATATGCCCTTTTATCTTGTGCCTGGCAAAATCTTCCTCAAATATTTCACTGTCAAACAGGTGATAATCTGTATCCAAGTGTTACACTCACCATCCATTATAAGACAGATGGGAACGGGAAACTTCAGTTTCTCTCTCACTGCATCAAGTCTGAAGTCTTACCTCCACACCAAAGTTTAGCTTTAATACTCAAACCAGAAATGCCTTTCCCACCATTAGGAAAAAAGATCTGTCATGAAAGTTCTCAACCTCGAAAAGGAAACAGGACATGGACTGTTCACAGATGTTTCACATCAGTGAATGGGTACTTTAATAAACAATAAAGACTTTTTGAACAAGAAACAGAATTTGTGAAATAACATCTTTAATTGTCATTTTAAATGGCTATAAATCCCTGTAGCATATACTAAAAGCTACATACATGTGTCATGAGCTACATCTTTAATCTAGATAATCAAATATTAGTTAAGATTATAAAACATAATATATAAACTTGCTATGAATGTCCTTTCTGAGCTCCTGGACCCATCTCAATTTGGAGAGCCAGGCAAATGGGAGATTAAGTACACCATTCCAAGTCCTTGTACTCATATTCCCATGTGAGTTTTAGAAAACGACAGCATGTTATCAAAAAAGGAGTCTTGGGAAACAAGTAAGTTTCCTATTTTCCACACACTGGAAAAGGAAGCCACACAATCTGTACTTTTTGAGGCTATGTTCCTGTAGCCTTGCTTTCAAAAGTCGTTATCTGGAGGTTGATAACCACAGCTACACTAGTTCTCCTTCAAGATGCGACTGTGGAAATTCAGTTTCTCATTACTCATTTATGACCCTGTATGGAGTGTGAATTGGGTTGAGCAAGGTGACCAAATCCTTCTGTTATCAAAATGAAGCATATTGTCAAAAGGAAAAGGCACCAGCTGATCTATAGTGGTTGTTTTATTGCTGATTTTATCTTCTTGATGGTAGGGCATAGTTTCTTTCCTCTCACTGGGATGGGAGAGAGACTGAAGAATTCTAAGTAAAGGCATCAATAGGAAATTACATTATTTAATATAGAAAAATAGTAGCTAGATGAAAGATCCTTTAGTATATTAAGAGTTCCTCAATATAAACATTAATGGGATGTAAATTATATGATAAGCAAATTTAAGGCATTTTTACTTTAGCATCTGACTTCTATGCAAATAACACGTACATGCTAATTTTGTGTTGTTGGTATGATGAAAGAACTATGGCAGAATTCCTACATGCCTCAATTAATGCCCATGGACATAAGTAGGGTCAATCTAAGAAAGGCTTATGTTTGAACCATGATTCCCAACTGCCTCATTTTCCCACTGATGTTGGAGTGGCTGGTGTTAAATTATGCTGGAGTTTGTATTAATCATGCAGGTTGGAAGTCCCAGAGACGATCCCTAGGAGCCTTATCTTTGCTGAAGATATTTCTCATTCAAAAAAAAAAAAAAAAAAACATACAAATTCAAGAAAAAAACTTAGTAAGTTCCTCCTTGGTATTGTAATGCTAAGTATAATAAGCCTTTTATACCATGTGGATTGTGCATATATGGATTCAACTGGGCTTAGATAAAAAATATTTGAGAAAATGTATCTGAGCTAAACATTTACAGACCTTTTCTTATTTCCTAAATAATGCATTGCAACATCTGTTCACATAATAACAATGAAACAGTTCGTGAGAGTCAGACTTAGCAAATTTCACAAAACTGAAGTATGTGATGGGAAGTATATTATTGTTTCTAAAATAACCAATTTCATGAAATATTAGTTATAATTCCTAGATATTATCTATATATTAGTCATTTTAAGTGTGTGTGTAGCTGGCTACTACTATATCTTTCATTCTTTTAATTTAGGCATCTCTGGAACTACCAGGTCTACCTGGAACTGACCAGTATCCTGATCATAAGCAAGAATATCAGACCATATTCCCCTTATATAATATAGTCCTTATATCATACAGTGTCCATGGCTGGCTCTGCATGAGTGTCACCTAGGAGTGACACACAGACACACACAGACACACAGACAGACAGACAGACACACACACACACACACACACACACACACACACACACACACCCCTATATATACACATTAATGTGTGTCTTTTCCTATAGAGGCAACAGGTGGTTGGGAAGAATCCACGATATGTTATGTTTATCCAACTGAACTACTGTTGAACTGACAGTATTTTTGTTCCTTCTTCAATCTCTGTACTCTGCCTCCAGAAGAGACTATGTGTTATAATGAGGTGGAATTTACTCTACCAAATGAAGCAATGGTTTAATTAGTTTTCACCATTCATGCATATGGTATGTATTTGTGTTATCTCTGTGCACAGCTAAGTTTAAACCAGTTCAACAAACTGACTGAAACATAGGTCCCTGAACCTGATTGACTATTAGAATGACCTAGGTTCCTTAGTCCCTCTCCCTGGAGCTATTAGATGACTAAATGTGAAATGGGTTTCAGAGGGCTATGCATGAAGATCTCCAAGATGACCCTCATGAATATCCAGATATTGTCATTATTGTTGAATGCTAACAGGGTCATTTCCCCTGACTTATGGCCAGGATTCTGGTCAGCTTCAGGCACCTATTTTAGTCACAAGAAAGTCTAGATTAAGAGGATGAAAGACACATCAGCAGGGAGCTTTGAAAATGGCAAGCACACAGTTTACATGCACATGGATAACATCCTTGAAGGAAAGTTGCAAGAGGTGCCTGACACTAGTCAGACCTTCCCCCCAGGTCATTACCCTGCTGCCACCTGTAAACCTCTATCTGCTTATCTTTAATGATCATGTCAGAAATAGTGACGGTACTTCAATGGCCTCTTTCTTAAGAGAACATTAGTAGATCATTGAACAAGACCTGGAAGGCATAAAAATAGGTATTGCAGTAATAATTTATGTCTAACAACTAAGGGTGCATGTGCATATAAACTCTAAAACTCTAGTCCTTGCATGTAAACAAACATGTATTTATCTAAACTTCCTTGAGTAAAGCTAAGTGTTCATCACAATTGTAGACAAAGCCCTACTCTAAAATGCAGCCTGCATCTCTGACTTCTCTATTCTATTTAATTCAGGATGATTGAGTTCTCTTAGGTAGTACATACTAAAATTCCCTTAGAGCAAGAATCCCTTTTCTCTAACTTCGTTAAATAAGATTCCCAACGCAAAAAAAAAAAAAAAAAAATCTATCCATTGTGTAGTAACAAGGTTGATTTTAAATGGATAAACCTACAGAAATTGAGTTCCACTCCCTAAGCACTCCATAATTACCAAATAACAGGCACTGATCGCTCCAAGACAAAACCTGATCTCATTAGTACCTGCTGTCTGGGTAGGTAGAAGACAATTATATGTGAAGGCTACTGTGCATTTGGAAATGCTAATTAATTATACATTATTTATTAGAATTACAATGCTCCCCTTGTACTGTAGCTAGGAATACAGAGGTAGCCTGGGAGAATTTAAGTAGCTGAGACAGGCTGAATTATAATGAACTATACTCATTTGTTTTGAAGCCAGATTCCTTTGCTAGTTTGGAAACAGCTTTATTTCACTTTCCTCAATGTCTTTCCCCTTTATTAGAGTGAGCTGCTGAGGTCTAAGAGTGGGGAAGGGAGATTACTTGGTCATCTGGCAGATTTGAGTGAAGCTATCACACTAATTTGACAAGGCAAAAAGGCATTTTTTATTTAAGTTTTTTTAATTTTATTTTTTATACAGATATTTGTGTTTTAATTTTACATATCAGCCATGTGTTCCCCTGTCCTCCCCACGCCCGCCTCTGCCCCCGCCTTCCCCCCAGCACCTCCCCCCCCCTTCCCATCTCCTCCAGGGCCAAGACTCCCCTGGGGATTCAGCTCAACCTGGCAAGTCCAGGCCCCTCCTTCCAGGCTGAGCAAAGTGTCCCCACATAAGCCCAAGGTTCCAAACAGCCAGCTCATGCACTAAGGACAGGTCCTGGTCCCCCTGACTGGGTGTCTCCCAAACAGTTTAAGCTATTCAGTTGTCTCACTTATCCTGAAGGCCTGATCCAGTTGGGGGCTCTGCAGCTTTTGGTTCATAATTCACATGTTTCCATTAGTTTGGCTATTTGTCCCTGCATACATGAAATGAGTATTTACATCATTTCTACCCTTACCCCATCCCCTTTCAACTCTTCCTTTGTCCTCCAATACCCCCTCCCAAATCCATGACCTCCTCTTTAATTATTATTGAGCTCTCTCTCATTCTTTCTCTCTCTGTCTCTCTCTGTCTCTCTCTCTGTCTGTCTCTGTCTGTCTCTGTCTGTCTCTGTCTGTCTCTGTCTGTCTCTGTCTGTCTCTGTCTGTCTGTCTGTCTGTCTCTCTCTCTCTCTCTGTGTGTGTGTGTGTGTGTGTGTGTGTGTGTGTGTGTGTGTGTGTGTGTTATAACTACTCAGCCCATTTGGCGTTGTTCTTATGTGCTTACTGCTAACTAATTGGGATTACATAATATATCAGGAGACTAGTGGTCCCTAAAGAAAACAGCTTCTCCTCCTTTCAGTATCTATTCTACCAAAAGCTGTTTATAGATTCAATGCAATCCCAACACAAATCCTCTTGACATTCTTCACAGAAATCGAAAAAAACATCAAATGAACCATATAATTTCCCCTCTTCCCCCTCTGTCTCTTTTCCCATCTCTGAGTTGATCACAAGGTCTTTGCGAAGATGAAGTCATCTCCATATTGTATATAACCCTAGTATGAAGTAGTATCAAGATTTCTAAATCTCAGGACTGAGAGTCAACACAAGAACTTAGGCAGCACTTAGAATGTCCACAGATTTAAGACAAGCATCTGTATAAACACCTCAACCTTTTTAATAAACTCTAACCTAATTTGCTTAAAGAATGGAAATGTGATGGATATATTCAACAACAAGATAAGTAAGTGTCATTTATGGTGCATCCACTTATAGTAGAAATGAATCTTTCCTCTGGTTGTCATTCCTTCAAGATTCTACCATTTGTTTTCTAAGAAAGCATTAGCAAGGCCTCTCCAGTGTTTGGACCTTGTAAATGACATTGTAGATAATGAACTAGTATTTATTTTTAATGAACATTATCTTCTTTCTGTCTTCACAAGCTTGAAACTTATTTAAAATGCTTGAAGTCAATTGATTCTATGCCTCTTCATGAGCTTAGGAAAGTAACACTGTCCTACTTAAGATTAAAACATTACTTCATGATCTTTTTAAATCAGTGATTAATGATTTAATAGTGGTCACAATTGATTTTACAGGGGGATATTCAGCTATGTCGAAACAAAAGGAGATAGTTCTACAATTCTTGTCAGTCAAATTAATGAATCTTTTTTTGATGCTTAAGAATTCCAGTAAAAATTCAATCTTATCTTTAATAGAATTTATTTAGCATATGAGCATAACATATATGGACTTATGTCACAGTACCAGAATGTGCTGTCCTCAGAAAGAGACATTTTTGTTTGAACTATGTAGTTTTTTTTCTTTTTCCACGGGTTCATACAAGCTTTCAAAACCCAGAATGCTTTGAGATTAGCATAAAATAAAAGACTGTTAACTAATTTACTTTGTCTCGCATGCTAAAATAGTTTGAATTTACAAAGACAATTTGTCTTAACTGAACACAGTCCAATACTCCATACCTAAGAAATGTTGTCAGGCCAGGTGGTAGTGGCACACACCTTTAATCCCAGCACTTGAGAGGCAGTGGCAGGTGGATCTCTGTTAGTTCAAGGCCAGCCTGGTCTACAAAGCAAGTTCCAGGAAAGGCAAACTACATAGAGAAAAAAAAAAAAAAGAAAAGAAAAGAAAATTTTGTCATGGGGTGAATATGGAATGCCTGGGAATTTGTTTCTAGAAGGGCTCAAACTTGGGGGGAATTTGTTTAGCTGTTCAGTCTGTGTTTATCAGTGTTTATCATATTCAGGGTACATCCTCATGCCAATGAGAATGATCAAGATGAGGACAATTATGAGGACATTCTTTCTTTTCAGAAAAACATATGGTGGAAATAGTTAAGAAAAATGTATGCGAACCAAGAAATATTATTCAAAGTGTGAAAAGAGACACATAGCTGTGACGTTATAGACTTGTGGATTCGGTAGACACTTAGTAATAGAAGATGCATCCAAGCAAAACTGTGTAGATAGGTTAACTTGGGAGTTATCCACTTGTTGTCTTATATTACCCGTAAATGTTATTTTGTCTCCAGAAATCTGTGTAGACTTCATCTTGAGAAACGTCAACCTATGACAAAGGTGGAAGCATTGTTTGGCAAGGAGTGACTGACCACACAGGTGGCTATACTCTGCATTTGTAAGATGCAATTATTGGGATCAAAGCTAGAAACAGCATTATATATGTGTTTTAATGTGTGGGGGGTAACCAGAGATCTTAAACAAAAGTGAACTTCTTAACATTTGAAAAGCCAGTTTCCAATTATTCAAGAAAACTGTGGACATGTTGAAAGTCCTTCAACAAGAACTAGAAAATATTTTTGTAAGAGGAATTGCCAGGATTTCTTGGAATTTTAATAGTGGGATATGGCTTTTATTAACTTTGATAACTTTGCACAAATAGGGTATAAATTGTAAAAACATTAGAATCTTCTCCAGAAAATAAGGATTATTTGACTCCACACCTGAGCAGCACACAGTGTGGACCTGTGTAGTACAATTTCATCCCTTGCTAAACAGCCACTACCATGTCCCTACCACACCCAGATCTTGTCATGATGCTGTTCTGTGTCATATCACTTCACTCTAGTTCTCCTTCCAGTAGCTTAGCAAGCATGTCCTTATCTGTCATCAATTTCACTTTCTGTGTTCATGCATCAACTCAGTGTTGTTTTGTTAGCCAATTAAATATATAAAGTCAGAGTATGTGATTTCAATGCACATAGTTTTTAAAATATAGTTTTATGACAACACAGAGTGGAATATAGGGAGGAAGACCACTGGTACCTTTGTCAAATGAATTTCAATATCCCCAAATGTCTTTTATAAATTATAGAAAAATAATATATTCACATTTTAAATAGTGGTACTTTATCCTTTTACAATTATAAATAAAAAACACCTTATAGGCTTCATTCTCATGATCTGATATTGGCATATGTGTAAAATTGGAAGAGGGCCCCAAACTAGAAGAGCAGACTTTATAAAATACATTCACTACAATGAATATATACCAGTAGTGAATCATTTAAGTTAATAACTCAACCCATCTGAAGGAAGAACACAACTCTGGTAAAAGAAAGATGGAAAGGTCCACATCACATCTCTTAGAATATTTGAAACTGGGCTATCACATCGGCCATTATGAACAGTTGTTTATCACCACAGTGGTCAGGAACAGTAACACCAGGTATGCTTGCTGTATACTTTTTCATTTTTCCCAGTGATTTTGAGATTAAAGAGGTCAGCCACATGCCTCCCATATATACAACTGCAGGCTGCCACAATGCTTACACCCCACTCCAGGAAAGGAAGTTCTTACCCTAAAACCTGTTACTCTACTGCCTTACCTAAGACAAAAGGCTTTGAGGATGTAACTGTGGCTAATGACTTTGAGGTGTTGTGGATTACCTGGAGGAACCCAGTATAATCATTAGTTGGAAACTAAAGGAAAGAGGCAAAAAAAAAAAGTAAGTTATAGATGAGACCTAAGAATCGAACACTTTTCCTGGCTCTTAGTGGAAGGTGAGAAAGTCAGAAAAAGGGACCCTTCCCTTCAAACCTCCTGCATATGAGATGAGTATTATGGAATGCAGGGCCCAGAACTTGACAAGACCACTAATATCTTCTCTCCTCAAGCAGCCTGCATCACCGTTCAGCACTATGACAGCTAGACAGCGTGGAAGAAATTCCCAGTTGGTTTGAGTTTGATCTCTCTATGTCTTGCAAACAAAGTGGACAGTGTCCTTAGGTAACTATGTTGTGATGATTTGCTACAATGATATCAAACAAACTACTTTTTTTCATGCATTTGGCTTTCCTGTCTATAAGGCAGAGGTTCTGACATTCCTGTGCACATCCTGCTGAGTCACTATAGTATGGCTCACTCCACTCCTTTGCTGATGTGTATACCAATCTATAACTTCTCTTGGCGGCAAAAAGAAATGCCACCAAGGAAGTGGGAAAGCTATAAAAGTAGCTTATTAATCAATGATAGAGACCCAGAAGATACAGGCATAGCACCACAGACCTATTGTTACAGAATGATTTGAGTCTCTTTACAGCTTTATTGATAAAGGAGTGTCTGCACACCAAATAAATATCGCAGTAACACTAACATCCAGGACAGGAGCTGAACATTAAGGGTGACAAACACACAGAGCATTGGTCTGTCAGAGAGAAAAGGGCCTCTTTGGCCCTCAAGAGTTTCTTGCATCACAATTTACTCGCATTTCTACCTTGAACTGTTGATCCTGAGATTTATGGAAGGTATAGTGGGGGAATCGCCAGGTCATTAAACGCTTTACTGAGTAGAAAATGAGAGCATCTACAGAAAAAAAAGCAACTCCTCATTAACCATCTGTGCCCTGCCCGCTTGAAAAAAACTCTCTGTCTCTGAAGATGATGAGGATTATATATTCCTGTCAGAATATGTCAAATAAACTATCATTGGTAGTTTAACCTTTAGGTTAGCACTTAAAACAAACTTCTTGTCTTCATTCCACCGCAATCACAAGATGTATTTTTAATTCCCTCTGATTAATTCATAGGTAGATCACAGTAATAACACCGTATCTATGCTGTTTTAGTAGTAATCAATGCAAATAAGGATGAATTAAAATTGAACGTGATTTTCTGAAGTCCAGTAAAATGGAATCTTGAAGCAAAAGACAAAAATGAAGAATTTGCAGTCAAAAGTGCTAGTTTCATTTTGGTGGCTGTCCCCATTGGCTGCCCCATTTGCTGACTTGTAGATGATGATAACTACCAGGACTGTGACAGGGAGGAAGCCCTAGGCTTTGACAATGGAAGAGTCTCAGCATACCTAGCACTTTCTGGGTCATATTCCCCAGAGAGGAAACACTACTGAGAAGGTCATCCCGTGTCTCTGCTCTCCAGAGTCATCTGCCTTCATGCTCCACATCTTAAGAAAAACGGCAACAAGTATATAGCCTGGGTATATTGTATAAAATCATTAAGTCATCATCAAACCATGTTCTAGACCTATATCCTATTTGGATACCATTAAACATTAAAGAGAGGGCTGGAGAGATGGCTCAGTGGTTAAGAGCACTGGTTGTTCTTCCAGAGGTCCTGAGTTCAATTCCCAGCAACCAAATGGTGGCTTACAACCATCTGTAATGAGATCTGGTGCCTCTTCTGGCCTGTAAGCATGCATGTAGGCAGAACACTTTATACATAATAAATAAATAAATCTTTTAAAAAAAGTTAAAGAGAATTTTGCCATGTTCTGGACCTTTTAATGTTAATATAAAGGCATATGTCCAAGTTGAAGTTGCTTTATGGGGCCACATATGTTAAATTTTTTGGCCTAACATTAGCTATATGCTTTACATATCTCCTTCATACAGACTTGTGGACTTGATAGCTAGCTGATAAAGCAAACAATATTGAATCTGGCAGAATTTACCTCTTGCCCTATATGAATATAATTACCCTCTCTCCCACATTTCCATTGCTTTCCCAAATGAGAAATTTGATCAAAACTTCTTTAATACCTTTACCATTACCAACTCTTAGGATTTAAATGTAAGTGCTGTACAGCAGAAGTAACGACCAGAATATAAGTAGATGTAATGCCCACTGAGAAGAAAGAGTCATATTTGGGTGGAAAATATCTAAGTGACTGATGTGGCATTTCTGTCATTACCATGGCTTATCACAGTTATCCCAGTTGATGTGAGATAAACCAGACAAAAATGAAGTGTTAGTCACTCAGAGTAAGGCCAGCAGACATGCAGACTGCTGACGAGGCAAATCTCTTGGCAGGCAGGATTGGAAGCAGAAGCAAACTGGCATTGTCAAGCACACATTGGACAATGTGTTAGGAAAGAAAAAGACAAGATAGATTTGGTTCAGATCAATCCTCTGAAGTCCCCAAATCTCCCATATGTTGCCGGAGTAAATACAGGTTGTTTTTTTTTTTTTTCAATATATCACTCCCACTGATTTCTGTATTCTTTTGCATTATTTAGTAAAATGTACCTGTTTTGTAATTCTTAGCTCCACATTAGAACCTTCAATCACTTGAGTAGATAGAGGATACATTCAGAATGTCAAATTTCACACTTTTGACAGTTACCCCCAAGGCAAAAGAGTCCTCCTCAGAACTTGAGTTTTTAAAAGTCCATACATGATCATGCAGCTACCAGAAAAGACTAAAGATCAAAAGCACTATCATGACATGTGAAGGGCAGGGAAGGATGCCACGTGCCTTCCAGCCAGAAGATGATGAATGTGTAACAGAGAAGCATGAAGTAGAAGAGATTTGAGGAATGGGTGTTCTCAGAGATCAGTGAGTAGATGGCAAGGATGAGATTATCAGAACAGAAGTGAGACCAGTAGTTGGGCTTTTCTTTTTTATCAATGACAAGATAGTTTGCGTTTTAGAACCAGCACCATACTGTGTTTTTATACCCATACAAGCTTTGCTATGTTTCAGCATGAGCAGTGATGAAAGACAAATGCATATAGAATATATATTTCTCTTGCTGCCTTTGCACTGCTGGATAGAGCTTCAGTTCTGTCTCTGTTTATTTTGAGTTTATATGTGCTGGTTATAACCCAGCCCAGCTCAGTTTCTTTTTAAATAATGTTTTCTCTTTCCAGGTGCCTTGTTCTGTGATTTTTGCTTCAAGTGAAAAGATAGTCCCATTTACCCAAAATCAAATAAATATACAAGAGCTTCAATTGCTTTACTAATAAAGTCCCTGCTTCATACACAAATCCTAGTGAGGGCGTTCCTCAGCCCTTACCATGCCCAAGACTGAACAATGATCTTCAGTCTCCTGTGGGTAGACCCACAGCTACAGCTTCAATGTCTGCATCCTACATGTGCTTGGAAACATTGCTTGTGACACAGACTGGTAAATAGAAAGGCAAGGGAGAAGGAAATTTTAACAGCTTTGCTCCCTTAGTGCTCTGTCTCAAAGAATCATTCTTGTACTCGACATTTGTTGACATTTTGCTTTTTCACTTTGAATTGTGGAGCCAGACTGTGTCTCTGTGTTGAAAGGAGGAGGCAAGGTGACCTCAGAAATGTCAGAATTATTACCAATGGCAACCTTTAAGCATGGATAGATGGGAAAGTTGGGGACAGAGTACTTTATCATTCTGTTTCAGTGTTGACTACCAAGTAGGGACCAGGAACAATAATGATGAGCTATTTGAGAATGGTAAGGGGGCAGAGATGGGTGAGCGATCACTCAGTAAATGCAAGCCACACAAACCACACAAGCCACACAAACCAGACAAGCTGGATTTAGAAAAAAAAACAGGATGTGGTGGCAAGCACTTGTAACTCTAACACTGGAAAGGAAGAGACAGGCAGATTCCGTGAACTTGCTGGTCAGACAATCTAGCTGAATCAGTGAGCTCCAGGTTCAGTGAGAAATCCTGTCTCAATACTGTTGAAAGATATCAAGGAGCCATGAGCTGGTGGTACTCTCCTTCAATCAATCCCAGCACTTGGGAGGCAAAGGCAGGCAAATTTCTGAGTTCAAGGCCAGCCTGGTCTACACAGTGAGTTCCAGGACAGCCAGATGCACAGAGAAACCCTGTCTTGAGAAACCAAAATAATAGAGATTGAGGAAGAGAGACAGAGAAAGAGAGAGAGAGAAGAAAGAAAAGCAAGCATCAACATCAAGGAAGACCTTTGCTCTACACACACACACACACACACACACACACACACTAGTATATCTATAGGTACATGAACACATACACATACTACACATGAAAGCATCATAGAGGCAAAACATGTGCTATGACAGGCATTGTTTCTTTTCAACAAGACCTGCAGTATGCTAGGAGCAGATAGATACCATAGGAATGAGGACACTATCTGTGCAGACCTAATGGAATTTCATTCCCACCCTTCCTTGTTACCTCAGACAGAGTCACACTCTGAGCTTTTCCTTTCTCTCCTGTGAAAGGATATTATTCCATGCACCTCTTGGGTCTGTTGAGAAGATTAATGACATTGTGTACACAGAGTGCCAGGACCTACATGCCTTCTCTCCCTTGCTTCTATTTTAGCAGGACAAATAATTTACAATAATGGGTCATAAAATACTAGTCCCAAAGCCAATGTTTGGGACTGTCTCTACCCAATAGATATGAAGAGAGATTAATTCACTGCAGAAAGCTTGTTCCTATTTCTTCCTGTTAATCGTGGTAATTCTCAAACCCTGGTGATATTTCAATAGTCAGCATTTCTTGCCCACATTTTTTTTGCCTGTATATTTAAGGTCAATAGTCTGGAATATATACCATCAGATGAATTCTTCTCTTCTAATATGCCATGGCTTGAGCCCTAATGTCTCAATTAGGTTGCAAGTAGTGACAGTTGCAATAGATGTATAAGATGTCTCTTTTGTCTTGCACATAGCTTGCAATCAAAATCCAGCCATGTCTAACTCATACACCAGATACAGGAGACTAAATACTTCCATTTACATCAGTCTTCCTTTGTGGAGGCACTGAAACTTGGTGGGCCTGGGTCAGCAGGCTGGCCTCATTTCAGGACAGGCAGAAGGCATAGATGCTGAGTGCTGAGTGCTAAAGCTAAAGACAGTTAAGGCAAAGCACCTTGCCATGCACAACAAACTTGTCTATTGATTGATCGCAACTTCCCACACATCTGTGCATGTAATAATTTCTAGGGCTCTAGACTCACAAGGAATACATGCTTGATGTGATAGAGTCTGTCATGAGGACTGGAAACTGTGGAACATGGGAGTGGGTTGTAAACTTCATTCTGTTAGAATCTATCAGGTTCAATGAAATACTGACAATATGAGGCTCCAGTGGTTAAGAGCACTGGCTGCTCTTTCAGAAGACCTAGGTTCAATGCCAGTACCCACATGGTAGTTCCAAACTGTCTATAACTCCACCTTCAGAAGATCTGTTGCTCTCTTCTGGACTATGAGGGCACTGCATTAAGTGGTACATTCAGGCAAACATTCATATACATAAAATAAAAATAAAATCTCAAAAAAATTTTGGAAAGACACCATTATTTTATGGCTGACCTTGTCCATACACAGAAAATTTGGTATCAAAGTCAGGTAACAGCTTGACCTGGATAATACTACCATGAACCCAATGCCCAAAACAACTACAGCCTCTAGTCAATGTCAAAACAGGTTTCAGGCCCACTAATGATTATGAATGCCACAAAGACAATCACATCTGGGTGCTATGTAGTACCTCACAGCTTTAGGATTCTTGAAGTTTGAGGTTTTGTTCTTGTCCTGGTTATTTTTATGTCAACTTGACATGAGATATTAGAGTCACTGGAAGGAAAGAACCTGTGGTGGTTTGAAAGAAAATGGACCCCAAAGGGAGTAACACTATTAGAGGTGTAGCTCTATTGGAGTAGGTTTAGCCTTATAGGAAGAAATGTATCCCTATGAGGGAGGGCTTTTAGGTCTCCTATGCTCAAGCTATGCCCAGTGATACAGTTCACTTCATGTTGCCTGCATATCAAGTTGTAAATCCCTCAGCTCCCTCTCCAGCACCATGTCTGCCTGCATGCTTCCATGTCCTGCCAACCAATTATAAGAGTTGCTATGGTCATACTGTCTCTTCACAGCAATAGAAACCCTCAGACAGAGCATCAATTGAGAAAATGCCCACATAACATTGGAATATAGGCAAGCCTGTGATCATTTTCTTAGTTAGTAATTGATGGGGGAGGGCCCACCAGCCTATTGTGGGTGATGCTATCCCTGGGCTGGTGGTCCTGGCTTCATAAGAAAGCAGGCTGATAAAGACATATGGAGCAAGCATATGTAAGTGCTGTAGAATAATCTTCTTCTACACTGTCAAGATTTGTCACTCAAATTGGTTTAATAAAGCACTGACTGGTCATTAGCTGGGCAGGAAGTTAAGCAGGTAAGCCAAACTGAGAATGCTGGGAAGAAGGAGTGCAAAGTCAAGGAGTCACTAGCCAGATGCTGAGGAAACAAGATCAGAATGTCATTTTGAGAAAAAGTACCAAGCCATGTGGCTAACCATAATTAAGAACTATGGGTTAATTTAAGTGTAAGAGCTAGTTAGTAATAAGGCTGAGCTACTGGCTGAGCATTTATAAGTAATATTAAGCCTCAGAGTCAATTATTTAAGAAGCAGCTCCCGGGTATTTGGGAATACACTGGCAGGAAAGAAACTTCCGCCTACAAGTAAGCAATACACCTTCATGGTCTTTGCATTAGCTCCTGCCTCCAGGTCCTCTCCTTGTTTGAATCCCTGCCCTGACTTCCTTCAATGATGAACTACAATGTGGAAGTATAAGCAAAATAAACCCTTTCCTTCCCAACTTGCTTTTGGTCATGGTGCTTCATCGCAGCAATAGAATCCCTGACTAAGATAGTCTTACATCACTGGAAATCACCAGCAGGCAAGATCGGGGTCATTTCGGCATCACTCCAAGAGCCAGTCTCAAGGAGGCACACCATCGGGGTGGGGGTAGGGGAACCAAGCAAAGCAAAATGTGTTTTTACAAACAGAAAGCATAGAATTAAAATCTATTGGTGCTTTTAAGCCAAAACTGCCTGCCGCTATCCCTCTGCCTGAACAATCAATCTGCTGGATTCATGTTTTCATGATCAGACAGTGCTAGCCTCCCATGGAGAATTTAATGAAAATAATATGTAGAAGGACCCATTCTGTCCTCCTTCAGGAAGAGAAGTAATCAAACTTGTATGTACAACTAGAACCAGATGTTACACAGGGTTGTTATCCAGAATCAAAACCTTCACATTTACCCCAGACTTGCAGCATTAGGACAGGTGAGCCACAGTTTAAACAACAGGGACTCTTGAGGACATACACTGGTCAGAATCATGAAAAAAGAAAGCCTCTATTTTGGAGGTATTGTGGCCATTTTGAATATTACAGCCCTCTCAGACTTATCTGACTATAATTCTGTTGGACTATTACATAATTTGGTGATTGAGTGACAATGAGATCTTTTTTCTCATAATTCATTGAAAACCGTATAGCACCAGCCACAATACCACCTTGAAACTCATGTCAAAAAATATGCATTTCACATTGCCTTGGTAAGGTCTTTGGAATTTGAGGTCTGGATCATTTCAACAGTACAATCATGTATTAGAAGTACATATCATTCTAGATCTGGCCTATATGTCTCTCTAATCCAATACTTTCCATACAAATATTAAGTCAATAATTATGCATTTATATATTTATATACCATATTTTTATATATACATTTTTACTTTTTGTGAGACATAGTCTCAGTAGTCCAGGCTGGCCTGGATCTCTCAGTATAGGTAGGAAAACCTTGAACTTCTGATCCTTCTGCTTCTACTCCCCAAGTGCAAGGATTGCAAGTGTGAGCTCCATCTAGTTTATGTGGTACTGGAGATCAATATCAAACCCAGGTCTTCATGCATGCTATATAAACACTCCAGCACCTTTTTTATTTTTTTCTGCTTTTTAATTTGCTTTCTAAATTCTTATTACATCATTTTCCTGCTTCCCTTTCCTCCCACTCAGCCACTCCTATGACCCAAATTTCAAAATGATAGCCTCTTCTTTCTTGATTATTATTGGTGTGTGTGTGTGTGTGTGTGTGTGTGTGTGTGCACGTGCACATGCACACACATGTATATGCACAGATACATGAATACAACCTGCTTAGTATATTTGTGTTGTTTGTGGGTATGTAGTCAGGGTTAATCACTTTATATTGGATAACCAATAACTGGGCTCATCCCTGGAAGAGGCTAATTCTCCTTCTCCCAGTAATCACTAGATGTCTGTAGATCTTTGTTTATAAATGGGACCCCATGAAAATATCCCCATTCCATGTTAGAATGTCCACTGATATTACAATTGTTCTGGTCTTATAGATACAGCCATTTATATGAGAGATGTTTCACAGCAGACATCCTGGTATTCTGGCTCTTATCAATCATCCTGCCTCCTCTCCTATGGCATTTCCTGGGCCACAGATGCTGGAGATGTGATATAGGTGTAGCCAGTGAGGCTGGGATCCTCACAAATTTTCAATCTCTAAATTGTATCCAGTTTTGTTTCCTATTATTGTTTTCATTTGCTATGGAGAGAAGTTTCTCTGATTAGGGGTGGTATCTAGACTTACCCATTGGTATAAGGATTCAATTTAGAAGGTAGAAAGGAGTTACAGTGGTCTAGCAAGTTGGCAGTACTAGATTCTTGTCTAAGGTCCATGACTGTACGTACCCTAGAAAGTTTTCTGGGTTTCTAGTTCCAGGTATGATGTCCCTCTTGTTGAGTGGGCCCTAAGTCCAATTAGACAGCCATTAGTTACCACCAACATGCAAGTGACACTTCTTACTCCCTCATAGATACTTCTCCATGCTGAGCATTGCTGTGGTTCATAGATGTTGCAGCTGAGTAGAATTATTAATTGCATCCTTCTCTTGGAAGCTTGTATGTTATTTTCTGAAACCGTAGAAGCTAGACTATGAAAAAAAAAGGCTTCTGTTGTCAATACAGCTTGAATCCTGAGACCAGTGTCCAAAGTATGGAGTGTCTTCAGCAACAGGAACTGAAATTCAACCTCTGATGTACTTGGTGTTTTACTCTTTATTCTTTGTGAGGCCTGAGTACCCAGCCTTAGCTTGGCTTATTTCTAGCTAGCTTTTCTTAAATTATCCCATCTATGGTTTGCTTCTGGGCTTTTATCTTTCTCTATTTCTGTATATCTTTTATTTCCTCTTATTCTGTGTCTGACTGTGCGGCTGGGTGGCTGACCCCTGGCATCTTCCTCCTCTTCCTTCTCTCATTCCTCTTCATCTCTTTTTCTCATTCTATTTATTCTCTCTACCTGCCAGCCCCTCCAATCCTTTCCTCTGCCTTGCTATTGGCCATTCAGCTCTTTATTAGACCAATCAGGTTTTTCAGGCAGGAAAAGCAACACAGCTTCACAGAGTTAAACAAATTGCAACATAAAAGAATGTAACCTATCATTAAACAAATATCCCACAGCATAAACAAACATAATACATCATTAACTAATATTCTACAACACTCTGAGATACAACCAAGTGATAGTTTATATTGTTTGGGGAGTCACTTGGACTACCCTGACCAATCATTCAAAAATAAGCTCTCACCTGGGACACTGAGGTTCTTACTATTCTGTGGTTCTTGTGGGGAGCATTGTCAGCCCAACTAACATAATTTCAACATATATAGTTTTGGTGAACATAAAATAATATTATTTTTTATGGCTTTATCAAACATCATTGGTGTTTTTGCCCCCACCCCTCTTTGATCTTTATTGACCTTCCTCACTCTTCCTCCATTAGAGTCCCATACCCATCATTATCCCAGTTCTCAGTCGATATCACCTGTGTCCTGCTATCACACTCTCAAGCCTGCCCCCCAACTTGTGGTCACTTTATACTTTCATGGTTTGTGTGGTTACTCGATGTTGTAGATTCACATCTGAGGATTTGGAGCTAGGAGCCACATGTGAGAGCGAGCATGTGGCATTTGTCTTTCTGAGTCTAGGTTACCTAACTCGGTATAATTTATTCTAGGTTCATCCATTTGCCTGCTAATTTTATGATTTCATTTTTCTTTACAGGTGACTATTATCCCATTTTATGTAAGATGTACCACATTTTCATTATTGGTTTTCAGTTAAGGACATTTAAGTTCTTTCCATTTCCTAGCTATTGTGAATAGAGCAACAATGAACATGGCTGAGCAAGTGTCTGTGGAGAAAAACATCAAGTCCTTTGGACATATGACAAGGGGTTGCATAGCTGGGTCATATGGTAGAATTATGTTCAGTCTTTTGAGGGCTTACAGAGGGACTGTACCAACTTGCCTTCCCACCAATAGTGAACAAGGGCTCCTCTTTCCTCACCATCTCACCAGCATTTGGTATCTGTTGTTTTATTGATCTTAGCCAGTCTAACTAGAGTGAGATGAAACTGCAAAGTAATTTGCATTTCCCTAATTGCTAAGGATGATGACTACCTTTTGATACTTCTCAGCCATTTTTATTCTATTGATAACTCTTTATTTAGATCCATAAACCATTTTTAATTGCGTCACTTTTTTTTTTTTTTATACTCTGTTTGAGTTCTTTGTGTATTCTGGATATTCATCCACTGTCCGGTGTACAGCTGACAAAGATCCTCTCCTATTCTGTGAGATTCTTCTTCATTTTGTTGTTTTTTTTTTTTTTTAAGCTGTACAGAAGCTCATTTATTTCATGAGGTCCCAGTTGTCAATTGCTGTCCTTATTTCCTTGACCAATGCTGTCCTTTTCTACACCTATATCTTTTAGGAAACTGCCTATGTTTTCTTCTAGCATTTTTAGTGTTTCAGACTCCAAATTGAGGTCTTTGATACACTTGTACCTAATTTTTCTACAGGATGCTACATAAGTTTCTAATTTTATCCTTCTGTATATAGTCATTCAGTTTTACCAGCACCATTTGTTGAAGATGCTATTTTTTTGTCCAGTGTATGTTTTTACCTATTTCTTAAATATCAGATTTAGTTACAAGTACTCACTTTTGAATCTTCTATTTTATTGGTATATATATATATGTGTGTGTGTGTGTGTGTGTGTGTGTGTGTGTGTGTGTGTGTATGTGTTTGTGAAAGTACCATATTATTTTTATTACTAAAGCTCTATAATATATCTTGATGTCCAGAATGGCAATGCCTCCAGGATTTTTTTCCTCAAGATTGATTTGGTTATCTGGAGTCTTTTCTAGTTCTATATGAATTTTAGGATTTTTTTTGTCCTCTTCTATGAAGAATTTGAAAGTATATTTATTGGTATGGTATTTAATCTGTACATTGCTAGGACTTCTATCATGAAAACATGTTGGATTTTTGTCAAGGGCTATTTCTGCACCTACTGAGATGATCATGTGATTTTTGTCTTTAAGTCCTTCTATATAATTCATTGTATTTATTGAGTCATTATATATGTTTAAGCAACTGCACATTTGCATGATAAAGCCAACCTGATCATGGTGGATGGTTTTCTTTATATGCACTTGTATTAGTTTGCTAGTCTGTTATTGAGAATTTCGCATTTATGTTTTTTTTAAGAGTTTAAGAATTAGTTGTAGTTATTTGAAATTCTGGTAGAATTCTGCTGTGAATCCATTTAGTTCTAAAGGCTTTTTATTACTGTTTCAATCTCCTTCATTATGGGTCTGTTGCGGTCATTGGCTTCTTCTTCTGAGTTTAACTTTGGTAGTTTGAATGAATCAAGAAATTCATCCATTTCTTTTAGATTTTCAACTTAATGGAGAACAGGATTTTAGACTATTCCTTTATAATAACCTGAATTTCCTTGGTGTCTGTTAAAATTTCCCCTGTTCATGACTGCCTCAGTTAATGTGAGTCTCTCTTTCTTTCTTTTGGTTAGTTGGGAGAAAGGCCTCTTGATCTTATTTTCTCAAAGAACCACTCTTATATTTGTTGATTCTTTGTATTGTTTTATTTGAATCTATTATATTAATTTCTGCTTTGATTTTTATTATTCTTACTTTCTACTGGGTTTGGTTTGCTGTTTTTGGTTTTTTTTTTTCAAATTCCTGAGTTGTGTCATTAAGTCATTTATTTGTGTCCTGATTTTTTAATGTAGGCACTTAGGGCTATCAACTTCCTTCTTTGGACACCTTTTAATGTGCCCCAGAGGTTTTATTGTGTTTTGTTTTCATTTTCATTTAGGTACATGGATATTTTTATTCTTTCTTAATTTCCTTTTTGAGTCATTCATCATTTATTAATCAGTTGTTTATTCTAAACAACTGTAAACTAAAAAAAAAACAGTTGTTTTTACACTTGTTAGAGTTTTGTATGATGTCAGTTTTAAGTTTTATTGCAGAATGGTAAGATAGAATGCATAGGATCACTTCAGTTTTTCTGTATTTGTTAGGGTTTCCTTTGTTTTTTAGCATGCAGCCTATTTTAGAGAAGTGTCCATGTGATGCTTCATAGAATGCAAATTCTTTGGTGTTTTCAGTATCCTATAGATATCAGTTAGATCCATTGGATGCAAAATGCTAATTAATTCTGAGGTTTCTCTGTTTACTTTTCGACCACATGACATATGTATTGGAGAAAGTGAGGTGCTGAAATAACCTACTATTATTGGGTTAGTGTTAATCTATGTCTTTAATTCCATCAGTTTGCTTTTTATGAAATTAGACACCCTGGAGTTGGTTGTATATACGCCTAAATTTATCTCTTCATTTGTATAAATTGCCCTTCCTTTGTCTCTTCTGATTAATTTTAGTTTGAAGTCTATTTTGTTAAATACTAGGATGACAAAACCTGCTTACTTCTCCATCCCATTTACTTGGAATACTTTGTATCCTTTGTCTTTAAGGTGATGCCTATCTTTAATGTTGAAATGAGTTTCCTGTAGATAACAGATAGATAGAATTTGTTTGCTTATCCCATTCAGCTAGCCTGTGTCTTTTAATTAAGAGTTAAAACCATTAATATTTAGAGTTTGTATTGAAAAGTGTGTATATTGCAAACATTTTCATGTTTTCTGCTGGATAATGATCTTAGCTATGGCTTATTTTTTATTAAGTTATACATTCATTTTCTTTCTAGAATCCCTTGGCTGTAAATATTCCTTTCTTTAGTGCTGCTTATTGATGTTTTTTTCCTTAGTCAATAGAAATATTTTTTCTTTTTGTATTTTTTAATTAAATTTTTTTCATTTATTTTACATACTGGCCACAGTTTCCCCTCTTTAAAAAAAAAAGCAAAAAACAAAAAACAAAAACAAACAAACAAAAAATGTGAGTTTCTTTAGGCTGTTTAGAGCATGGAAAGTTTTTTTTTTCCTCTCGCAACTATGGTATACACTTGCTGGGTACATTATTTAGGTTGGCAGTTGTTCTTTTTAGAAGTTAGAGTGCATTGCTCCAGGTTCTTCTGGTTTTCAGAGTTTCCATGAGAAATGGGTATTATTCTGGGGGATTTTCCTTTAGATGTTGTGTCAACATCATACAGGTTAGAGTCATTTGAGAAGAAAGAACTATAATTAAGAAAATGCCTCCATAGGATCAAGCTGAAGACAGTCCTGTAAGGCATTTTTGATTGATGAGGGAAAGCCCAGACCATTATAGATGATGCCACTTTAGTTTGTTGGTCTTGGGTTCTACAAGAAAGCAGGCTGAGCAAGCCATTATTTGCAAGCCAGTAAGTAGCAGTCTTCCATAGCCACTGCATCAGCTCCTGACTCGAGGTTCCCACCAGTTTAAGTTCCTGCTTGGACCATAACTCAGGATATATAAGTCAGATAAGCCCTTCTCTCCCCAAGTTGCTTTTGGTCATGGTGTTTCAACACAGCAACAGTAACTCTAAGGCATATGTAACTTTTGTTTGTTTTCTTGCAGTTTCAATGTTTTTTCTTTGTTCTATCTATTTAGTATTTTAACTATGATATGCTGTGGAGTGTTTCTTTTTCGGTCTTGTCTGGTTGGACATCTGTGTGCTTCTGGTATCTGTATGGGCATGTGTTTCTTTAGTTTGGAAAAATTTTCTTCTATGCTCCTGTTAATGATCTGGTCTTTTCCATTGACCTGGGGTTCTTCTCCTCCTCATAGAATTAAAAAGAAAGAAAAAGAAAGAAAGAAAGAAAGAAAGAAAGAAAGAAAGAAGGAAGGAAGGAAGGAAGGAAGGAAGGAAGGAAGGAAGGAAGGAAGGAAAAAGGAAGGAAGGAAGGAAGGAAGGAAGGAAGGAAGGAAGGAAGGAAGGAAGGAAGGAAGGAAGGAAGGAAGGAAGGGAGGGAGGGAGGGAGGGAGGGAGGGAGGGAGGGAGGGAGGGAGGGAGGAAGGAAGGAAGGAAGGAAGGAAGGAAGGAAGGAAGGACATGACTGCCCCTAGGTATAGTGAAGGAGAAGATTTATTGTAGATAAAAAGGAAAGCATAGTCAGAGGCAGAGATATCTTGGAGATTCCAGAATGAACTTGACCAGACTGATCTGGGCCTTATGAGGAGACGGGGAAGGAAGAGGGGAGAGCCAGAGAGGAGCCACCCACCAAGAGGGGTGGTCTGAGCTGAGAGACTGGCAAAGAGAATGGCATAGCCAAAATGATTGACTTATGTAGGGGCCAGAGGAGCTCAGCGGAAGGAAGCCCAGCCTACTACCTGGGTTGGAGAGTTCAGGGAAGGGGTGGAGAATGCCAACCAGGGGGCCCTAAAACAGGTAGATACTGAGTGATACAGGGAGAACCTGGCAACCAGTGTCCGCTTTCATAATGAGCACTTCATTTAGCCATTTGCCCGGGGTTGGGGTTTGAGACCTGACACCAATCAATGCCTATAATTCAAAGGTTTGTTCCTTTGATGGTATCCTATATTTCCTGGATGATACTGCCCTTTGTTTTTTAATTTTTTTCAAAATTTTCCTTATTTCATCTAGATCCTTTATATTCAAGTATTGGTACTCCATCTTCTGTTTAATTTATTCTAATTGCAAGATTTCCCCCCTGAGTTTTCTAAATGGGATACTGAGTGTTTCAATTCTATCTTCACTTCAGCTTTTGTTCTCTTGAATCTTTCTATCTTATTACCGAGTTTGGTTTTTCAAATCCTGCATTATCTTCATCATTTCATTCAGCCATGTATTTGTATTTTCTTGGACATCACTCAAGCATTTATTTTTAAAATCCTCTTGGAGTTTAAGGGAGTGTTTGTATCTTCTTAAATTCTTTAATGAAGTTGATGAATGTTCTTTTAACTTCTGTGTCCCGGTGTTAATCTAGGCAGTTCTCATTAAGGAATACTTGTCTATAGAACAACTGGGGTTGATGGGAGATATGCTGTCTTGGCCATTCATGTTGGTTTTGATTTTGCAGTTTGAACTGGACATATGGACTTCATTCTTTGGTTGTGTGTCTGATGTAATAATCTGGCTTTCCTTAGACTGGGCCAGCGGAAGCGACGTGTGGCCTGAGGTAGGCCAGGCTGAGCTGGTGGATGAAGTATTTAACTAAACCAGGAAAAGATGACTCCAAAACTATAGGACTGGAGCTAGACCTGTGGGAGCAGAGATGGCAGCAGGGAAAAAATGAGAGAGAAGAAAGGAGCATCTCTCCAGTCAAAGGTGGCTCTTGAAGAACACAGGTTCAAGGCTCCTGATCTGGAGTTAGGCCCGTGGGTGTGGCAATGGCTACAGACTTGGGTGGGGGGTTGGAGGAAATAGGCAAATGGGAAAGAGAGGAAGCTGCTTACCTATTAGAGGTATCTCAGGACCAGTAAAGGTTCTTGGGCTGTACTGGCTAGTTTTATATCAACTTGATACAAGCTAAAGTTGTAAGAGAGGAAAAAGCCTCAATTGAGAAAATGTCTCTATAAGGTCAGGCTCTGGCCAAACCTGTAGGATATTTTCTTTCTTTTTTTATTATTTAAATGATTTTTTAATTTTTTTTAAAATCCCAATTGCAGTTTCCCCTCCCTCCTCTCCTCCCAGGCCCTTACACTACCACCTCCCCTCTACACCACCTCCATCTACTCATCCTCCATTTTTAGTCAGAAAGGAGAAGCCCTCCCGTAGATATAAACCAAAGATGAAAAATGAAGTTTCATTTAGACTAGGCACCTACCCTCTACCCCCCATATTAAGGCTGGACCAAGCAGCCCATTATGAGGAATAGGATTCTAAAAACCAGCAAGAGTCCCTGCTCCCACTGTTAAGAGTCCCACAAGAAGACCAAGCTACACAATGGTAACGTATAGGCAGAGTGCCTAGATCAGTCCCATACTTACTCCATTGTAAGTTCGGTCTCTGTGAGCCCCATGAGCCCAAGTTAGTTGAGTCTGTGAGTGCTCTTGTGGTGTCTTTGACCCCTCAGGCTCCTACAATCCTTCCTCCCCTCTTCTGTAGGGTTCCCCAGGCTCAACCTAATTTTTGGCTATTGGTCTGTTTCATCACTTATTGGATGAAGCCTCTCTGATGACAACTGGGCTAGATACCAATCTATGAGTATAGCAGAATATCATCAGCCATCATTATATTGATTTTTTTCTCCAGTCATATTTGGTTCTATCCCTGGTCTCTGGGCCATCCAGCCTCTGGGTCCTGATGCTCCAGTCAGTGTTAGAGGTGGGCTCACTTCTGCGGTATGGGTCTTTGGGATCTTAAACTGCATCACTAGAAATCACCAATGGCAAGACCCACTCTGGTCCTACCAACATCACTTCCAACAGCAACCTCAGGCAGGCACACATGCCAGGATATAAAATAAAATAAAATATGTTGTTCCATATAGAAATCGTAAGACTAAAATTTATTTATGCCTAGGCTTATCGTGCCAGGCTCTGCTAACTCACCATGGGAGACCTTGATTTGGGGGATGTGGGGATGTGGGGTGGCTTGGGAGGGAGGGATGGGAGATGGGAGGAGGGAGGAGGGAGGATCTGTGGGTGGTAAGTAGAGTGAGTAGAAAATTTTTTAATTAAAAAAATAAAAACAAAAACAAAATTTAAAAACCTATTTATGCTTTGTAAATTTTTTTTCAAATTTAACTTTTTATTAATTCTTTGTGGATTTCACATCATGCATCTCAATCCCACTCAACTCCCATCTTTTCTCATCTGTCCTCTACCCTTGCAACCTACCACCAGGATAAAACAAGATAAAATTTTAAAGAAAAGAGGGGGAAAAAGAAAAGAAAAAAGAAAAATCTTGTTGTGGAAGCTACAGTGTGACACATTAAGTCACATAGTCCTTTAGTCCATGTGTTGTTTCTTGCAGGTGTTCATTGCATTGAGGTATTGGTCTGGTTTGAGGTCTCTGGTTTTTGCTGCATCATCAATATTAGGCCCTCACTGGGCCTCCTCTTAAATATCCTGCTGTTGTACTTTGTCATGGAGATCCTGTAACTTTGGGTCTGCAGGACCAACCTCTTCACTTGCTACAGAAGATTATATGTGGGGTGGATGATGGGATGGGCCAACTCATAGCTTTGGTTTGGGATGGTTGCTGGGTTGGTCAGCCTGCCAGGCAACTCTCCTTCATCCCCAAATCCAGGGTAAATTCTCCAGTATTGCACCAGGTAGCTCACCCTATGTAGTAAGCTGTCAGGGGCAGGGCCAATTCTCCTGCTCTCATGTCCTCTGAGTTGGCTTGCCCACACAAACACCACCAGGAACTGTATTTCTTATTTGAAGTGTAAGGACCACTCTGCCTAGTGCTGCAGCTGGTAAGAGCTCTCTCATCTACCACAGGCAACAAGAGGCATGGGGGGGCTTCTTAACCTTGCCCACACCACCATATGGCAGATGAGGGGCAGGGTTCAATCTCTCACACTCATGTTCTTGGGCCAGCTTCCCCACACCTCCATCATCAGGATCAGCTCTACTGCATTGCCCAGGTGAAGGGCAGGGCCCACATTCCCTAGTTCTGCATCTGGTGAGGGGTAGGGTCAGCTCTCTTATCCACCACAGGTGGCAAGGTGCAAGGGAAAACGGGCATCTCTCCCTCACCACAACATGGCAGACAAGGGGTGCAGGGCCAGCTCTTCTGCTCTCACGACCTTACGGCAGGCTCGCCTGTGCCCCTACCAGCAGGACTGGCAGGCACTACTATGGTGCTCAGGTGAGGGGCAGGGCCTGCTTTCCTGAGTGCTGTGAGCAGCAAGAGGTGAGGGGTGGGGAGAACATCTCTCCTCCACCCATGCTGCACTACAGATGAAAAGTGGGGCTAGCTCTCCCACATTTATGCCCTCAGGGTTGGCTCTCCTATACCATCACAGGTGGGGCCAGCTCTGTGTTGCCCAGGTGATGTTCAGGACCTGCCTTCCCAATTGCTGCAGCCAGTGAGCTGATAGACCAGCTCACTAATTCTCCTAACCTCAGCTTTCCCACCTGTCATAGGTGGTGAGGGCTGGGGAAGAGAAGGACATCTCCTCCTTGTTCTCCCCACCGTAGGGCAGATGAGGGGCAAGGTCAGATCTCCCATGCTCACATCCTCGGGGCCAGCTCACCTGCATCCCTGTCAACAAGATCAGCTCCACTGTGCTGCCTAGGCACGATGCAGGCCTGCTCTTCCTAGTGCTGCAGTTGGTGAGGGGCTAAGTCAGCTCTCCCACCTGCCACAGGTGGAGAGGGGCAAGAAGGGAGAGAGCATCTTTCCCTTGCCCTCACCACCACATGGCAGATGGGGCCGGGGGTGCAGAAACAGTCCTCCCACTCTCATGCCTTCAGGGCCAGCTCACCCATGCCCTCTCCAACAGGGTCAGCCCTGTCTTGCTGCTCAGGTGAAGTGCAGGATCCGCTTGCTCTCTCCAGTGCTCTATCCGGTGAGGGGCAGATCCAACTGCAGCCCTGTCCTCTCAGCCTTCAGTAGGAACAGGAGCCAAGGACATCAATACAGACCATGGTTGCAGCAGGACCACAGGTTTAGACATGGCCCTTGGCTGCAGCTCTGACCTGAACAGCACCATGGCCTTGGGTGGCAAGTAGGCCACCCACCTCGGCCCGTTCCTCACAGCCTTCACCTCTTCGGATCTGCTTCTCTCCACAGCACATGAACCATTCTATCTCTCTCTATCTTCCCTACCCCACCATATATTTGTTCACCTATTATAACAGAGCCCATCAGGTGCCAGATGGTCTTGTGTTTACTCTTCCAGGCTTTTGGGAAGAGCCCCAAAGCAGCATGTGCTGTGCAGGTTCCTGTCTTTCCTTCTGGGCCACAGTATGCAGCTTTGGACAAAAGTCATTTATCCAGATATCTGGACTGGCAGGTGACTCTGCTGAGAGAGCTGAATGGTGCCCCACAGCCCAGCACCAGAGGCACTGGGTAGGCTTATGGGTGAATTCTTCTCACCCTAAAACTAGGGACTGGGGTAGCACTGTGCTGGTCCTTCAGGGCCCACCATGCCTAGAAATGCCAAGTGGTTTGTGGGTGAAGTCTTCCCACCCCTAGTCTGGGGACCTGCAGTAGAACTGTGCTGGTCCTCTGGAGCCTGACAAGCCTAGAAACACCAAGTGGTTCATCAAAAAGGTTTTTAAATTGAATTTAAATTGAACTCTTCAGTAAAATTGGTGTGCAACCTTATCAAGAGTTAAGTGCTATATTTATGAATTTAATATTAATTCTGTCTGAACAGCCCAATCTTGTGACTTGCTCTGATTGTTGACAGAAGCACAGAGCAAGCTTTCCTTGGCCCCAGGGAAGGCAGTGATATGGGTATTTCTAAAATTGCCTCCCTGGAGTCCAGTAACTTGGGAAAACAAGCTATTTTCCATCCCACCATCATCATGAACTCACAAAAACACTTGTGGTCCTTTCAGGTGGGAGCCAAGCCTTCCATTAGCCACAACACAGAGCAGCAGAACCTCAAGAATGTGCAAGGGTCAGCCAAGAACAGATGTATTTCCTGGCCCTCTTTACATTTCTGCTGCTGGGGCTAATGCCTTCCCAAGCCACAGAGCCAGAAAGCCCATTCCAAACTCTTTGCATTTTTATTTCTAAAGGCCCATAGCTGCTCAATTGCCTGATAATGAATACACAGTCTGTCCATGTCTCATCCCCAAACAGACAAAGAGCCACAGTAGAGCTCACCTTGCAACAGGAAAAGGCTAATAGGATACATCTACTCCTACAAGAAGAGAGTAGAAAGTGTCACTATCATAGAGCCTCCTCTCCAATCCTGCCTATACATCACCAGCACCTTGTTGCATTTGCATTGCTTTGCAAGTGCACTGGTTTCTTCAGGAAATAACAGAATGCATACTCATTGTGTGAATAAGGAATGAGAAGTGCCACTGGGAAAGATGATGTGCCAGTATTCTTTACCAAAATCCCACAGTGTAACCATAAAGACATTTTCTTCTACTTTGTAAGGGATAAACTTAATGTCCCATAAACTCTGCTCTAATGGAAAATATATAGTCCTAAAGACTACACAGTGATAATTACTGGGACTGTGAGACCAAAAGTGGTTCAGGAAAATAACACTCAAAACCTTCATCAGTGACATGTCAAAGACAAGAAACTATTAAAATTATTTACCACTCCAAAGGCAGTTAGACCTGCCTAAAGTTTCATGCAATAGCCAACTTTATTCAGAACATCAGACAATTTATATTCTGAGGGTTGAAAAGAGTAAAGTGTACAATCACAGGGACAAGCTACACATGGCAAAAGCATGTTTTTTTTCATACAAGCATAAAGATAAATAACAATAGCCAGCTGTGATGAATAATCTCAGGTTAACTCACTCCTGTCCACTACACCTGGAAGGGGTACAAAACATATTCCAAGAACAGTTTTGTGTTCTAGAAGAAACTGAGGTAACAGGACTCTCGTCTTGTTTTCTTGGAGTTTTCTTACAAACATTCAGAGTTCTCCTCACACGACTCCATTCTTGTACCATGTTCCAACAAAAATGATAACTACATTTTTCAAATTGCTGATAGCTAATAAATGCATATGTATATAACATACATTTTATCTTATCTTTAAAAGGATCTATCAAGATCTTACAAGATGGCCCAGTTGAAAGGTTGACTTTTATGAGCACTGCACAGCTGTCTGAAATTTGATGGAAAAATGGAACTTTTGGTGTGAAGAAATGTGACTTTTAACACACACAATTGGCACCAACCTGAAGGGATTTTACCTTACCACTAACTCAACCATTTTTAATTAACTTACCAGTTTTAATAATTTTAATAAATTAAATAATTTTAATTAATTAATTAATCCCATTAATTGCTTATTTCTTCATTCTAAGTGCCACCAGCCTAGATCAAACCACCATAAGATCACAGAATAGGCCATAATCTTGGTCATACTCCACAGGTTGTTCATGGATATCTATTAGACTAGGATTTCTCAGACTTTTTCTATCGTCCACCCAAGAAATTTTTACATGGATTCTGGTATCTAAATATATATAACAGGTATAAAAATCAAACATTTACTGATAATAAATAGAAAATTTTAATTTTTTTAGATCAATTGGAATACATGTAAAGTTACACTGGTTAAAACTGAGAGCATGTTCTCATTCTAATGAAATGGCTGTGCTTTGTTTTCTATAAAAAATTAATCTTGTCTGAATATTAGAGACTGTAGAATGTGCTTCAGAATTAGCCAGTATTTTTATTTCATAATCATTGACTATGAGACTACTACTTCACATAAATGCAGAGTATAAACTGACAGGAGTAAATAGATGGCCATTTCAGAAATGTTGGGAATTCTGTTCTGATTCCAAGCAAAAAACATCCATTTAATGATCTTTTTTATTAAACTCAAGTCACCAACTCAAGCAATAATTTTTAAAAATAAATATTCTAGAACTACAAAATTTAAAAACATACTGAGTTGATGCTTCCATGCTTCAAATGAAAAATGAAAGTAAGAAAATATTTGAAGTATTTGTTATCCATAGTTGAACAATTATGTTTCTGTAAGAATAGAAAATTTGGTATGTTCAGTATTGTGTACAGTTCACAACATACAATGGCCTGGGATCGGGGCTTCAGTGTTTCCAGCACTGTTTATTGAAATCACATGTCATGATGATGTGCACATCTCAGGGAAGGCATGGAGTGTATTCGGACATCAGGCTGCAGTGATGTCATGTGACATACCATAGCATTTAGCACCTCAGATTTATTATGTATTTTGAATTAATTGTTGGACATTGTGTATCCAGGAACTTGGTACTGTTTCCAGTTTTTGACACAGACATATTCAGTCATTCAATCATATGTCCCATACTTTAAGAAGCTATGTGTTAAACCAGATTCAGAACAACCTGATACAAATTTCAAATATTTTATATTTTCAAAGTATTTTGAGCATTCACTGTATCTTCTAAACAAATTCAATTCAGTCAGTGCCTTATTTTAAAAAAGAGCACATTCATTCCTTCTAGGCAGTACAATCCTAATGCTATTTTGCAGTTTTTATTATATTAGCATATTCATTTTGAAAAACATAGTACCGTTGTCACTTGGATGGAGTTTGACATTTAGTTAATGTTAGATTGTTAGATATTATGTGTGATTTTATGGTTTAATCATAGATGTGCTTGAATCAGCAGCTTCATTGTAAAGTAACATCAAATGAATGAACATATAAAGAAGAAAAGCTTACCTCAACATGTATGAAGGAGCAGCATGGAAACTTTCCTCATTGATTCTCTGGTGTCACCTGTGACATGAAGTGATGCTTTCAATACTCAGGGGTACATTTGTGGCTGCAATATTTTCTTTATCTTAAAAGTTTATTTATTTTTATTTAATGTGCATGAGTGCTTCGCCTACATAGCTGTATGTGCACCACAATTATAGAGTTGCCATGAAAACCAGAAGAAGGCACCTTGGAACTGGAGTTATAAACCATTGCAAACCACCATGTGGGCTTTGGGAACTGAACCCCGGTCCTCTGCAAGAGCAGAAAGTGCCCTTAATTCCCACTGAGCCGTCATCTCTCCAGCCCCTCCCCCACCCCTTTTTTGTCAATATGTAACTGTATTTGTCCTAGCGACATTTTCACATCTAGCATATGAGATAGAGGAAGAATATGGCTGATTCACCAGCAGGGTATATGTGTGCATTTTATAGATATTAATATAACAATAACTACCATTTCTTATTTTTAATTACCAATGTATCTATCATCTCATTTAATGCTCAAAATTATGAGCTGTCAACTACCACTATTTCACTATGGAATGGGGAACAGGGCAGCAGGGTTGAGCAAGCTGCCCAGAACCCCACTTCTGCCCACCTGTCCACCCCACACTGTGTACCTTCACTTGCTCTATCCATCATATTGTGGGTCTGCGTAATGCAGAGCACCTTCCATGTCTTGGACTCTTCTCTTTCTTCCCATGTGAGAAAAAAAAAAATCTGTTTTCAATAAGAGAAAAAATGCTGACCTTTAAATTACTTCTTTAGTCAAAGACAAATTTAAAGCTCTTAACAACCATTTACATGTCAAAGATTAGATATTATGTTAGCCTGATTTTAGTCACATTATTCCCTGTCCAAATAACCATAATAGTAGATGAAATAATCCTTTTTTTTTTCTTTTTGATACAGGGTTTCTCTCTATAGCTAATCCTCTTTTCAATAAATCTTTCTTTGATCTCTTTTAGCTTTAACTACTAAAATATTCTGATTTGCACCCACTTTCATCTACAGAGAATCATAATTTCCTATGTACATGTGACATTTCTATAATCTCATCCTTTGGTTCCATGTTATAGTCTCATGTTAATCTATCTATCTTTCATCTATCTATCATCTCTCTTTCCATGTCTGTTTGTTTTGTTTTGATTTTGCAAATTACTATTCTTTCTAGAATTGTTCTGTTTGTACACTGTCACATTGTGGGAAGTTTGTTGTTTCCAAGTATAATAATGGCAACTTGGTTTAGGCATATAGATGGAAAGGCAGATCGTGCCATTATCTTAAATATAGAAGGGCAGCTGTCTGGTCTTGTAACTAGATTATGAATAAAAATTAATCTTTTGTCAATGAACATCAATAGCACAAACTCATATGTGTGTGCAAAGATAGAGGAGATTCTAGACACCTCCATACCATGTGTCCCTGAAGTTAAGGAAGCGGTAAAAACAACTAATTACAGAACCCTTGTGTTACTATTCAGAAGTGAGAATATCTTCATACGTAAAAACACTATCTTAGTGATATTTGCATTCATTTTATCTGTGAAATATACGTACATGTTGAAGAATACATACAAAAAGAGATATAACACCCAGCTGTGTAGGAATACATGACATTAAAACCTGTCAACAATCAGCAACTAAGTCACTCAGCTGACAGGAAGCCTTGTTCTCAGTCCCATTCTGCAAGGAATAGAGGGATCCGATTAGAATGCACTGAGGGACCAGTGCGCCTGGGCTCTGAATGCTATCTTTAAAGGAAAAGGAAGTATCACTCTTAGAAAAGGAAGCAGATGTTCTCACTGGAATAAAAAGCCAAATTATGAACATTTGAGCCTTCCACCACATCTAAATAGCCCTCTCTGGTGCAACATAAGAACTCTAAACAGTAATGAAAGCAAAAATAATTTTATCACCCCAGCCATGCGGTAGTTTTTCTTCACATGTTTCCTTTCACTCCCTTTTGGGTTTTTTCTACTCTCTCTCTACCCCTCTGTTCTCCCTCCCTCTGTCTCTCTGTCTCTCTGTCTCTCTGTCTCTCTGTCTCTCTCTGTCTCTCTGTCTGTCTCAGTATTTGTTTCTGTTATCAGCTAGGACTTGAATTGCAAAGGGAAATGGGCAGAAAGGCAGTGAGTAACTCAAGCAGAAACAATTCACAGCTGAAGTAGCAAGAAGTTTCAGATAACACTGTGTTTTTGCTTGGATTAACCACAGCCCTGATTTGGCTTCACACACACAAAGTGATGACAGTGCTGTGCTGTATCTTTGATTTATGCCTTGAGCTAGGTCCAACCTGTTTCTTGAGGCCTGCATTATCTTACACATGAGTGCTTATTAAATACCTCTGCTCAATTTGCATATTCTAAACAACTTAGTGTGTACATGGGGGGGGGGGGCAGGGAGGGATTGCCTGCACTTAACCTTTACAAGCCCTGGTAAGCTCAGCTTCTCAGTACTCCAGTGTCAACAGGAGGACAGTCACCAGATGCTGTCTCAATATCATGAGAGGTACTATCTGCATGTCCTCTATTAGATTTCAAGCTCCATTTCTAGGGATGAATAAAGACATCTGCTGGACTACTTTCCAGACCCGAGTCACTGTCCTTTACAGTGAAGACAAAAATGGGAGAAGGTGGAAGAAACTGTCTTCTTCTCACGTCTGTAGGTGTCTCCTCACAGCAAGGCCTAGAGTTATGAACGTGGTACCGGTTGTTGAGAGAATAGGAAGGTGGTATGCCTTTGGTCTCACATGCTCTGAAATGGCCTCAGCTAAGAATGCTGTGGGAGATAGATGTTGATTATAAGGAAAGGACATTTTGAAACTCTTCATAAAAATGATTTGGGCAGCTCCAGTCACCTCCTTCCAGGCTGAGCAAAGTGTCCCTATGTAAGCCCAAGGTTCCAAACAGCCAGCTCATGCAGTAAGGACAGGTCCAGGTCCTGCCTGGGTGCCTCCCAAACAGTTGAAGCTATTCAATTGTCTCACTTATCCATACTGAATCCACCAGGTTTAAATGAATCCCCAGGGGAGTCTTGGCCCTGGAGGAGATGGGAATGGAGGGGAGGGGCTGGGAGGAAGGTGGAGGCGGAGCTGGGAGGGGGGAGGACAGGGGAACCCATGGCTGATGTGTAAAATTAAAACACAAATATAATAATTTTTTTTAAAGGGGGAAAAAAGAAAAACAGTGATTTGGGGTGAAATTTCTGTGGGAGGGCAGAGTCATTGTTTTATGGTACTCTTTTTTCAATAAATTAATTTAAAAGGGTGATTTATGGTATTTAACCTGAGAAATAAACCAAAAAAGATTCAGTGTTGGAAAGTCTGACATCTAAATTTAAAAGAGATATAGAAAGACATTTCAGATAAAGTAAGACAGCAGTGCAACATTTAAGTAGGATTCTGAAGAGAAAGTGATGTTCCTTTTTACCAGAAAGAATGGAAATCAGTAAATGAGGTTGTAAGCTCTCACTGCTGACCTTCCAAAAGTGGTTAGAAGGAAAGACATGACTGGTCAGGAATGGTAGGACAGGCCTGAATTCTCAGGTCTTTAGAGGTGGGTTCAAGGCCTGTGTACATTCCAGCATGAGTTTAAGGGCAGTCTGAACAATGTAGTGAGACCTTTCTCAAAATAGAAATAATGACGGTGGTCGGAGTCACCTAGCCATGAAGGTTGCTGTACCTTCTGCACCTACTCTGAACGTACTGTCCTGGATGCTCTTTCCCGCATTGCCATACAAGCCCCATATCTGCGGAACACAGAGTTTCTGGACCAAGTGTACCACAGAGAACTGCTTTCACACAGGGCCGCTCCATCTTGCCCCTCTCCAATGTCTTCTCTAATATGAAAGGAAAATGCATCTTGGCCTGGGCCCTAAGGAATTCTTCCAGTTCCTTTATCCTGATACTGGTGTGGCAGGCTGGTGAGACAGGACACCATGCTTGAACTGAGCTCATCTTCTAGTTTATTATCCAAAAAATACATGTGATCATCCTAGAGACCTTTCCTTCCATATCAATAGTAGGGTTAATTATCTGTGTAATCAAAAAATAGGGTGTTCCTGCTGGAGAATTTATTATAAAACTCAATGAGCAAAAAATATTCAGCTAGAAGAATTAAAGCAGATGACATCATACATCTAGGATACAATTGAAAAAGGCCCACCAAGCCCTGAGTCAGTAGCTCAGGGGCTTTGTGGTGTTCAGAGGAAAAATATTCCATGACCTTGCAGGTCACTAGCGGAGACTGGCCATGTAGACTGTGTAAGGTGGTGAAGAATTGCCTGGACTATCATTTTAGTGCAGCACATGATGTATTGAAAAATGCAAGAGCATGTAATACATGGAGAAGCAGGAGATGCAGAGCAGGGCACACAGCAAGAAAAGGAGACACCTGCCAAGGTAGTGCAGACCCAAAAGTGTTCACAAAAATTACCATTCCCACCAGGTTTCTCATGGAAGGTGGGAATCTATCCACCTATCTGTCATCTATCTATCTATCTATCTATCTATCTATCTATCTATCTATCTATCTATCTATCCATTTATTTCCCTTGTACCAAGGAGACAAGTTAATTTAGGAAGGAAATTAATAACTAACTTTTAAAAATATATAAGTAGAAAGGAACCATTATGAAATTTGAACAGAACCAACTTGTAGCAACACATGTAGACATTCCAAGATGATGTTTGTCTGTCCCAACCTGATCCAGCACTGAATAGTGAGATGCTGCGAGCACTGTAGTTCCAGCATGGGCTTCTGTTTATTGACTGAGGAAGGGATAAGCCTGCAATGGCTCTGTGGGCAAAGCAGGCATTACTTAGGAGACAGGAATATATGACATTAGGAGAGTGGCTCAAAAGTGTTCCATGACAAATGCACTCATCAGGATGAACCACTGTGTACTCACTATGACAGCATAAGTAGGCGACCAGAAGTGCATAGGGTTTGGAAGCTCTTACTGCCCAGTGAGCCCCGGGAAGGAGTACCTGCAATCTCATGGCCCTCAGGGGCCAGAGAAGAAAAAAGAAAAACCACCAGACACATGCCCACTGTGTGTAGTGAGGGGGTGGTGTGAAAGGCTCTCCCTGTAGCACCATAACACACTGCAGTGCCCAGGCTATTCCAGCTTGTCAAGGAGAGGAGGACAGCTGACTCCATGATGACATAAAATCTTTTGCCGGGCGGTGGTGGCACATGCCTTTAATCCCAGCACTCGGGAGGCAGAGCCAGGCAGATCTCTTTGAGTTCAAGGCCAGCCTGGGCTACCAAGTGAGTTCCAGGAAAAAGGTGCAAAGCTACACAGAGAAACCCTGTCTCAAAAAACAAAACAACAACAACAACAAAATCTTTCTACAGCTACACCTGGAAAGAGACTCCTCATCCCCTAGTTAATCTTTTAATACCAAATTATGTTCATTAATCCTACTCAATTCTGACATTTCCATAATCACAAGATGGTCCCTTTATTTTCCCAATTTTAAAATAAATATAAGAAAGCTTATTTTTCTGTTAAATAATAAGAATACCTAACAAAGATACAAAGAGACCAAATAGGGGACTTTGTATTTCACCCAGTAATTAGTTATGTGCAGTAATTTGCCTTATAGCAGGATTCTTTCTGGTAGTTTAAAATGCTAGAACGTGTTGTTAGTTGCTTTTGCTCTTTTGAGGGGCCTGCCACCCAGCTCCCTGGTGCCCTCCTCTCCTTGTTCCCTTGCCCTTTTCTTCTTTTTCTCCCAGATTTCTCTTTTTATTTATTCTCTCTGCCTGCCAGCCCTGCCTTCCCTTTCTCCTGCCTCGCCATTGGCCATTTAGCTCTTTATTAGACCATCAGGTGTTTTGGACAGGCACAGTAACACACAGAGTTAAACAAATGAAACATCAAAACACATCTGTGCATCATTAAACAAATGTTCCACAGCACAAACAAATGTAACATATCTTTAAAAAATTTGTCCACAACAAGAAAGTTCTGGTTTTATTATTTTGTTGTATTTTGTTTTGTTTTCTTTTCAGTAATGGAGTAAGCTAATCCTATACTAAAGAATATGTTGCTTTCTTAGTTTTACATTTCTTTCTGTAACAGAATTCTACTTCTTACAAAATCCTCATGGGGATTATATTATGATTTATCAAATAATCCCTTCCTTATCAGCTAATGTGCCCTTTTATTTAAATAAAAAACCTTTATTACACCTGATTTCATTCTGTTCCCTCTGTTTTAAGTTATTGTTTTCTTTAATAAAAAATATTTTTATAACAATTTATTCTGATCATAACTTCCCCTTCCCCAACTTCTCCCAGATCATTTTACCTCCCCATCCACCCAAATCATGCCTTTTCTTTTTCTTTCTTTAGAAAGAAAATAGGCAAAAAAAGAAGAAAGAACATAAGAAACACACACACACACACACACACACACACACACACACACACACACCACCCATAAAAACCCAAGACAGAAACCATAATGTGCAAGTAAAAGATTAGTAAGATATAAAATGACCAAACAAAACAATCTGAGACAAAAGTCAACAAAACTACTATGGAATTTCTTTTGTGTTGGCTATCTACTGCTGGTCACGGGTCCTACCCTTTAAGTGTGGTTAATAGACTAGATAGAGAAATATATATGTTTTCCTTTGAAGCAGTTGTCAGTTTCAAATAGCTTCTTCGTTAGGGGTAGGAATCCATGTCCACTTCCTCCTCTCAGCAATGTGACCCCATCTGGCTTGGGCCTATGCAGGCCCTATATATTCTGCCATAGTCTCTGTGAGTTCATATGTGTATGAGTTCTGTTGTTTCTGGAAGACATCCATCCCCTCTGGCTCTTACACTCTTTCTGTCTCCTCTTCTGCAAAGCTCCCTGACCCCTGAAGAAAGGGTTTTGATGACAACATCCCATTTAGGACTGAGTGTTCCAACTCAGCCTCTGCACATTGTACTATTGTGGGTCTTTTTGTAAGGAAGCTGCTCTGATGATGAGTGAAGGAGATGCTGATCTATGGGTACAGCAGAATGTCATTAGGAGTCATTTTATGCCGTATTCCTTTAGAAAAACAATAGTGTTTGGTTTACCCCTAGGTCCATAGCTCATCTAATCTAAGGTTCATGGCCACCTAACATGTCAGATATGCATTACATCTCATGGAGTGGGCCATAAATACAATCAGAGAGTGGCTGGTTACTCCCACAACATTTATGCCACTATTGAAACAGCATGTCTTGCAGGTGAGTCAGTGATATAGATGTCAGGTTACATAGCTACCTTTGATAGCTTAGAGAGTACCTTTCAGTACCATGAGCACTAGTCAGTAGGGGTGAAGGCTATAATTAGGCACCAGCTGAACTTCTCTGAATTCACTGAGATGTGTCAGTGTTATCTTGAGCAACAGGGCCATACCATCAGTTTATAGAGAGCAACTTATAGCCTTGTCAACAGCCTGAGATGTTTAGGAGTTTTCATGGGACCTCTTTAGGCAATGACTCAAATGAGATATAATGCATCTAGTTTCATTTGCCTGGAAACTTCATGATTTTCTTTTTTAACAGCTGAATAATATCCTATTGTATAAATGTATCACATTTACATTATTCATTCATCAGATTATAGACAGCTAGGCTGTTTTCAAATTCCAGCTAATATTAATAGAGCAGCAATGAACATTCTTGAACAAGTATTTTTGTAATAGTATGTGTAGTTCTTTGAATTTATACTCAAGATAATGAAATAGATCCTGAGCAACCACCACACTGATTTCCATGTAGCTGTACAAGTCTGCACTCCCACCAGCAGTGGATGAGTGTTCCCTTTATCTGACATCCTAGCTAGCATAAGCTGTCATTTTGTTAGTGATCTTGTCCATTTTGACTGGTATATAATAAAATATCAAAGTAGTTTTGATTTGCATTTCCCTGATGACTAAGGATGTTGAACATTGCTTAAGTGTTTCTCAATGATTTATGTTTCAACTTTTGTGAAGTACCTGCTTAGTTTTGTACCCTACTTTTTAATTGGGTTTTCTTTTCTTTTTTATTTTCTTCATATATTTTAGATACTAACAGATGATTCTTTCCCCTTCTGTAGCCTTCCATATTGCCCAAAAGATAGTGATTTTGCTATACAGAAGCTTCTTAGGTTCATAAGGTTCTGTCCTAGTTGAGGTTTCTATTATTGTGATAAAGACTGTTTTAATTAGTGTTTCTATTGCTCTGATAAAGACTTCTTGTAGAATATTATTTTAGGTTGTATTACATTTGTTTATGCTGTGAAACATTTGTTTAATGATGCAAAGATGTGTTACATTCTTTTATGTTGCAATTTGTTTAACTCTGTGAAGCTGTGTTACTTTGCCTGTCTAAAACACCTGAACGGTCTAATAAAGAGCTGAATGGCCAATAGCAATGCAAGAGAAAGGACAGGTAGAGCTAGCAGGCAGAGAGAATAAATGGAAGAAATGAGAAAAGAAGGGGCCAGTCCCACAGCAACACAGCTAGACACAGAATAAGGAAGGAAAGGATATACAGAAATAGAGAAAGGTAAAAGCCCAGAGTCAAAGCAGACTGGGGTTATTTAAAGTTAAGAAAATCTGGCAAGAAACAAGCCAAGTTAAGGCCTGGCATTCATAAATAAGCATAAGACTCTATGTGTGATTTATCTGGGATCTAGGCAGCAGGCCCTCCAAAGAACAATGAGCCAAAAAAGCCAAAAGAATAAAAAATGACCAGTAACAAAGACTGTCTTAGTTAGGGTTTCTATCGCTGTGGTTAAACACCATGACCTAAAATAACTTGAGAAGGAAAGGGTTTATTTGGCTTATGCTTCCATATCACTGTTCATCATCAAAATAAGAGAAAGAATCCAAACAGGACAGAAACCTGGATGCAGAAGACATGGAGGGGTGCTGCTTACTGGCTTGCTCCCCCTGACTTCTCAGACTACGTTCTTATAGAACCCAGGACCACCTGCCATGGGGAAGTCCCACCCATAGTGGACTGGGCCCTCTCACACTAATCAATAATTAAGAAAATGCCCTAAAGGCCTGCCTATAGCCCAGTATCATTGAGACATTTTCTCCGTTGACTCTCCCTCCTCTCCAGTGACTCTAGCTTGTGTCAAATTGACCTAAAACTAGCCAGCACAACTGAACCCCTTGTCAACTTGATATACAAACCACATCACTATTGAATGAAAATGAGGACATAACTGCTCTTAGGTATGGTTGAGGAGAAGATTTTATTGCAGATATGAGAGCACAGCCAGAGGCACCTAAAAGATTCCAGACTTAACCAGGTCATGAGAGGGAGGAGAGGGGGAGAGAGGAGGAGAAGAGAGAGGAGAGAGGGCAAGCAGACCAAGAGAGGAATCATGGACCTAGAGGCCAAGAGAGGAAATAACCAAGAGAACAAAAAAATAAAAGGAGCAAGGAGGAGGGTGTAGCCAAAATGACTGAAATATTTATTTATATATATATATAAAGAGAGAGAGAAGCTGGGGGAAAAGGAAGTCCAGCCTCTTGCCTGGGGAGGTTTAGGTAAGGGGTGGGGTAAGAAATGCTGGGAAAAAGAAGAGCCACAGGTACTGAATAAGACTTGTCCCAGGTTTGTTTGGTTGGTTTTGGTTTTTGGTTTTTGGTTTTTGGTTTTTGGTTTTTGGTTTGTTTGTTTGTTTGTTTGTTTGTTTGTTTGAGACCTAACAACTATTTCCTATCTTACTCAACCCCAAGATTTCACATTAATAGGAATATCACAGTATAAAATAATCCAACGTTTTAAAGCCTCACTGTCTTAGATATAATTCTATTGCTGTAAGGAGATATGATACCCAAAGCAACTCTTACCTGAGGCTGGCTTACAGTTTCAGAAGCTTAGTTGACTACATTGTAGTTATGGCAGGAAGCATGATGGCATGCAGGCAGACAAGGTATTGGAGAAGTACCTGAGAGTTATAAATCCATATCTATAGGCAGCAAGAAGAGAGAGACACTGGGCCTGGCTTGAGCATTTGAATCCCCAAAGCCTACCCCAGTGACATGCTTCCTCTAACAAGGCCATACTTCCTAATCCCTCCTAATACCTGTCAAATAGTGCCATTTCCTAGTGACCAAGCATTCAAATATATAAAAGCCTTTGGGAACCATTCCTATTCAAACCACCACATCCACAGTCTTTAAAAATTCAAATGCCTAAATGTTCAGTCTCTTTAAAATATCCAGTCCCTTTTAAAATTCAAAGTCTTTTAAAAGTCAGAGTCTGTCAACTGTAGATTCCTGTCAAATAAAAAATAAATTAAATACTTCCTTACTTTAAGAGAGAAAAACCAGGACACAGTCACAATCTGAACAAAGAAAAACCAAACGTCAAAAGTGTAAATAACCCAATGTCCAATTATCTGGAATTTACTCATGATCTTCTAGGCTCCTTCAAAGGGCTTGGGCCACTTATCCAGCTCCACCCTCTGCAGTATACACAGATTGTCTTTGAGGCTCTGGATGGCTCCACTTCATTGTTTCTGCTATTCTTGGTGGTCAATCATGGTACTGGCATTTCTAACAATGCTGGGGTCCCTTGCTTGCAACTGGACTGCATTTCACCAATAGACCTCCTAGGCTCTCTTTAGTGACTACAGCTCTGCCCCACAGTGACAAACCTCTTCTGCTCTCTATGACCTTCAAAACCAGTACCACCTAGGTTACTCCTACACTATCAAGTTTAGCTGCCAGGACAAAGCACAACCTTGGCCATTTCTGGGACACAATTCTTGTGCTGTCCCTGAGGAAAAACTTCCTCAAAGACTTCACCTCAGTGATGCTGGTCTCTTCTCTTTTTATAAAGAAATTTTTTTTATTCATTTTACTACCAATCAAAGATCCCCCTCTTCCCTCCTCCCATCCCTCCAGCCTCCCCCTCCCAACCCAACCCCCATCACCTCCTACAGGAAAGTAAGGCCTCCCATGGAGAGGTACATTTAATAGAGGCAAGTTCAAGCCCCTCCCCCTGCCTCAAGGCTGTGTGAGGTGTGCCATCATTAGGTAGTGGTCTCCAAAAAGCCTGCTCATGCACCAAGGATGGATTCTGATGCTACTGCCAGGGGGCCCCTTAAGCAGATCCAGCTACACAACTGTCTCACTTTGTAGAGGGCCTAGCCCAGTCCCATGCAGGCTCCAAGCTATTGATGCAAATTTCATGAGTTCCCACTAGTTTGGTTCAGTTGTCTCTGTAGGTTTCCTCATAAGGATCTTGATGCCCTTGCTCATAGCATCCCTCTTCCCTCTTTTCGACTGGACTTTTGGAAGTCGGCCTGGTGTTTGGCTATGGATCTTTGCATCTGCTTCCATCAGTTACTGGAGAAAGGCTCAATGATGACAGGGTATTCACGGATCTGATCACTGGGGTAAGCCAGTTTAGGTCAGGCTCCCTCTCCACTGTTTGTAGTAGTCTAAGCTGGGGTCATCCTTGAGAATAGAGGGAGAGACATTAAGGGGATAAAGATAAACCAGGTGCTAGGGAAGTTTCCAGGAATCCCAAAAGATGCTAGTCTCTTCTTAATCACAGCCAATTCCTCAGCTCCAGCTGGTCAGACAGGACAGATTCTTCACACAAATGGCCCAGTAGAGTCTTTGCTTCCCTCTGAAATGCCACAAGCCAGGCTTCCGTTGCCTGCATTCCTTTCAACACCCTTTTGTTCTAAACTCCTACAAAACAGCCCACTGAACTTTTGAGACACTATGGCTTTTCTAATCCAAAGTTCCAAAATCCTTTCCCAATTCCCCCTACCACCACAAAAACAAAAACAACATGGTCAGATTTATCATAACAATACCCTACTGTCCTAGTACCAACCTCTGCCCTAATTAGGGTTTCTTTTGCTATGATGAAACACCATGACCAAAAATATCTTAGAAGAAAAGCATTTATTTGGATTATTATTAATAATAAGCAATTATTATTACTTCCATATCATTGTTCATCATCAAAGTGAGTCAGAGAAGGAACTCAAACAGGACAAAAACCTGGAGACAGGAGTTGTGCTGCTTACTGGTTTGTTCCTCATGGCTTCCTCAGCCTACATTCTTATACAACCCTGCCCAGGGGAGGTCCACTCACAGTGGGCTATGCCCTCAAGTATCAATCAGTAAAGGAAATGCCCTACAGGCTTGCCTATGGCGCTATCTTATTGAGACATTTTCCCAGCTGAGACTCTCTCCTCTGAGGTGACTCTAGCTTGTGTCAAGTTGATATAAAACTAGGCAGCACAACCACTCACTCCAGCGATTCTAGCTTATGTCAAGTTGACATAAAATTAGCCATCAGAGGTCTCATTTTTTAACTGTTAGTTTTAGTACCTGTGCTATTAGTGTTCCCCTCCCCCATGTTGGTGTCTGTATTAGTGCTGTTCACAAAGTCTTTTCCTGTGCCAATGAGTGCAAGACTTACCCACTTTCTTTTCTATCAAATTCAGGGAATCTGGTCTTATGTTGAGGCCTTTTCTGCATCTACTAAGATGATCATGTGATTTGTGTCTTTTCTATTTGTTTATATGGTTGATTATATTTGTCCACTTACATTATGTTGAATCATCCCTGCATCTCTGGGATGAAGCCTCCTTGATCATGGTGGATGCTCTTTTTGATGTGTTCTTGGGTGAGGTTTACAAATATTCTATTGCAAATTTTTGCATCTATGTTCATAAAAGATATTGTACTGTATTTTTTTTTCTTTTGGTTTGGGTATCAGGATAAGTGTGGCCTCATAAAAAGAAGAAATAGTGTTCCTTCTGTTTCTGTTTTGTGGGATAATTTGAAAAGTATTGGTGTTAACTCTTCTTTCAAAGTCTGGTAGAATTCTGTGGAAAAAACCCTCTGGCCCTGGGCTTTTGGGAGGGCCTGTAGGGAGGCTTAATGGTTACTTCTGTTTCATTTGGCCTTAGTGACTAGGGATTATGTGTCTTTTTAAATTGTGTATCTGATATTGATTTAACTTTGGTAAGTGATATGTATGGAGAAAAATATCAATTTCTTTTAGATTTTTCCAACTTGGTGGAGCATAGGTTTTACAGTATATCTTTATGATTTCCAGATTTCTTTGGTGTCTCTTATTATGCCCCCTATTCATTTCTAATTTTCTTAATTTACATATTCTCTCTGCCTTCTAGTTAATTTGGATAAGGGTTTTTCTATTTTACTGATTTTTTTCAAAGAACCATCTTTGCTTCATTGATTCTTTGTATTGTTTTTTGTTGTTGTTATTTGTTTCTATTTTACTGGTTTGAGACCTGAGTTTAATTATTTCTTGCTGTCTTTGGGGGGGGGGGCGGTGGCATGATTTCTTTTTGTTCTAGAGCTTTCAGGAGTGCTGTCAAGTTACTGGTATGGGTTTTCTCCATTTTCTTTCCTTTTTATGTAGACACTTAGTGCTATGCACTTTATGAACTTTCCCCTTAGTTCATTGTGTCCCATTGGTTTGGGTATGTTCTGCACTCATTTTCACTGAATTCTAGAAAGACCTTAATTTCTTTCTTAATTTCTGTCCGAATCCATTTTTTATTCAGTAGTTAGTTGTTCAGTTTCCATGACATTCCTGTTGTTTTTGCTATTGTTGAAATCCAGTTTTATTCTGTGGTGGTCAGATAAATACAGGATATTATTTCAACTTTCTTGTATCTGTTGAGACTTGCTTTGTGTTCAAGTATAAGGTCAATTTTGGGGAAAATTTCCATGAGCTGCTGATAACAAACTATATACTTTTATGCTGGGTGAAATATTCTGTAAATATCTGCTAAGTTCATTTGATTTGGGACATCATAGAACTCCAGTAGTTCTCTGTTTATATTTGTCTAGATGAACTATTTATTGGCAAGAGTAGAATATTAACCTCTCCCACCATGTGTGATGGTCAATGTTTGGTTCAAGCTATAGTAATATTTCTTGTGAACTTTGGGTGTCCTTGTGTTTGATGCATAAATGTTTAGAATTGTCTTTTCTTTTCAGTGGAATTTTCCTTTGACAAGTATGCAGGGTCCTTCCCTAACTCTACTGATTAGTTTTGGCTTGAAATCTATTTTTTTTTCAGATATTAAAATGAGTGTAACCACTTGCTTTTGGGGAGCATTTGCTGAAATACCTTTTTCCACCCTTTAACCCTGAGGTGATGTCTCTCTTTAATGTTAAGGTATGTTTCTTGATTGCATAAGAAAGATGATTTCTGAGTTCTCATCTTGTTGTTGGGTTTATGTTACTCTTTTGGGGTGCCCACCATCCAGCTCCCAAATAAATCACACACAGAGGTATATTCTTAATTATGAATGTCCAGCCTTATCTTGATTAGTTTCTAGCCAGCTATCCTTAACATAAATTGTCCCGACTACATTTTACCTCTGGGCTTTTCCTTTTCTCTAACTTCTGCAAATCTTACTCTTACTCCAAGGCTTGCTGTGTAGCTGGGTGGCTGGGCTCTGAAGTCCTCCCCCTCCTCCTCCTCTGGCTGCTAGATCTTAGATCTCTCCTCCCAGATTTCTCCTTCTATATCTCCTCTCTGCCTGCCAGCCCCACCTATCCTTTTTCCTGTCTTGCTATTGGCCAGTTCTTTATTAGTCCAACAGGTGTTTTTGAAAGGCACAGTAACACAACTTCACAGAGTTAAACAAATACAACATAAACAAAAGTAACACACCTTAAAATATTCTGCTACATCATCTCATCTGTTAGTCTGTGCCTTTGGGAGATTGAGAAAAGGAGTTAACTGCTACTGCTTCCCTGCTGCTGAGTGAGGCTATGATAACAGGGGCTTTCTAGGGAGCATCCAATAAGAAAGTGAGTTGCTCATCTATCCATATTACCCCTCATCTTCACTTGAGCACACTCTAAAACACAGAGCACTGTTCCCAAGGAAGGTTATCGCTGTTGTTGATACTTGCAGTTTGGTTTGATATCAAATCTATCCTTCAACAAATTGTAATTCTTTCCATAAATATAAGTCACACATGCTGTTTCATTCTCAGAACTCCTTAAAATTGTTTCCTATATTAAAATGACTAAGATATGCTAGTAACTCCAGCCATTGCACTTCAAATGGTTCATTTCATACTAACAGAATTTCTGCTAATAAACTAGATATTGTTATTATTATTATCATCATCAACAGACACAACAATGGAGAAACTTGTCAAAGGTCGAACATCTAATAAGCTGCAAAGCAAGACTGTCAACTTGGATTTTCTGTGCATTTGAACAGACCTCCAAATCTCTCTCCTTGTGCACTCAAGGGATTAAATTCATTTGGCTTTCTGACACTTACCTAAGCCTCCAGCCAGAAGACCTAAGGCAACAGAGGATGGGATCCTTTCCACAGCCCCATGATTTACTGACTACTTTAAAAGAAACGTTCCATCCTCCAGACCAGGGCCCAGAAGTGTAGCATTAAGCCATTTCACATGGAGCTAAACCAGGGCCGTGTGTGTGTGTGTGTGTGTGTGTGTGTGTGTGTGTGTGTGTGTGTGACTGTGGAGTTTGGGATGACAGAAGGCAGATGATTACAGTTAAGGAAGAAGATTTCCTCAGCAATCACAATCCTAAATACATATAACAGTTATCTGTTTTCTTTAAAACAGAGTTGTGGAAGATTTACTATTGTGCACCCCTGCACCCCTGCACCCCATTTAGATCCCTATGTTGTGATGAGGACAAGACAGACATAGATATTCAGGATCAGACTAAAGGTCCTTCTCCTATTTCAACTTCTCCTACTCGACAACTGACTGTCCAAAGCCTACTTAATACAGGAAATAGGAGGCATAGCTAAGCAATAACTCAGAGTTCAAGTGCAGAAAAAATAGACTACAAATTTCAAGTTCAGTTGCAAAGGCACATTAAAAATCTTGTCTATATTTAGCTCAGCGTGTATATCTAATCTACACACACTGTAATGATTTTTCTTCCAGTAGACCTTATGTTAGTGTTTAGAAGTATTTTAGTTCCACATAAAAGTTGAGCAGAAATTGCAGAGATCTCCTAAGTATCCTTTATTCTCTTATATGGATACCCTTCACCATGTATGAATATACCACATCATTGGGTAGATGAGAACTCTTTACTTTCTATTTGGTTTTTCTGGGGACCTAATAGTACTATATGAATAAAGCATATTAATTAAAACTCTCACTCTAGGAGGGTGCTTGTTGTATAGCTGAAGATGGTATTTTGAATGCCATAATCCAAACGTTATACTTTGTATTAAAATTCCTTTTTATTGCTATACATTCTGTAAGATTTTAATAAATATATAACTACACCCATTACTAAAGTGTCATGCAGAATGCCTTACTGTCTGAAGTCCCCTGTGTCCCTTCTCTGCCCCAGCAGCAACTGCTGCAATGACTACTCCATAGTGTCATCCTTCTATACAGCTGTTGCTCTGAAATTCACGCATGATTTTGTCATCGAAGATTTGCTGCTTTCCCTTAGTAATGTGGTTTTAATTCCCCTCATCATTTTTTTCATGGCTTAGGACTAGTTTCATTTTAGGCTCAGTAATGTGTTATCTGAATAAACCATAGTTTATTTATCCACTAACATGGTCACTTCTAAGTTTTAATAATAATGGATAAATTCACTATACACACTTAAACTTAGACATTTGTATAGACAGGAGGGTTTTTTTAATTGTATAAACACCAAGGAATGTGATTTCTGAGTCATATAAAATGTGTTTCATTTTGTAAGAAACTGCTTATTATTCCGCAAAACTGGCTGTGCTTTTTTACTTCACTATGCACAGTGGATGGAAGTTTCTGTTGAACTCAGAATGCTCAGGATAACTTCATCAGAATTTGCTCTCGACATTATTTGGGGTTGTAGTAGTTTGAATAAAAATGGCCCCCATTTGCTCATGGGAAGTGGCACTATTAGGAGGTGTGGCCTTGGTGGAGGAAGTAGGCAGGCTTTGAGGTTTCAGAAAGTCAAGTCAGGCCCAGGGTTGCTCTCTCTTCCTGCTGCCTGCCAATCCAGATGTGGAACTCTCAGCTACTTCTCCAGCACCATGTCTGCCTGTGCGTCACCATGCTTCCCACCATGATCATAAAGGACTGAACCTATCAACTGTAAGCCCCCCAATTAAATGTTTTCCTTTATAAGAGACGCCATGGTCATGTGTCTCTTCGCAGCAATAGAAACACTAAGGCAGAGGAGTTGGCTATTCTAGTATATGCTTAATGGTTTATCATTCTTAAAATTTGCAATTGTCTAATAACATGCTGAATGTCTTTTATTTACTTATTTACTATTTTCACATTTTGTTCACTAAGCTATGTCTTCAGATCTTTAGCCCATTTTTTCCTTCACTATTCATTTTTTCTTAGGGTTGAATTTTAATAGTTCTTTTTATACCAGGCATAGCAGTAATTTATCAAATGTGATTATTGTAAATATTTTCTCCCTTTCTTCTCTTTCTTCAGAAATTGTCTTTGGCAGAACAGAACTTATCAATTTTAATGAAGTCTACCTTATCAATTATTTCTTTGTGGATTGTTGCCTTTGATGTTATTTTCAAAGGCATTCTCATATGATCTCAGAAGATCCACCTAGATTTTCTTGAATATTATCTTAAAGGAATTTCGTAGCTTTGTGTTCTACATGTAGGTGCACAAAGTATTTTGAGTTAATCATTTGAGGAATATACTCAAATATGCACACAGATGTGCAATTCTCCCAAGACCATTTGTTGAAAAGATTGATTCTGCTCCACTGTTTTACCTTTGCTTCTTAGTTCGAGACAAAATCAAAGCCAGGTGGTGGTGATGCACAGCTTTAATCTCAGCACTTGATAGGCAGGGGCAGACGAATCTCTGTGAGTTTGAAGCCACCCTGGACCACAGCGTGAGTCTCAGAACAGCAAGGCTGTTACACATGTTACACAGAGGAATGCTGTCTTGGAAAAACAAACAAAAGAAAGAAAAACAAAAACTATCAGTTTGCTGTGTTTGCGTGGTAAATTTTCTGGGCTCTCTATTCTGCTTGTGGCTCTTTCTATCCTTTGGCTAATTCTATACTCTATCAGTATATCTTTGTACTATGTGTTATATTCAGGTCTTAACAACTATTACCCATTTCTCCCTAAATATTCAGCATAATTCCCTAGTGAGCCCAAGGTCCTGTGACTTTGTTCTTCTTCACACACTGCATGTTATTCCAAGACTCACAGCTGTCCACACAAACTTCAGATTTAGCTTGGAGATATTTGCAGGATCTCCCACTTGCATTTTTATTGCAGTTTAATTGAGTCTATCAATTAATTGGGAAAACTTGTCTTAAGGGAATAAGTTCAAGAGTGATAAAGACAACAGTCATCTCCCATTGTCCTCTGCAGTGCACACACCAGTACCTACAGCATGCACACACACATTGCTTTAAATCCTGTTGAATGTCAAAAGAAACCTCAAAGACCATCAAGATGATGCAATATATAATTAGATAAACTATGATGTAAATACTAAAGTTTATGTGTGTAGTAAGAAGTCTTCACTTCCCATGAAACCACTAGAAAGTACACTATATAGACATTTTACATGAAAAGGCTTTTAATAATTCTCCCATGGAAAAGATGGGTTTTTAACAGCTCTTAAAAACTGGGAAGGTAATGCGTGACATAGAAATACAGAATAGGCATGACATAGAACTTCAGAGATGATCAGATGGGCTCAGGAGGCCTTCCTGGCAGGCTCCCAGAACAGACCTGGAATGATGACCAGGACTGAAGATGGAGGTCATGGTACACAAAGATCCAGCATGGGAAAGATGGAAGGACTCTCATCCACTCTGCATTTGAAAACAGAAAATGCATCTTACTAGTCTCATAATGTGAAACCACCATGGAATCATATAGAACAAATCCTAAAGCCTTGTTCAACAAAATTCTACTTGATGCAAAACACAGAGCAAACATATGTTAATACATATTATGTGTTCACCTTTGCAATCAACATATGACTTGTAAAATACACCTTATTTTAAACAATTTCTTTAGTTGAATGTATCACAAGTTTACCAACATTTCTCAATATTGGAGTCTGCAATATCATTCTTGAACCTGATGGTCTAATCCCAGATAAAAATGTTTTGATAAGCTTTTTGGAAAGATAGTAGGCCAACATTAAAAAAAAAAAAACCCTGTCCTTCTAAGATAATCATTGAAAATTGTTGTACTCTGACTGCAGATTCATGTGTGTGTGTGTGTGTGTGTGTGTGTGTGTGTGCACTCATTAGTAGATCCTTCATTAGCAAATAAGATTGACAGCTCTGTCTTTCACTTCCCATTCTTTGGACATTTGAACAATAATGACGGTCCAGCCTATGAAAACTTGCTATGCAGTCCAGTTCTTCCTCTCAACCAATCTGTGTTTTATGATGTTGCTTCCTAACTACTTGAAAAGTAGTTTCTCTCTCAAGTAAGTCATTCATTTCCCCTTATCCCTTACACAGTACATAGATTCCACAGGTATGAAAAGTATTCAAACATAAATCATTTACCAGTGCAGACTCCTTGTTAGTTTTCTCTTCCTTGCCCAAGTGTGCGTGGGCATCCATGTTCTGGGCATGCTCATACTTGTTCTTACCAATGGCCTCTCAGCAACCACAGAAACACAACTTCAGACATCATCACCTTCTTTGTGTATGACATTTGTCATTCACACCAATTCCCCATAACCAAACTGTCCTTTCTTGTGTACCAGATAATGGGTCACTCCCTAAACTTTACCCACCTGTGATTGCTACATCCAAGTCTTCTTTAATGTTTTATCATTTGAGAACTACAAGATGGCTGTGAGTTTATTGTCTAATAAAAACCAAGTCTCTTAGGATATACAGACAGGGACAAGATGAAAGTATAGAGTGACATATGACTTCACTGAGGACAGTGGACAGAAAATGGCAAGGTGGGTGCATGTGCAGTCAGGAAGACTTCAAATTTATGGTTCAAATACAATTCCTATTTAGCCTCTCAGCAGAGACAAACTTTTTTCTCTTATCAACTTTTTTTTTTGCTATTTCTAAGAGACAGTTCAAATCCTTCTAAAGTCAGAGTAAGATTTTAGCCTTAACAACAATGTTATTCATTCATTCATCTCTCTCTCTCTCTCTCTCTCTCTCTCTCTCTCTCTCTCTCTCTAATTCTACTCTCATTTCTTGCTCCCCTTCCATTTTCACACAGTAAATACCTTTGATAAATGAGTGGAGGATGCTAGGCAAATACCTGCTGACAGCTACCCACAATCCATCATAAATGAAAAAAAGATTGAATGCTTTCTTTGTGCACAGTTGAAAATAGCTCTAGTTGCAATAATAAAAATAATAGAAAACTATAGTTTATGAATATTCATGAGCCAGATTTCTTAATGGATTCCTAAGGCTACTTTTATTCATTTTAACAAGGATTAAATATATTTTATTAGTTCTATGTTATATACTATATAATTATTTTCTGAATAGAGGCTCCAGGGGTATTATAAAGGTAAAACCCTCTAGAAGGTGGAAGAAAACAATGAACAGAAATGAAAAGCAAAGGAAGAAGCTTACTGCTGAAGATTAACATGGTTTCACAGAGACTGACACAGGTTTGCAATTTGAAAGGCACTCACAACATCTCCCTCAGGTCTGAGTGTGTCTCCAGCTCTGATTAACTTCACTTCATATTAGCACCTTGGGAGGGAGAAAGCAGACAATTGTTCTAAAGTATCATCATATTAGCTGATGTGAGAAAATGTTTCTGAATCTAATGAAGCAGGGCTGGGGTTTGTCCTGATGCTTTCTGGCTACTCGGGTGACCTAGAACCTGAGATTAGATAACCTTGGGTCCTAGGGTAAAACCAAATACTTCTGTAGTAAAACAAGCAAAAAGGATCTAGCAATAAAATAACTCCTAGTGACATTCTGCTATATTCATAGATCAGTGTCTGGCTCAAGCTTCATCAGAGAAGCTTCCTCCTATAGATGATGGGAACAAATACAGGGACTCATAGACAGACATTATGCAAAGAGTGAGAGACCTAGAAACATGCAGCCCTAAATGTGATCTCTCCATCCAATCCCTTCTCTCAGGGCTCAGGGAATCCTGTTGACATGGAGGCAGAAAGAGTGTAAGAGCCAGAGGGGATGGAGGACACCAAGAAAACAAGATCCTCTAAATCATCAGGACCAATGCATATGTAAACTCAGAGACTGAGACAACATGCACAGGCCCTACATGGGTCTGCACCAGATGGTGTCCTAGAGCTGAAAGGAAAAGTGGACACATGCCCCCATCCCTGACCCAAAAGCTGTCTCCAATTGATAACCACTTACAAATGAAAATGTTATTTTCTTCAAAGAAGTATCATTGGGAAAATGAACTACCCTTAAGGGTAGGCTCATGCCCAGCAGTAGACGACCAACAGAAAATGAACTCTGTGAAATCTTTTGAGGTTCTTTGTCTCATAATGTCATGCCAGGGATTTTCCTTTTACAAAAAAATACTGTCTTATTTTTATCTATATTGTAGGTAGATTTTTTTCTTTCCCGGTCCCGCCAAGCCTTGGCAGTCCCATAGCCCACTTATAAATATACAGATGCTTATATTATTTAAACTGATTGGCCATTAGCTCAGGCCTACCATTATCTAGCTCTTACTCTTATACTCAGCCCATTTCTGTTAATCTATATGTCACCATGTGTTCCGTGGCTTTACCTGCTGCCTTTACATGATGCTCCCTGGACGGCAGACTGGCATCTCCCCCAGACTTCCACCTCCCAGCCTCTCCTCTCTGTCCCGCCTATCCCATACTTCCTGCCTGGCTATTGGCCAATCAGCATTTTATTTATTCCCAACATACAGGACATCCCACAGCACTATATGTTATGTATGTTTATATGTATGTATGTATGTATGATGTATGTATATATGTAAGTGTGTATGTGTGTACATATGTATATTCTCTCTTCTCACCCTACAGTTCCTTTTCTCCTTTCTATATTTATTATGGCTTTCAGTTTAGTATTTTGGGGAGATTCCTGAGTGTATAAATGTGTGGACCTCTATTTGTATCTGTTTCATGGACCTTTTTCTTGGACTCTTTTCCTTCTGTTTATTTGTCTTCCTATTCTAACATGTTAGATTTTTGTTTTATCTTATTATATCATATTATTTTATATTATATTATTGTCTTTTAATAGCCTGTTTGTTTTCTAGTGACAGAAAGTGGGTGTTTCTGGATGGGAGGGGAGTTGGGGAGGAGCTTGGTAAAGAAGAGGGATCAGAAACCACAATCAGGATATATTATGAAAGAAAAAATTGTACTTCCAAAAAAGGGGAAAATTCAACATACAAAATTGAAGGAGTGGTAACTGAAGAAAAGAAATGAGCTTATTTATCTCATTAGTATGCAAATTTGCCTGTCTCTAATAAATGGTGTAATTAAATGTAATCAATAGAATCATTTTAAAATAAATTTGTCTGTGATTTATATTCAGTAAGTATCTTATTTGCATACCTGTTTTGTATACCTATATATCTGAGGTTGCAAAGCTATTTCTTAGGCAAAAGGGGATTTTGAATGGAAAATGTTTAAGAAGCTACAATTGGTGTATAATACACCAGCATTTATTTTTAAAAGTGTGTGTGAGAGGGCATTTGTGTGTGTGATTGTATGAGAGTGTGCAAGTGTGTCTGTGGTCTGTGTGTGTACAAGTAGATGTACAGGTGTGTTTGTGTCCCTGAAAACGCTGTGGACATAGCTTAGTGGTAGAGTGCTCCACCATTGTTGTATATATTTATTGTATGATACTTTGTATTCTGACAAATAAAGCTTGCCTGGAGGTCAGAGGGTGGAGCTAGTCACTAGTTAACCATAGAGGCCAGGCAGTGGTGGCACACACCTTTAATCTTAGCACTTGGGAGGAGGAAGCAGGAAGATCAGGAATTCAAGGCCACCCTGGGCTACATGAGATTGATCCAGTCTAAAAGAGAAACAGAGCCTGGCAGTTGTGGTACACACTTTTGATCTCAGCATGTGGGAGGCTCAAGCCTTTGACCTCAGCACTTGAGAGGATAATGCCTTTGATCCCACCCAGCACATGGGAGGCTCACACCTTTAATCCAAGCACTAGGGAGATGGAGACAGAAATATAAGGTAAGTGAAAACAGGATCTCACACCCATTCAGTCTGAAGATTCACAGAGACAGGATGCCCATTTCAGTCTGAGTATTCATAGAGGTACAAACTGGCTGCTCTGCTTCTCTGATCTTTCAGCTTTCACCTGAGTTCTGACTCCTGATTTTTATTGTTAAGACTAATTAGGATCACACTTCAGTTTTGAATTTGATCCCCAGTACTATTGCACAAAATCAGAAGCAAGGAAGTAAACAAACAACAAAATAAAAAGCAAGCAAACCAAAGGAGTAGGAGTCTACCCACTTGTACTGTATTGGCTTATATTGTAGATATTGTAGGGTGCTTGTTGCTCATTGAATGCAAATTTTAATTCATGTTAGAGAGTTACAGTGGCCTTATCTGCTAACCCAGATAGGGCTAACACTTAGATACGGTATAGTACTTTCAGCAAATCTCTTTACAGAAAAGCTGACATCAGATCCTTTTGGTTCCTCTATTTCCTTTTCCTAGGGAGAACTATCTGGTTCCCCCTCCAAGTCTCTTACTGATGTTTAACATCTGTATTTCTATGGCTTGTAGCTTGGATATCATTGACTTACCAGCTAATATCCATATAAAAGCAAATACATACCATATTTGTCTTTCTGGGTCTGGGATTCCTTCTCAGGATTAGTTTTTATTGTCCCATCCATTTACCTATGAATTAAATAGTTTCATCTTTTTAATGACTGAGTAATACTCCATTGTGTAAATGTACCACATTTTTTATCCATTCACCTGATGAAGAACATTTAGGTTGTTTGCAATTTCTTGCTATTATGAGTAGAGTAGCAGAATGAACATGGCTGAACAAGTATCTATGTGGTAGGATGCCCAAGTGTGGCATAACTGGATCTTGAGTGAGATCAATTCTCATCTTCATGAGGAACCACCACACTGACTTCCATAATAGTTGTATGAGTTTGCATTCCCAACAGAAATAGATGAGTGTTCTCCTTATGATACATCCTCACCAGCATGAGCTGTCACTTGTTTTATTGATCTTAGCCATTTTGACAGGTGAAAGATAGACTTTCAAAATAGTTTTGATTTGCATTTCCCTGATGACTAAGCATGTTGAACATTTCTTTAAGTGTTTCTTGGCAACTTGAGTTTGCTCTTTTGAGAATTTTCTATTCAGATCTGTACCCCATTTTTGTTTTTATTTTTTGTTTGTTTGTTTGTTTTTTCGAGACAGGATTTCTCTGTAGCTTTGGAGCCTGTCTTGGACTATCTCTGTAGACCAGGCTGGCCTCGAACTCACAGAGGTCCACCTGCCTCTGCCTCCTGAGTGCTGGGATTACAGCCATGCGCCACCACCGCCCGGCTTGTACCCCATTTTTAATTGGCTTATTTGTCTTCATGGTATCTAGCTTTATTATAATTTATTTTTATATATTATTATATACACTTTTTATTTATAAAAATGTGTGTATTTATATATATTAAATATATATAATATTCATGTTATATATTTTGGATATGAGAACTCTATCAGACATATGCTTGGTAAAAATCATTTTCTATTCTGTAGACTGCCACTTTGTCCAAATGATGGTGTCTTTTGCCATACAGAAGCTTCTCAGTTTCATGAGGTCTAATTTATTAATTGTTGATCTTAGTGCCTGTGCTAATGGTATTGTGCTCAGTTAGCCTTCTTCTGTGCCAATGCATTCAAGGCTTTTTTCTACTCTGTCTTCTATCATGTTCAGTATATCTGATTTTATGTTGAAGTCATTGACCCATTTGGAGTTGAGTTTTGTGCATGATGATAAGTATGGATCTATTTGTATTCTTCTACACCCAGCCATCCAGTTTGACCAGCACCATTTACTGAAGTTTTTTTTTTTTACGGTGTAAATTTCTGGTCTTGCCTCTTTATTAAAAATAAGGTATCCATAGGTGTGTAGATTTAGGTCTGTGTCTTCAATTAGATTCCATTGATTAACTTGTCCATTTCTGGGACAATACCCTGCTGTTTTTATTACTATAGTTCTGTAGTATAATTTGAGGTCAGAGATGGTGATACCTCTACTATTTATTATTTATTAGGCAGGTTGTTTTAGCTATTCTGATTTGTTGTTGTTGTTTCTCTCTCTCTCTCTCTATCTATCTATCTCATGTGTGCATGTGTGTGTGTGTGTGTGTGTGTGTGTGTGTGTGTGTATGTGTGTGTGTGTGTTTGTGTGTGTGTTTCCATTTGTCTTAATTACAGTTTCTATTGCTACAATAAAACACGATGAAAAGAAAGATAGTTGGAGAGGAGAGGGCTTACATTATTTGGCTTACATTTCCACAACACAGTTCATCATGGAAAGAAGTCAGGGCAGGAACTCAAGCAGGACAGGATCCCAGAAGCCAGAGCTGATGCAGAGGTCATGGAGGGGTTACACACTTGCTTCCCCTGGCTTATTCAGCCTGCTTTCTTATAGAAACCAGGGATGGTACCCTGGGTTCAACAAAGAACCAAGAACAAAGGGTTTGTCCTCCACAATTAATCACTAATACAGAAAAAAATGCCCTACAGGCTTGCTTACAGACACATCTTATGGAAGCATTTTCTTAATTGAGACTCCCTCCTTTCAGATGACTTTACCTTGCATCAAGTTGACATGAAATTATCCAGGAAACCATTTGAAGCTGAAAATTGTCCTTTCAGATCTGTGAAGAGTTGTGTTGGAATTTGGATTAGGATTGCATTGAATCTGTAGGTTGCTTTGGACAAGAAGGCCATTTTTTTCTATATTAATCCTACTTATCCATGAACATGGGAAATCTTTCCATCTTCTAATATAGTCTGCAATTTCTCTCTTCAATGCCTTAAAGTTTTTAGCAAACACATTTTTTACTTGCTTGGTTAGAGTCTCCCCAGAATATTTTATATTATTTTAGGCTATTGTGAAAATAGTTGCTTCCCTGATTTTGTTCTCATACTGTTTTGTCATCTGTATGTAAGAGTGTTACTGATTTTTGTGAGTTGATTTTGTATCCACCTATGTAGCTGAAGTTTTCCTGTGTCCCACCTGGCCCATGGTCAGGACAAATCTCTCTCACCCACCGGTCCTGCAACTACTCGAACCCAAATAAACACATATAGGTTAATATTATTTTTAAACTATGGCCATGGCAGGCTTCTTGTTATCTAGTTCTTACATCTTAAATCCATTTCTATAAATCTATACTTTGCCATGTGGCATGTGGCTTACCAGTACTTTTACATCTTGCTTCTCATGACAGAGGCTGGCAGCATCTCCTCTGCTCTCTGCCTTTCTCTCTCTAGTTAGAATATCCTGCCTAACCTTATTCTTCCTCACCATTGGCCAAACAGCTTTATTTATCAACCAATCAGAGCAACACATGTTCACAGCATAAAGAACAACATATACAGCTATTTGTTGAAAGTATTTATCAGCTGTAGAATTTTCCCAGATGAATTTTTAGGGTTATTTGTGTATATTATCATACCATCAAATACAGACACATTTTACTTCTTCCTTTCCAGTTTGTATCCCTTGATTTTCAATTGTCTTATTGCTCTAGCTAGGACTTCAAGTACTATATTGAATAAGTATGGAGAGAATGGAAAACCTTGTCTTGTTCCTGATTTTAGTGGAATTGCTTTGAGTTTCTTTCCATTTAAGTTGATGTTGGCTATGGGCTTGCTGTAAACTGCCTCTATTATGTTGAGATATGTTCCTTTTATGCCTAATTGCCCCAGGACTTTTATTATGAAGGAGTGTTATATTTTGCCAAAGGCTTTTTGTGCATCTCGTGAGATAATCTTATAGTATTTGTCTTTCAGTTTGTTGGTGTGGCTGATTACATTAATCAATTAACACATCTTTGGGATGAAGCCTACTTGAACATGGTGGAACACATCATTGATCTGTTCTCGGACTGGGTTTGCAAATATTTTATTGAAAAATTTTGCACCTATGTCCATAAGGGAAATTGGTTTATAATACTCTTTTTTTGTTTGATCTTTATATCGTTTGGGTATCAGGGTAACTGTAGCCTCATAAAACAAATTGGACAGTATTCCTTCTGTTTCTATTTTATAGAATAACTTAAGGATTGTTGGCATTAACTCTCCTTTGAAAGTATGGTAGAATTCTTCACTAAACCCATCTGCCCCTTTTGGTTGTTTTTGGTTTTTTAGTTGCAAGAATAAATGACTACATCTATATCATTAGGGGTTATAGCTTTGTTTAAATTGCTTATCTAACCTTGATTTAACTTTGGTAAATGGTGTGTATATCATTAGGGGTTATAGGTTTATTTAAATTGCTAATTTGACCTTGATTTAACTTTAGTAAATGGTATCTATGAAGAAAATAATCCATTTTGTTTAGATTTTGCAATTTGGTGAAGTACAGGTTTCCACAATATACCCTTATGATTCTCTGGATTCCCTCAATGTTGTTATGTCCTCCTTTTCATTTCTAATTTTATTAAAATTCTCTCTCTACTTTTTAGTTAATTTTAGATAAGAGTTTGTCAATCTTACTGATTTCTCAAAAGAACCAACTTTTTTCTTTGATTCTTTGCATTGTTTTGTTGTATTTGTTTATTTGTTTCTATTCTATTTATTTCATCCCTTGGTTTGATTATTTCTTGCTGACCAATCAGACTGTTTTTTTGGAGGTGGTGGGAGGAGGGAAAGAGGCTATCACAAAAGCCTTCTATGACTCTAATTCTCAACTGTGCATCTGCAGTCATCAATACCATTGCAAAAGAAGCTTCCTTGCCCTTTACAGTCTGTGACAGCATGGACCATTGCCTTCCACATGTTTTCTGGTGACAGCATGAACTACAGATATCCACATGGCCTCTGGTGTCAGCATGGACCACAAACCTCAGTATGGTCTCCAGTGGCAATACAGACCATGGACATCAACATGACACTCAGCTGCACCATGGACCATGGACACCATCATGGTACTGGATGGCAGCATGGTACATGGACATCAACATGGCTTGGGTGGTAACATGGGCCACAGATATTGACATAGCCCCTGGCCACAGCAGGATTATGACACCCACATGCCCCTCTATGGCAGCAGAGAGCACAGACATCAACATGGGACACCATCATGGCCCTCTACAACAAAAAGACCAAAGACACCAGCACATCACCCAGCTGTAGCATGGAACACAGATACCAACATGGCCTTCAGGGGCAGCACGCATCACAGGGGCTTCAAGGAGACCCAATCTGGAAAAAGAGCCATTCTCCATCTTTGACATCCTGCTGTGGCTTAGAACCAGGGCATGTGGCTGGGCAGCCTGTTTGAGGGCAAAGCCTGCAGGAACTCCAGACTGCTGCATGCTTCGCTGCTGGCTCTACTCAGCAACAAAATGTCCCCTGTTCACCACAGCCTCCTCCCACATCTGTTACCACCTTCGTCAAATCTCTAGTGCCCCCTCTTTTCACTGCGAAAGCACCATTCTGTTCCTCCATCTTTCCCACCTCTGCATCCCGTATTTGTTAGTGGAAGTGGCATTTCAAACTAGAAGTGTGGGGTCTTGACCCAGGGGGCAGCTGAAGTTAGCTGCTGCTGGTAGTTTATCTCCAGGCTCCAGAATTTCATTTCTGGTCTGCTTCTTCTGCTTTGATAGGCAACTCCTTTTATACAGTTAGGGAAATTTTCTTCTATGAATTTGTTATAATACTTTCTGTGCCTTTGACCTGGGTTTCTTCTTCCTTTATTCCCATTATTCTTAGACTTAGTCTTTTCATAGTGTTCCACATTTCCTGGATATGAGGAATATTTTAGTTTTAACACTTTCTCTGACCAATGTATCAACTTCTTCTCTCATGTCTTCAGTGTCTGAGGCTTCTTTTCCATCTCTTTATTGGTGAAGCTCGCCTCTGGGGTTTCTGTTTGAGTTCCTAAATTTTTAGTTTCCCTCAGTTTAGATTTTTTTTAAAAAATACTCATTTTATTTCCACTTTCAGGTCTTGAATGATTTCCTTCCACTGTTTGTTTTTTCATAGATTTCTTGAAGGGATTTATTAATTTCATCTTTAAAGACTTCTAGATATCCTCTCAGATACTTTAAATTGCTTGTGCTTCAGCTATGTTGGACTATTCAGGCCCTGCTATGATAGGGTTGCTGAGCTCTAGAGAAACACATGCTGTCTTGGTTGAGGTTGTTTGCTGGGGTCTAGCCATTTGGGTTTGGAAAGATTATAATTCTAGATGCTGATATCATGGTCTTGTTTAGGGGAGGTGGTTGTTTTGTCCCTTTGTTGGTGTTGTTGTTGCTCTGATTCTTAGGAGGGTATGATGTCTGTGTATTGCCATTATAAGGAAAAATCTGGGATCCTGATAGGTGTGGCCACTGGTATTTCCTAATAAAATGTGTTTCTAGGTACTGAGGGCTGATACTTAGGAATAGGGATGGGCTAATAGGAAGTGGGCATAGGGGTTCACAGGAAGGAGGAAATCAGGGTGTTCTATCAGGATCTGCTTAGTCCCCTGGAGGCAGGTGAAGAGAGACCAGGACAGGTAGTCTGCTGTAGAGCTGGGGATGAGACAGGAGGATCAGATATTGAAGACAGAAGGGATAATAAAGAAATGAAGATAGCCTACCTGTGTTCCTGGCCTGCTTCTTTCTCTGGCAGGCTTGGCTGGTAGATCCCCAGGTAATGTCTTCTGTAGTTCAGGGTTGTGATAACAGGATGAGTCGGTAGGAAGATTAAGCAGGAGATCTGCTAGATCTGCTGGAGATAGGGGCTGCGAGGAGGAAGAGGCCACAGCATGTGGTCTGCTACAGAATTGGGGGGTGGGAGTATTGAGGTATTAAACTTAAAGGAGAGGAAGGTGAGGGGAGTTGAAGATCTAAAGTTAACCTACCTGCTTTCTGTCTTCAGTGTTTGAGGGGTTCCCAGTGAGTTCCCAACGGAGACTGGGATAAAGTGATGAGTCAGGAAAGGAAGGTTGAGGAGCAAGAGCTGTATGCTTTACTGGAGGGTGGGGCAAGCAGGGAAACAAAGCCAGAGCAGGTGCTCTGCTACAGAAATAGGGATGAGAGTGAGGACTGGATTCGGAGATGAGGAGAAAGGTGAAGAGCTGCAGTTACCCTACCTGTTCCCCTGGATGGAGTGGTTTTATTTATTTCTAAGTAAATTTTTAAATCTTAGTGGATTTTAGCATCTTTAATGTTTTACAGTTGATCAGTATTTTATAATCAATGCCAAGAACATCATTTTGCATAAATACATAGTACAAAATGACAGAACTGTTTATGACCATTTCAGAACTTATTTGAAATTGTGTCCTAATCTCTAGCCAAAATTCATTTCATAATTTTTCAGTCAGCAATTTGTGTCACCAATCCAAGCAGCACTTTTTAAGCCAAGCATTCTTACTCAATTCAATCCAAAGATAGACTAATCTAATTCTTACATGCTCAGAAAGAGATGGGAAAAAATTAAATGTCTCAGTTTTCTGTAATTAAAACCCCGTGTTTTTTTTAAGAGAAAAAAACTGTGTGTGCTCAGTGAAAACACTGCAGTTCATAACACACTACAGTCTTAAATCTGAGCCTGGGTGTTTGGGACAGTGTCCGTTGACCTTAAATGGTGTAATGGACCACATAGTGCAAAAGTATGTTCAGAGCCAAGACTGAAGAAAAGTCAACAGAGGTGAGCATGGCCAACAGCACCTCATCTTTATCATACATTTGATTTTGAATATAGTTTGATATCTATGCAGTCAGGAAACTTTGGCCATTGCCAAATTCCTGTGAGCCTCACAGTCATTCACACTGTCTAATATGGATGGTAACCCACAGCTTAAGAAGCTAGGTCAGACATAGTCACATTTACGCTTTGAATACAATACATTCCAGTCATTTCCCAATTTGGTACATGCTGATGGATGATGATAGATCAACCAAAAGGATGAACTAATTCTCCTAGGAGTTCCACCCTGCTGTGTGTGTGCATAGTGGCAGCTTTAGACCATCTCTGATTCTTTGGCTTACAGTTTGCTCTGTAAGCCAGTTATACCAAACTGACTGGGCCTTGCTCTCAGTTCAGTCTGGCCCTACCTCAAATACACTGATGAACTTGGCAGCCTACCTAACATTATGCCAGAAGCCGTAAGTGAGCCCTTCAGTTTGAGGAGCAGCACACACCATGAGTCCTTGGAAGGCCCTGGGTTACTCACAGCCAAGCTTTATTGCTTGTATTGGGCACCCTTTCTGACTAGTGCTGAAGTCTGAAGTAATTCCATGTCCTAAGTTGGTGTCTATGATAAGCATGAGGAGGGTAGCATGGTACTGCAGACTTTCTGATATGTTTCTAATTGCACCAACACTCAGATATCCAGGTCTTCTCCAGTAGGAACTCCTTTATTGTCTCCTCCTATCTCCCAGACCAGACAGAAAGAAGCTTCCAATTCCAGCTGCTTACCACCCAACCCCTAGATTTTCTTAGGATGCCATCTTTGTTTCCAGTTTCTAGGAGTTTATTCAAACACCTCTCATTTTGATTTGCTTTTGTTCAGGTAACATCTTGTTAACAGTGCAGTTTGCCCTTGAACTGACTATACAGCCTAGGGTGGCCTCAAATTTGTAGCAAGTATACTGCCTCTGCCTTAAGTGCTAGGATTACACGCATGCACCATTCCCATCTACCTAACACAGTTTGTAACCAAGCATTCTGAAGCCTAGGACCTAGCTTGCCTTTTCTTCTTGAGTCAGGAGAACTGTGGTGTTTCAATGTGCCAGAACAAAGCACCAAAACACAGGTGATTTATGGTCAGCAGAAACTTGTCACAGTTGTGCATGATGGAATCCAAGGTTGCGGTGCTGCATGCAGGTTCCTGGTGAGGGCTGTATTGATTTGCAGATGGTTGCCCTCTGTATATAGCTTCATATGGCAGAGGAGGGAGAGATTCATCACCTTCCTGTCCTTCCACCATGATGATTTCATCTTTGTGACCGAAATGCATGAAGAGCCAACATTTCTGCATACCGCTGCAATGGAGACAAGAATCTCAGCATATGGTTTGGGGAGTGAAAACATTCATTCTGCTGTTAGGATCAGAGTTGACTCTGAAAACCTCCCCAGTTTCTCTTGAGAGTCAATCCTGCCCCTCCAGAGCCAAGGCTGGGCTGGCCTTTATTGTTCTGTTGTGTTCAATAGAAAATCAACATGAATCTCACAAAGCACGATCTGCCAGTGCTGGAGAGGAACTAGCTGCTACAGTTAAATCCACCAGAGACCCTTGTGTTAAAAGCTTGGCCTCAGTAGGGCTCTGTGGGGAGGGAACCTTTAAGAGACGGGGGCCTAGGAAAAGAAGTCAAGTCCAGACACCAGACATAGAAAATGTCTATGTGGTCTCCCAGCTGCCTCACAGTGAGCACGATACTCCATGTGTTCTCCTAATGTGAAGTTTTGCCACACAGCATGCCCCGAAGCCACAAGGCCAAAGGACCACTGGCTGAAATTAAAAACCAAGATGAAATTTTTCTGTTTGTCCCAGGAATTTTACTCCGTTAATGGAAAACTGGCTAGCACTGTTTTTGCGTGAACCCACCAGCCTTTAAGTCCCTTCTACCCCAGTATAAGCACTGCTTCTGAGGCCAGGCTGCTGCAATACAGAGCCGTTGTGCTAGGGAAAGGTAGTGAACCCCAAGGCTTGCCATCTCCTTGGAGCAAGGCATCAATAGTATGTAAATCTGATGGTAAAATAAGCATCTGACTTGACAAAATGTAGGCCATTAACCTTTAAGAGAGCACTCTCAGCAGAAAAGTAGGGCCAGAAAGCAAACTGCTGTGAGTCATGGAAGGACAACCAAGTAGAAGAAAGACAGGGCTTGCTTCAGACCTCCGTGGGTATGGGAAGCAGCTGTAAAACAACATGGAATCAGGTGACATTTTGTAAGATAAGGAAGAAGTGATCCTTTTCAAAAGCAGAGGGGAAAAATCTGTGCAAAGGAGACACTGGAAGAAAACTCCAAGGAGCAAAGGAAAGGTCTTCTAGTGTCCAAAGTAGGGATGATGTCACATGAGAGCCATCTTTAAATAGGGACTTCCCTCCTCAGACACAGCGATGAGTGAAGAAATGGATGTGAAAACCAAGTCCAGCTCAGCATTCCTGCAAGTTCACTCACATTAGTAGTCCTAGATGCACAGTGTAGTAGGCAAAGAGGGTGTTGAATTAGAGTTTTCATTGATTCAGAAAGCTTGTGGAATCTAGTCACATTTTTTCTTCATTTGAAGAAATGGGAGGCTATAAATGAGTAGGATAAACTGATTCACTAAGATGGTCTTAAGAGAATCTGGTGAACATCAGGCTTTGAAACTTTCTGGCAGAATCCCTGCAGACCATGAGCTGAGTCAAAGAGAGGACTTGCCGAGCATGGACCACAATGCCAGACCATGGCCAGCATGGAGGCCAAGGATGAGTTTGAGAATGGAGATGAAGGCCAGAAAGGCAGCTGAGAAGTAAAAGATCATTTGCAAGGCCTGAGCCTTGTGGATCTGTTCTCTTTGTGACCCTAGAACAGGCTCAAAGGAAGCACATACAGAAAAGACACGAAGCAGAGCTCTGTATGGTGGTCAGGTAGCAGGAAGGAAGACACATCAGAGGCTACAGGAAAATTGACATAAGCCACCAGGACCTCAGTGGTGGGGAGTGTCCAGTATACCAACTTCATCCTCTCAGATCAGCCTGGTAAATGTAGACATACTATGTGCCATGTTGGAGACAGAGCTTTGGAAAAGAAAATACCCATGTTTTCTCTGATTCCACCATTCACTAGTTATGGGCATGAAGCTAGCTGCTCTAACCTCTGCTTTCTTGAAAAAGAAAAAAAAAAAAGAGCAAAGAATATTTACCTCACAAGTGTGCTGTGAAATTTGAATTTTCTAGTATGTTGGTTAGTTTCTGGTCAGTTTGACCAAGCCAGAGTCATCTGGGAAGGCAGAGCACCAATGGAGAAAACTCCCCCATTAGATCGTCCTGTAGGCTGATTGCTGTGGCATTTTCTTAATTGATGACTTAAGTTATGGCTCAGCCCGCTGCTGATGTGTCACCTCAGCCAAGTGGTCCTGAGGTGTATGAGAAAGCAGGCTGAGCAAGCCATGTGGAGCAAGCCAGTAAGGAGCATTCTTTCAGCCTCTGTATCAAGTCCTGCTTCCAGGTTTCTGCCTTGAGTCCCCACCCTGACTTCCCTTAATAACAGACTTTAATGTGCAAGTGTACAATAAAATACACCCTTTTCTTTCCAAGTTGCTTTTGGTCATTGTGTTTGTTACAAGAATAGAAAACAAACTAACAAACCAAAGACTTAGCATCAAGAAACAGATAAATATAAATTGCTAAGAGATACCTACCACGAGGTAAATATTAAAAAATATTTCTTTCATAGTGAAATACAAATATGCACCATAATAAATAGAGGGATGTTACCTGCCCTGTACTAGCAGATTGTTACCAGAAACAACAGCCATGCACATACACTCTTCAGGTCTTCTCTACAGCTCTAATAACAAATAATTTCTCAGCTCAGCTCCTACCATGAAGGAAAGCTGAGAGCCAGTTCATCAGCAGGGACTATGTACTTTTAGCAGCTGGTTCTACGCTGTGGGAACCTGGATGGCATTTTCAGAAGCCATGTCATTAAAGCCCATCGAACACCATTCTTTCCCACTGAGTTAAAACATCTCCAAAGTTTCTTCCCCCACAGTTTCTACCTTTCAAGCCCTAGCAGGAAGCCAGGCTCTGATTACTATTGAGCCAACCCTAACGCCCTCTGCCAAGCTTGTCCATGCTGCTGAACACTTCCCATCTAACAGAGAAGGTAGAAAAGAAATCAAAAGGCAGCTTTCAACCCCATGATTGGCTCCTGTGTTTATAAGAGCTGAAATCAAAACAGAGGTACTTGTCACTCAGAACCACACAAAACATTTTAGAGCTTTTATGAAATATGCTATGTGTCTACAGGAGATTTTAAAACAAAAATCAGAAATCATCTAGATCATTTCCCTGGTTCCTAGAGTAAAATAATATATTAATTCTGAAAAGGATAGTTAAAAAACAGTTTTAAAACACTTTACTTCATTGGGGATTTAGCTCAGTGGTAGAGCTCTCGCCTAGCAAGCACAAGGCCCTGGGTTCGATCCTCAGCTCAAAAAAAAAAAAAAAAACCACTTTACTTCATAGATATTGGGAGGCTGAGAAAGGGGATCATGAATTTAAGATTAGTTTGGGATACAGAACAGGATCCTATCTCAAAAATTATATTATCAAATCTCTAAGCTTCTCTTTTGAATGGTAACATTTTCATGCCCCAAATTGATTCTAGAGTCTCTCCTTTTGGAATGGTCTTCTCTTTGAGGGGAGTTTGCCAGTTGGGTCAAAAATGTCCTCTAAAGAGACCAAATCTGACCCCATCAAGGATGCTGAGCCAACCGAGCATGACAGAAACACACCCACTCCCCGCAGAGCCTGTGACATTTATCACTGACCGAAAATGCTGTATGAGTCCATTCAATGTGTCACCACAGCGGCAACTAGAAGGTGACACATCCAGCCTGGCGGTCACTCCTGGCTTTTAGAGCAAATGAGCATGGCTTTTATATCTTCCTTCTTTGGTAGAGGCATCTGTCCCATTTTCCCAAAGTTATGGAACAGTGTCTCTGCCTCCACTCTGTGATTACTGGACACATTATTTAAGGGCTCCAAGCAACAAAGGAATTGGACTGGAGGTCAAGATTGGCACTTCAACTGAGTTGTGAGTTGACTTCACTTCATTTTGGACATGGTAACTAGATAAATCTTGTGCCAAAGATAGACTTCATCTGTTTATCTTCAATAGTAATACATCTGATGGGCCAAGACAGGTACTAGTATCTGAAGGAAATGTGGCCACATAATTACGTATTGTTCCCAAACCATCCCCAAACTCTTAATTTCAACAATGAGAATGTAAATGTCATCAGAAATAGGAGAAAATGTTGCATCCATACTGATGGTAACACCCCATTTAAGATATGAATAGTAGTTCTCACTGAGTTGAGAACACACACAGTAAAACCAAGGGTAAAGAGCAAGAACTCTGGGTCATTAGACGCAACATCCTAATGCTACTATTTTATGCATTTTACCTAAATTTTATACATTTAATGCTTAAGAAAAATGCTTTTAAAGGCTTAGGTACCATTTTAAAAATATGAAGTATAAAGTGAGTATTTTATGGTATGGTTAGGTGAATAACACGTGGGTCTACTGAAGAGTTACTAGAAAGAATTGCACTGTCTTCTCTGGCCATGTAGGCTTCAGGAATGTGCACCTGCTTCACTAACAGGGTGTGGGCTGTGAAGAAGAACTCCTCTGCAGCAAGCAATAGACAGAGGACCCCATCTTGGGCCCCAAGTCAGAACATCATTTATTCCCCCAAGCAGCCTGGGAACAAGATATTAATGTCTGGGCCTCAATTTTGAAATTGAATGTCTCTCCCTAGGCCCTGAGGGTGTCCCAATGTTCCCTCTCTGGTCCATATGCCAGAACTAGCCCTAAAGCAAGACTTAAGAACAATGGCTTTCAGGAATCTGAGAGTGAAATCAACAGCTCAAGACTGGAAAGGGGGACAGACGGTCTAACAGGCAAGTCTGGGGGCCCTTCAGTTTGTCTGAACGGGCACAGAGGGTCCTGCCATCCTGTCCTCATACAGCTGCTGCTGCTTCTCCTCCTCCTCCTCTCTTCCTCCTTTCCTCCCTTCTCTCCTACCCTTCTCTCCTCCTCCTCCTCTCCTCCTTCTTTCCTCCCCTTCTCTCCTCCTCCTCCTCTCCTCCTTCTTTCCTCCCCTTCTCTCCTCCTCCTCCTCTCCTCCTTCTTTCCTCCCCTTCTCTCCTCCTCCTCTTCTCCTCCTTCTCTCCTCCTCCTCCTCATCTCCTCTGCCTTCTTCTCTTCATCATTTATTCTTCATCTTCTTCTTCTTAGTCTTCTTCTTTCGAGACAGGGTCTTACTGTATATTTTTTGACTGGCCTGGAACTCACTGTGTAGACCAGGTTGGCCTCAAACTAACAGATATCAGCCTGCTATGTCCACTCAGTTCTAGAATTAAAGGCATGTGCCACCATGCCCAGCCTCACCTAGATTTTATTCCAGTTTGATAGGCCTAACTCCTTTAATAGAAAAGATATGAGGAAACAGAGCTCAGAGCACCTTTAGTGATTTCTCCACACTCATCAATACCCAAGCTCAGACATTACCCATCCAATCTGACACTTACAAAAACAACTCTCTAACCTCAAAACCCACAGTTTTAAAGTCTATTTTAGTTATACTTAGGATATAAAATGAGTAGAGTGTATATGAAATTTTCCTTGCTGGAAACATTTATTTTCAAAATCCTAGATGTAACTATCTACTAATAGGTGCCATTAGAGGGGGAAAATGAGACATTGCACTTAACAACTTGTACCCAATGGGCATAATCCGAGGATGAATTGTCTATGAGTTTAAGTAGCACTTGTGTCCTTTGTGATATTGCTAAGCTGGTTTGTGCAGTGTCTGCACCACAAAAGCATGTCATAAAAGGTCTGCTCTTACTTGGTGGAAGCCAGCAAATTGTTTGTTTTCCATTTGGAAACTATCTACAGGAGTGCTTTCCACACACACATAAAGGGCATAAATCCTCAGAGCCTGAATGAACTCAGTGCTGTCCCTTCTGTGCCTTTTTATGGCCATTGTGGAGGGGACATCTGATTTCCATATTCATTGATTTACTGGGAGTCCAGGTGCCAAGGGGCCTCTTAGGAAGAATCCAAATATCTATAGGTAATTTCAGACTTCACTGGGGCCCCATAAGCAGATGTAATTCTTGTTGTGGATCCTGGGAAGAACAGAATAAGCAGTTTGATTAAAAACAAGTGGGTTAGTTATTACAAAGATGCAGTGACCTAAACCAACAGCAAGCCAGTCCCTCTCAAGACTCCATCCTCTGAGGCCCCTGGGATAACAGGCCTCTGTTGTGCTGGGCATGTGGGAGAAAGCAGGTAGATTGGGTAGCAGTGGCTCAGAAAGACTGTCCTGGGAACAATAAAGAAAGAAATGTGTCCACAAAGCAGGGTAAGATTAAATTGTCCACCTGCTGCCTGTTCGACAGTCCCTGAGATTTTTGTCTGTTGGTTGCTGTTTATAGAAAACTCCTTAAAAGGAAAGACAGACTTGATAACCAGCCTAAAGCTGAGGGAGAGCCATCAAAGCTCAGTTCTCATTCCACAGAAATAGGGGTCAGAAGTTTCTCAAGTTACTAATCAAGGTAGAGACCCAGTGGAAGAGTCTTTCACATTGGCCAAGTGACATGGCAGCTTCAAAGTCACTGACATTCTCAGAATTCTGAGATTCCTCCATTTTCTTTCAGATATACAGGTTCCCCTCCCTTACCCCATTCAAAAACTTTGATGAATAGCGGAAAGTATGGAGTACTAGAAAATTGAACTAAGGAAAGAAAATTTTATAGAGTGTAGTGGTCTAGACATGACTAGATGGTGCAATCAATCACTTTAAAGGTGCCTCTGTGGAGGGGTTGAGTCTGGAGCAAAGTACAGAAAGACACAGACCTTCTCCCTGAGAGAAGCAAACCAAGACACCTCTGCTGGAGCTCCTTGTGGGGCAGTCTTTGCCTTCTTGGATCCCTAGAAAGTGCCAAGTGCTAAGAAAGCACAAATTTCTGCTGTGTGGTGTGGGAACAAAGTGCTGGGTCAGTTTATACTGGCATTGGCCAACTAGAGAAATCAAATATATGTAGGTGAGATTAAAAGACAAGAGTGTTTATGCAAGATGAGATGAAGGAGGTGAAGGAGGACCAAAGCCAAGAGCAAGGCATGTTCAGGAGATGGAACACAGACACACAGTCAGGGGAAGCAAGGTTACAGAGGGGGACCACAGGGCATCGGGGCAGGAACACTGGACAGGCAGGCCAATCCTTGTTCTTTAGTACCTAAAACAGAATATCATTATTTTAGAAGAGTTTATTCCCATCCTCCTGCAAACATCCTACATCACCACAGATGGCAAGGAAGTGGGGAAGAGATTGGGAGGGGGGGGGGGTGTGGGGGGGAGAGGGAGGGACTGAGGAAGAACAAGCTCATTGATGTCACACTTTACCAATCCCTGTTTCTACTCATCTTTTTATCACGACTTTTTGAAACAATTATTTCCTATGACCCTGACCTCAGGCAAATAGGTGTCCCATTCTCCACAAAAATAACTCCTATCTAGGATGTCAGGACCCAGTGCAGTGATCAGCATTCAGTCCCCCTTCTCCAGACCTAAGGAAGATCTGATGATACTGCTGGTTGTCCAAATTGGTGCCCCTCACATTTCCCTGCTCTGCTGTCTTCCAGGCCCCAATGTCTTAACGCTCAACATCTCATCATGGCATCCTTCCCTGGCTTCACTCACTTAGTGATCTAATTCGGTCACATGACTTTAAATGCTATTACACGGTCCTTCATCTAAGTTACACTAAACGTGATTGTCCTCTGCCTCAGCTACTCCTCTCAGTTGCCTTTGCAGCTAACAGACTTCAGTGGTAAGGTAATTTTGTCCCTTATCTTTTCCAACATCCAGTTGTGTCCCTGTCACCCTGATGTCACCTCTGTGTGTGAAACTGAATCCTGCCAGTCCTAATGCAAAGCCTGTAGGTCAAATCAAACCAAACCTCTGGTCAGTTCCCAATGGTGGAAAGGAATTAACCTCTTACATGAAGAGTGCTATTAAAACCAGCTCTTTAGACCTTTGTCTTCATTAAACATATTGAAAAGGGTGGCTTTATTCTGTCAGAATTTACAATACAGAGAAGATAATTTTAAATTCTATATGGTAATGGATGGTTTTAAGGGAAAAGGCAAAATGGTGCCTTTGAAAGGACTGCCTCTTTCAAAACTTTATTAAAATCACATTGTAGGCTGGAACTGGCACCCAGTGCCACGGCCCTTGAGGAGCATTCATGAGGCTCCAGGTTCAATCATCAGCACAGGAAGGGCAAAATCTCTGCCAGGTAAAATGGTTTCTAACCTGTAATTTCAGCACTCAGGGACTGCAGCTAAGGCTGGCCACGGATCTGAGGCTAGCTTGTCTCAAATATCCAAAAACAGAAGGGCGGAAATACTGAGGATATTCACCTTAGTAATTACTTATCTTGTGAGTTTTCTTCTCTTGGCAAGAATGAATTTCATTCCATTTCTTGTAGATCAGCAGAGAGCCACAGACACTATTTCACCTCGTATTCTGGGAAACCAAGAAGCACACAAGCCAGGCATCTACAGTTTGGTGATTAACTGGGTGTCTAGACAGGCTCTCATGAGCATAACATTATTAATTGAACAGCTGTTTGGTTAATCACAATAGCAAGAGTAATTCCTGGAATAAATATTTTATTAATACACCCGTCAATAAAACAAAAAGTAAAAGGAAATATTTTAATTAATTCATTTGTAATAATATTGAGATTATGACTGGCAAATTCTCTTTGTGGGCCTGGAGAGTGAGCTAATGTTTCTAGCATGGTAAATCTTCATCTTATTGTTCCTAACTAATGGAAATGTATATTTCAATTTCCTGGCCAAAATTCCTTTTATGTCATCTATCAAGAATATATTAAGGTCCATTAGTGAACAACTGGATCTGATGAACACTCTGTTGGTACATATTATTCCTTTCTTTTAGGATTGTGCATTCCCACATTTCATCAGCAAGAACATTTTTCACTAGATAAGGAGTGTACTGTCACTATGATTAAATATCTGACAATATTCTCTGTCAATCAAAAGATATAATATTTGAAAAAGAAAAAATACACTTGACCAACACATACACAGCATATATTTTCATGAAATACAGCTAACCTAATACTTTTTCAGAACCCATAGCCTTAAACCATAGGGGGAAAATACAAGTTACATTGAATTTAATCTGAAAATATTAGCCCAAAGCTTGCTGTTTTTCTTTCAGAGAAGTCCATGTATAATGAACTTCCATGTTCCTTCTGACTTGTTTACTGCCATAGGCTATCCGTCCATCCCCAAAGTGTTTATTCAATTTCAGTTTTACTTACTTGGATGAGGAAATGAAGGCAATAAACCTCACATCTAATCTTTGATGTTAGCCATCTGGTCAACATATATTTTTTGAGGCTAGAAGAAGGTTTGAACTAGAACCATATAAAAGTTTCCTGAAAAAAGTAAAATTTTATTTTATGGTATAAAAGTCCCTTGGAGGACACTTATATATTTAAGTATATAAATGTACATCAAAGTGATTTACCAATGAGCACTTAAAACTTTCCAGACCTGTTCTAGCAGATGGAAAGAAAACCAGAGTGTCAAGATTGCTCTGTTTCTCTGTCAGGGAGTGGGGGGTGGAGTGGGGGTGCTCAAGGCAAAGTGGTCTCCTGTTGAGTCTCCAGGCTCAATTCCATCAAATTAACTCCACATATTGATATGTGAGAGCAGTGTTTCAGCAAGACTGTTTGCTCCTAAGGGGCCTTCTCATCAATCCTCTGGCCTTTCTTCCAGTAAATGCCAATAGACCAACCAGTAAATGCTGATGGACTTACCAATAAATGTTGATGGATCCAGCTGTGCCAAATGGAATGAGCAATATTAGAAAACACCAAAATATATGCTCTCTGTCAAAAAAAACTAGCAAAATGTGAATACATATTTTAGACATCCTGCTCAAAAGGCATCCAAAAGGAAGATAATAATAATAATCCACCTTACCGTAAGTCAACACTTAGGTGTGAATTAAGGTGCTACCATTTTCCTTAAGAAGTGTAGTCCGTTAGAACAATAGGAACTCATACTCACAATGGTACTGAGTATCATCAAAGTCTCAGTCTGGCCTCAGACTGCCCCTAGTGCATTCATCCCAACATGCCCACACACCATTGTCTTCCTGTCACTTATCTGGATGAGAAATGATGACTTTGAGAGAATTACCTGGCCTTACTTTGATAAGAAAGTTAAAATATGAAATTATCATACAACCTAGCAACCTCTAGAATAAAACTAAATTTCTGTCTGTGTGTCAGTAAACAGCACAACTGATCCCGGTGGGGTTCTATCCCAGCAGGGTCCATCCTTCTCCACATGTTGAAGCAGACCCAGGTGTCTGTCATCTCAGTCACCATAGGAGAAAAACTACAGCTACTTTAGCTACAGCTTGGTCTAGCCCTCATGGTTCCAAAGAAATCTAATCCATTCATGTTTATGCTATTGAACTCAGGTCCCCTGAACCCACTAAACTATTTTTCAAGCAAAAACAACCTCTTCAAAGTTAGTTGCCAAAGCCAGCTGTCTTAGTTTCTCTTCTGTTCTATTCTGTTCTGTTCTGCTCCCTGGCGACTAAGCATTCAAATATATGAACCTATGGAAGCCGTTCTTATTTACACAACCACACAGGCCAAACCAGACCCAGAATGCCTGTATCTGAAGGATGCTCAGATCACATTTGCAGCACAAGAATAACACGCTACATCATTTTTCTTATTTACTTTTACCTTCAACCTAAGAAAAGCTATGTTCTAACAATATCTGACTTGGAGTTTCCCAGTGGTGGCCTTACCAGGTCCACACATCAGGTGAAATGTGGTACTGAGGCTCCAGCCCTGCCCTGGGGGATGCGGAGAGGGAGACAGCAAGAGCTAGTGTGGCCAGATTACCTGTAGCAGCCATGTAGCACTGAAGCTACCTGGGACTCATGTTGGGTTTAGCACATTTACAAATCACATTCTAAGTTTAACAATTTCAAGTCGCATCATTGCTTCTTCTGGAACAATCTGTGGCTTTAAAGTAAAACTGGTTACACATACATCTGTGAATTTTATTTCTTGTTAAGAGTGAACATGCATCATTCTTTTGGTATATGTGTGGTCTCTGTCAGGCACAATACAAAATAAAAGCCATGCTGCCTGAAAGTGAAAGACAATATTCCCCAGTTTGAAGTTGTCAGTAAAACCACTTGAAATAAGTGGTGTTTAAAACAATTCGGTTCTGCTCTCATGACACATAGTTTGGTAAGTTGAAAGATATAAAGCCAGATGTAAAAATGTGCAATAACTTGCAGCTGCTTTCATCTCAGTATTATACAATGGGGTTTGCTAAAAGGAACGGAGGAAGATACAACTTCTCTGTTCAAATCATCCAATACCATGATTCCAGCTCAAACACCAACCTTAGAAAGTTACTCTCTCACACTGTCTCCTAGAGATGAATTAAGTTCTATGGCAAGCCTGCCCATAGCTTAAAACACAAGTGTACAGATGTAGAATAAATGTCCTCAGAGGATTTCCACATGGCAATCCATAAAACTTGTGATGAAATAACTACTCAACACAAAGGGAAATAATTTGAGTTTATGGATAAAAGTAGGTGTGATAATCAGACAGACTTAACAATGTGGAAGATTGTCCAAGTGGGTTCAACACAATGGCCCGCACCAGGAAAAGCAGGAAAAGGAGGCAGAATAGAGAAGACAAGAGTTATAGTAACATGAGAAGAAATCTGCCCTGGAGAGGCTGGCATTGAAGACAGAGAGGAAGACAGAAATTTTATGGAAACAGATTTTGCAAGACCATCTAGAAGGACTACAACCCTTCTGGTGTGTGATATTAGCTCAATGAAGTCTATTCCAGGCTTCAGCAAAGAAAACAACTTTCTGTTATTCTGTTATTTGTGTCAGTTTGTTACACCAGCAACATAAAACAAGCATAAGAGAGTTTCTGATTTAAGCATAGTATATATGTGGGTACACAATGTGCACTCCCCAAGCAGTGAAACCAACAAGAGCTAGGCACCTGTCCATTGGAAGATGCCTCCCAGCATATAGTTTAGCAAGAAAATTCTTCCAGTGTTGCGAAGCCACCTTTACTTTCTGAAATCAAAAAATAAATCCCAATGCATTTACCAAACATTTTAGACCATAAAATGCCATGCAAAATAATAAAAATAAGGCCTGGAGAGATGGTCAAATGATTAACAGAATTTACTGCTCTTGCAGAGGACCCAGGTTCAGTTCCCAGTATCTGCATGGTGACTCACAACCATCTAGACTAGCTGTTACAAGGGATTCAGTGCCCCTTTCTGGCCCATACAGGGACCTGCACATATGTGGTGCACATACTCTCATGCAGGCACACACACACACACACACACATACACACACACACACACACACACATACACATATACATGAATAAAAAATAAATCTTAAAAAAATACTAATAATGTCAAATTCCTAAATAGGCAAAGAAATTGCTTATAATTCACATAACTATGACTAATAAAAATGAAAAATGTATCAGATGAAGTAAAGTTGCTATAAGAAAAGATGTTTTATTTTACAAATTCATACTTTCTAGTAGCAGATAGCCTCTAGTAACAACAATATGGCGAGGCAAGTATTGTTGGTTACTACTGAGGTAGAATAAGAGATACTACAGCTTATTTTTGATTATTTTTAACTGACTCATAGTAATTATATGTTTTTATTATATTGAATATTTCAAAACAACTAGGAGGCATGACTTTGAATGAAATGAAGCAAACATTTAAAAGCCAAGTCAATAGTTCGAAAATCAGAACAACAGAAACAAAAAATGTGTTGTGTTACTATAACAACTCTACCTTAGGAATTAAAATGTAGAGATAGGGATAAATACACAGAAAAAAACACTAATATTCCTATATAAATTACACTAAAATTACTTAATGATAGAATACTGTACATATTAGTAGATTCAAATGGTGCGTATTCATGTAAGCATGAGTGACTTGGTCTTCACTTGGGTTATGGGAGTGTCACTGTGACTTGGAGACTGTGTGGAAGAGCATGAGAGGACTCTCAGCACTGTTGGGGTGTGGTCATAGGTCACTTGGTTTTTCTGTATGTAGCTGAAGTCCTGCACAATCTGGATTGGGTAAAAGCCAACTAAAAAGCTGTTCTGTTCATTCTTCCACTGCCACTTCAGGCACATTCTAAGACACTATTTCATCTCACCTTTTGGGTCCTATTTCAAGCTGAATTTACAGCTTCTTTGGATTCCCTTGTAGATATTAAATTATCTCAGCCAGGTTCATGCAAACCCTCAGCTCCTCAACTTGAGCCCCATCTCAGTATCCACATCTTCAGTAAGAAGGGGCTGTACAGCTTAGCTCTTCAGTCTCAACTCCTCCTGACTTGGTTGTTCAGGGGATGAAAGAGTAGAGATAGAAGATACAGGGAATAAGAATTGAACACAACTGGCTCACGTGTAAACTGGCAGAGAACACTCTGGGAATACGACAGTTTCCACAGACTGGGGTTTCCCCCAAACAGTGATTTTTGTGGGTGACTCAGAACCTTACTCCACTCCCTCTTCAGGGTTTCTCTGATCACCATGTGTCTCTGCATTACCACTTGCTGGCTGACTGTTTAACAAGCATACTCACCTTGTGTACCCAGAGTTCCAGCATCCTTCTAACCACCTTTCCCAGTAGGAAGCCCTTCTGTACTCACTCACAGGCCTTGCTTCCTACCTTCTCACTCAGCCTCTCGGGACTTCTCGACCTTCATCTCTGTTGTCTGGGGTAGGGCAATAAGCCTGGCTTAGGAATTGCTGTGGTCAGCTGCATATCCCACAGGTATTTCTTGCAGTAGGAAGTCTTTGACACTGAGGCTGCCAGAATGTTTCCTTTGCAGTATTATTTTATAATGAGGACAAGAGGAGAAAACAATCGAGCTTTGACCACACAGAAAAGGGCCAAAGGAACGACTCCCAGGGCTAGGGAGGCAGTTCTTTTTCACCCTATTAAAGAACCTGAATAATTTTAGATTAGCTGAGACTCATTGACAGTTTTGACCTCTGAGAACTGTTGTGTCGCTGACTGTGTAGAAGAGAAATCATCCTTCAGGAAGCGCAGAAAACCAAACACAGAAGCAGCGGCACAGGCTGCTCTGTGCTACGTGTGTTCTCTGAGACACTCAAAGTCCACGTTTTCTTTCCTGCTACTACATCTCACAACTGCCTAATCACCAGCAAGTTAATGTATTTTCTTATGATGTAATTAACAAAACAGTTTAGTACTCAATAGAATTTACATTCTCACAGCACTTTAAATTATTAAGTAGATGATTGCTGTTTAATTTATGTGCAATACGTTTTGAGTACTTTTCTGCCTGTTAAACATTAAAACGGTTGTAGGAATAACAAATATAGCACAAATTGCTCTATAAATATGAAAAGTAAACTATATATTAAGAATAATTGTGATGGTTTGTATATCCCAAATCAAAGTCTAAGTGAAGTATCCAGAAATTGTTTTCACTTCTCATTTATCTCTACTTTTTAGAAAACTATTTAGGTTACTGAAAAATGAAAAAGTTAAATAGCAGCTATTGTTTAGATGTAAAATTTTATTCTATTACAAATTCTTAGAAGTTATTGATATATTGGTACAGACTCTAAGAACATACATTTGTTTTTCTAGCTGCTTGGTTTTGTGTATGCCTGTTACGTGATCAGCATTTCCATGGAAGAAGAAGACACCTGTAAGTACTTAATCCCTCCCTGGGTTCCCTCTGGGTAAGACACTGGTCACAAGGCCAGGAAATCTTCCATATTTCAAATCTAAAATGATTGAAGTCAGCAGAGTAAAGTTATAATAGAAACAACACAGTCACAGTCACACAAGCTAGGAACAGTAAACAGGGAACCCCCATTCCTCACTCCGAGCTGCTCAGGAGCATGAGGGAGCCTCAGAAGCCTGGAGAGTGCAGTTAGCCATATCAGAGTGAGATCTCCCCCAGAACTAAGCAATGATACCCAGTTAAGGATATTCTAGTCATCACCAATTGGGAGTATGCTGCTCGAAAAATTGAAATTTAACCAACAAAGATGATAGTAATATAATGCATTGTGAGATCCATATGTGTATAAACTATATGAATTTGTAAAACAACAATATTACACCCTTTCATGTGAAATAAAAAAATGAAGAGCTACTAAAAGTCACTCATGAAATACTCAGAAACTAAGTCATAGTTTAGTATCAAATAAAAGGTATATCATCACTTGAGATTCTGTCTTAGAGCCATACCAGCACAGGTCAATAAATGACATTTATTGAGCACCTGCAAATGTATAAGGCACTTTCCACACAGCTGTCTGGTGTGCTCATGTAAGACAATAGCAATTGTTAACCAGTTTTCACAGTTGAATTAATTTAGAAAATCACATCTACTTATTTCCACTGTTGTCCAATTTGCTTACAAGAGAGCATTTAACAAAATGGGGGTGTATAGCTAACCTTTATAATGGCCTTTCTAGAATACAATACCAAGGTGAATGATCCCCACTAAACAGATGCAGGAGTAATGCCTGAACCAAAATCCATGACAATGTGATCTCATCTCAGTTACCCCAACAAATGATAGAAAATACTAGGCCTTGAGGTTAAAGGTGTCAGTGATTAAAAACAGGCAAATACTAGCAGCATGTTTTGTGCCTACTTGGGGATATTTTGCTTTTAATATTAAATGGAAAAGCATTCCTGGCAATTTCAAATGTGGAATTAATGTAACATCCTGTCACACTTAGAGGGGAACTTTGGGGATAATGTCTTCAGAAGCTCATTGGTTCAGCAAATTGACAAAGCTAAGTACAAAAGATCAGCATCATGATTCAGGCCCATGCAAAAAAATAAAAATAAAAAAGTCCACGTGGCCAGGAACAATTAATTGGTTGAACATGAATATCATCTCCACTGAGCCTTCAAAGAAGCTAAGATTTGCATTAAATAGATACTTCAATTGCTGTGCTGAATATCTTATGAAGTACTTCCCACAAAAGGGGCTTTTTTCCCCCTTCTCCTCATTGAACTGTCTGGAGACTCTCCAAAGATGCCAATAGTCCTTTCTGCCTTGATGCAGGAGAAAAGACACTCCAATCATTAGTTTCTTGTCTAACACAACGAATGCAGAAAATCATCTCATCAAGGCTTGTGATTTTTAAGTGAAAGTAGGAAACACATAATGACATACAAAATAAAAGTCTCACCTGGACTGGATAAAGATTTTGTGGAACCTTTCCCAGTCTTTCTTTAGGACAGTGGTTCTCAGCCTATGAGTCATGACCTCCTTGAAGGTGAAAGACCTTTTCACAAGGGTTGCATATCAGATATTTACACCACAACTCATAAAATTAGCAAATTACCATTATGAAATAACAACAAAAATTAATGTTATGGTTGGGGGGGTCACACACCATGAGAAACTATATTAAAGGGCTTCAGCATTAAGAAGGTTGAGAACCATTGCTTTAGAGCCAGAATGTCAGAGGACAGGAGCTATATTACTCTTGGCAGATACTGTGGTCCTATTGACTTTGGTATCTTTAATTAAGTGAAGCTTCTCTATAGAAATCCCTGAATCAGCTAACACAATGCCATCACATTCAGAGGGAAGTGCCTCTTCACAATCTCATCTATTACTGGTTTAATTCTAGCGCTTGTTATTAGGGCCATACATAAAGTTGCTCAGCAACATCTGGATGCTGTTGTTCTCTTGCCATCAATTCCAATGATACTTAGAGTCAAAAAGAGCCCCTGGTGCTCAAAATAGTCCTTCTGCCCAACGTAACATGACTGTCGGCTGGAGGAAGGATGACAGGGAAAAGACATTGCAAACCTGGAAGTCCTTAAAACAGACATTTTACATTTTTACTGAAAGAGAAATCAAAGGAACAGGTGTAATTAAATTGTCCCAGCATCTTCAGAAGCAAATGCAAGTAAAAAGCAATGTCTATTGCCAATTTCCATGATCTCATAGAATATCACAGCTGCTACCAATGCTTTGTTGAATTCTCGGTGCAGTAGTGTAAGTCTCTTTGGATATGATGTTACCAAGCCACAGCCAAAGAGAAGCACATCTTCTTCCAGTTGTTTTTCAAAAGTGTGAACATTAAATAAGGAAACATTCACTAATGTTTTTTGTTTTTTGGTTTTTGGTTTTTTTGTTGTTGTTGTTGTTTTTTTTACTAATACTTTACAATGTATCTAAGCAGTCCTCTGGAAAGCTCGTTCTGAAATGTAACTTAAAAATTACCCAAATGCCATGATATCTTGGCCAATGCTCCAAAGTTTATCTTGATTCCTATCTGATAATGAAATGTCTGCATTGTTCAAAATACAGTTAAACCTTGTTCTCGGACTGAAAGCTGCCAGCACGTTCAGAATTAGTAACAGTTCCACTGCTCTCCTCTGGACACCTTTCCGAGTCTGTGGAGCTACCATTTCAGATGGACATTTCTAAAGGGTAATAAAAGTTTAGGGAAACACTCATTTCAAACCACACACCTTCCCAGTTACCTCTCAGCCGCTTTACCTACTGTTTCTTATAAAAACTTGTGATCTCAGGTCAAAGACAAAGGGATAAAAGCTGACAGAGCACTGGGTGGGGTCCATCACTTTCATCCTTTGTCCTCATGAAAAAGTCATCATGTGTATTTCCCTTCTGTTTTTCCTTCCTTCTTTTTTTATTTGCCTATCAATCTTAATGAGTGCTCCAGTGAAACTGGCATGTTCGGGATCTGTAATCATAAAACCCTGCTGAAGTCTCCTCTGTGAATGCTTGGCCAAAGTGAACTGCCAGCTTGTTAATTATGTTGTCAGACCTACCAAAAGGGAAGGTTTTGTTTCAAGGAAGTGTGGAGATAAGACAAACTACTCTGAAAAGTACCCATTACTGTATACAAATACTAACAGGTTTTTCTGAGGAATCTATTCTAGACTTGCATTTCCTCTTGGCTTCCAAATTGCACCTGGCACATAGATTTGAGCAATCTGCAAGCATTAGGGATCTGCAGGTGGTGACCTCAGGCATTCCACCTATGGGAAGGTCAGGCAGCCCAAGAAGGACCTGAGCTACCTTGCAAAAGCAGAAAGAGGACACCACTTCCTGGATATGTCATGAGACAATTTTTTTCTCTATAATACTATCATAGGCACCCAAGCACCAAAACCCACAGACCAAGCAAGACCCTCCACAGGGTCAAGACAGAGAAACCTTTCATTCAAACCATTTCCAAAGTAAAGGCTAAGATTCCTGGGAAGCCGAGCCCCCGCTGCTGTCCAACTCACTGCAGACTTCCTTAAATCAGCCTGAACAGGGTCTGTGTACAGTTTGAATTCTGTTCTTTTCGCTCTTCCCCAAGTGCTTGCTCACACCTTGAAGAAGGCTTTCTCCCTCTGTCTATCCACTGGCATGTTTCTTCCCACCCAAACTTAATTATCTTTTCCCAAAGTTGGGCACTTTCTTCTCCCTCTTCCAGGCTATCTCAAGGGACCCACGATAGATTGCTCAATACTTTTTGGGCACGTTATGTGTTTTCTTTGGAAACATTTAACCCAACTGTAATTTTCTAAGGTCATGGTATTTACCAAAGCAACCTCATTTCCTAACACAGTGGGCATTCTATAGAATATCCAGTTGTGTGACATTTTCTGGTTAAATGTGAGCAAATGTCTATTTGCTACACATATAGTAGTGATGGAAGACCAAGGGTGTGGTTCCACCCCTGTATAGCTTGATGAAACCGTTAGTCTATTGGATATTGGAGTTCCTCACCAGGTAACAGGTGAAGAGTTACCTACAGGAGCATGGGTAACTCAAAGGTGGCTGTAGCACTGAAAAGCCCACCACAGCATGAATGACAGTTCTTAAAAGCTGCATCCTTGGAGCTCCTGCTCAGCAGCAGTGTCAAGCTGTGCAGAGCATTCTTAAGTTAATGGGGAAGAAAGAAGATTCTGCTGTCCAGATGGTATAGAGTGGAAGATGAGGGACTTGCAGGCCAGATGGGTTCACAAGAGAGTGAGGTATCAAATGACAGACTGTCCACACCCTGTGGTACCTGGAATTCATGACAAAAAGAAATACACTGTAAGGCTAGTAGTGGTAAAATTTAGCAGGAGCAAGTGACACACTCTGCCAGTATTTCTGTAATTCTGTTTTAAATCTGAATTCAAAAACCTTAATCCTGATCCCATCTCCACTCTGATGAGTAATGCACTAGTCCAGGTTAGCCAGTTGCACTGTTGGTATACTGAGCTTTCCGTTCTCTGTGTTGGTCCTTAGTGATGCCTAGGACCTGCCTTGATGAAGCTTCTCTGTTCCATGAGAGCCAGCCACCTGCCACATCATCCTTTCACCTGTTCCTAGTCAGCATCTTCACGAGATTTCATATCAATTAACATTTTGAGTTACTGGTACCTTAGAGAAGCCTACATTTCAGAGATATTAGAGTCCCCAACCCCTGCTTAGGGATAATTGACCGAAACTCCAAGTGATCATGCAATTCATGGTTTCTTCTCTTCTTTGAAGTGCCTTTATCATCAAGACTCTCACAGAGGAATAGAGAGATGGATCCCTGGGTAAAAAATGACTTCTCAGCAAGCATAAAGGTCTATGTTCAGCCCCCCACTGCCCATACAAACAGCTGATAAAGCCAGGAGTGGTTACATGTATACCTGAAACTCCACCACTGGGTGGTAGCAGCAGGAATGAGGGGTAGTGCATGTAGACAGTAGGAGCACTGGACCTTTCTGGTGGTATTGTGTTCCCCAAAATATTGTGCACCCCAATAAACTTATCTGGGGTCAGAGAACAGACAGCCACTAGATACAGAGGCTAGAAAATGGTGGTACTCACACCTTTAATCCTAGCATTCCAGAGGCAGAAATCCATCTGGATCTCTGTGAGTTCAAGGCCACATTGGAAACAGCCAGGCATGGTGACACATGCCTTTAATCCCAAGAAGTGAGCCCTTAATCCCAGGGAGTGATGGCATAAAGCAGAAAGGTATATAACTCGTAAAGACCAGAAACTAGAAGCTTTTAGGTGGTTAAGCTTTTAGGCTTTTGAGTAGCAGTTCAGCTAAGATCCATTTGTACAAGAACCCAGAAGCTTCCAGTCTGAGGAAACAAGATCAGCTGAGGAACTGGCAAGGTGAGGTGGCTGTGGCTTGTTCTGCTTCACTGATCTTCCGGCATTTACCCTAATAACAGGCTCAGGTTTGATTTTATTAATAAGAACTTTTAAGATTCATGCTACAGCACATTCATTGAGAATCCCTTGTCGGGGAAATAAGACAGAGGGAGCAGGACATAACATCCTTCTCTGGCCTCTACACATGTGTGCACAGGTGTACATACCTGCTTGCACACATGTGCGTCTATGATACCTACACAAAGACTGTCATGGAATTATTGTCACAAAGAATTGAAACCCATGGGCTCCCACCCCTCAAATGCCTGAGCTCTCTCTGCATTCAGAACCATCTGTCTATCTGTATCTATGACCTCCCTGACACAGAAAAGGAAGATTCATTCCATCCTGTGTGTTTTTGTGGCTCTTATCTCTATGCTTCCAATACATGAAGGCCTGTTGCTTCTTGAACTATTCTTTTCTTCCTCCCCTCTTCCAACCACTCAGTTTCCTTGTTTACTCCTTCCTTGGTTAAGAAGTCACACCATTTATATATATATATATATATATATAAAGGAGTGCCTGCTGCCTCCACACCTGTTATGTATTCACCCTTCCTCTCTTTCATGCTTCTTCCTTATGTCTCCCAGACTGGCAGCCCCCATTTTTCCACCTCATTCACAACCAGTCAGCTGCCATCAGGATTTCTGTCCCAAGTCATGAAAACCTTATCCCAAAGGCCAGTGAGACCTTCTGATTGTCAGATTCTCTTAACTCTCATCAATGTTCCTTAAAATGTATGTTATTGGGCTCTGTTAGCTGCTGGAAATTTTGCTCTTCTAGATAATCCTGTTTCCTGAGTTTTGTCAAAGTGATCCTTTCTTTTTTCAACAGTGCATATTTTATGATTTAAATGTTATTTCTGAATCTTCATACAAATGTCACAAATACTTCATGGGAATGCTGCTTACAGAATTGGGAGCCCTGGTTCTGGCTACTTTTGAAATGATATCTTATCACTGTCTTTAGAATGTTCACTAGCTTCCCCTCCCTTTCATACACTCTTTCATGGTTTATACTCATGGTGCTGTACTCATGCATATTAACACTAGGCAATAAACCAAAACATTTAAAGACCAAATAATAAAAGAGATATTTGGGGCTTTTAGAACAAAATAGCATATAATAGCTTTAAAAATCTATTGTATCAGGCTTAAATATTTAAGATTTTTATGAAGATCTGATTTAATTCCTTTGAAGAAATGCCATATAAGTAACTAGCAATAAAAGGCATATATGTGGAACTGAAACAAGGTAATAGGGCATGTTCATAAGACTTGGACAGCAATGTGGAAGTCTGCATGTGTGGCACTAAACAGGTGAATTATCATACAGAGTATAGTTGACTAGCTCCTCTACTTTATCCCTATTTCCCACTTAGAAATCTACACACACACACACACACACACACACACACACACACACACACACACCTTTCTCTCCTTCTCTCCCTCTTTGTTCGTTAGCTGGCCATAAGAACAGAAAATCTGCATTCGAGTTAATGGTCTATTTCAAGGACATCTTTCCTTCCACAGTCCAGTCGGCTGCAAACTTGTAGTGATTCATTCAACACCATTGTGAGAAATTTCCTAATAGCTATAAAGCTGTAGCAGAGGCTGCCGAGCTAGCTACTAAACCAATCTGTTCTTCTCCAAGGCCCACAGTGTAACTGTGCTTCGGCTCCACACAGTTGAGTGATTGACTTCTACAAAGTGGATTCCAAGCCTGCCCCCTAAAAAATATCCACCAGCTTCTTTCCAAGGTCTTTTCCTTCAACTGTGGGACATGAACAAGCTCGGAAGCTTTGGACGGCATATTTAAAACAGAGGTGCTGCTGTGCCCAAGTGCCCGAGGTGTTACATGGAAGTTGATCACGGAATTTGAGACTAGGGTATTAAATGCCTCCTGAGAAGCATCCAGGAGTGTTTGCAATGGGGAAAATCCCTAAGCAAAAATCTGTGCGACTCAGAGAGCTGTTTGGGGTGATAACTTTGAACTAAGATCTAAAGGACACAAAGGAAATGCAAGGCAAAGCCAGAAAAGGAGCTCTCCATGCAGAAGAATCAGGAAACACAAAGGAAGACACTTCCTAAAAGAAGATTCCAGCCAAACCAAGTGTGACTTCAGGAATTCTCCATATAAACCACTCCAAAGGGTCAAGAGGTGACCTGGGCTTTCCTGCCCTGATGGCTTACAAAAGAGCAGATTATATCCTCATTTCAAACCCAGGGCTGAGCAGGAGAACTATGGAAAAATGATCAGACTTTCCATTTGGCTTCATTTTTGTTTGATCTATTTAAATCTAGAGTCTGGATTCATTTACATAATCTGTTTCATTTGCAACTTAAAAGTTTCTTAGCATTTAACCTGTACTGAATTCATCATAGTTATCATTGTTTTGGAATTTTCCCAAGATTCTTTCTAATAAAACTACATGTCTGTCACTTTTATAGCTGCCTCAGTAAATAAATCTAACAAAATAAACTTAAGCAAAAATTAAATTTCAAGTTTTTTAAAAAGTCCCATGAATTTACTGAAATTTTTTAAGTCTTCCAACCTAAAATTGCAAGTGAAAAACCAATAAACCAATTTAAAACTTGAATTGGCTTTATAGGAGAATCTGTCTTATCTAAAACAATCTGTCAGATTATATTAAGAATTACAAATATTTTACATACTCAGCTGGTATAATCCCAGTTTATAGTCAATAGGAGAATATTATACTGTAAAATATATTTGTTTTACACACACACACACACTCTCTCTTTTTTTTCTCTCTCTCTCTTGCTGATTAGACAACTATATTCAACTTCTGTCTCATAAAAACCAATATGATCAGAAGCTTTCAGGTGGAAAGCAGGAGTAATTACTCCAAGTGACTGCTATCCTTCTATGAATAGATTTAAATAATTTATATGTGCCTATAATATGCGTACATGTGTTTATGTGTATGTTCACACATACTTGTTCAAACAAGAGAGATTCTCCTCTATATGAGACAGCTATGATTAACAAAACAGCCAGAGCACCAAGACTTGTGTAGATTAAGATAAACAGGTTTGCTCTACTCAGGGCCTCTTTGGACTTCATTTTAGACTTGCCACCACTTTAAAACATGTCAGTATCTTCCAGTCTAGCTTGGTAGCACTGGGTTGGCGTTCTATTTGTTTCCTTTAACCATTGCACCTGCTGGCTTTCTGCGTTGTTTCCATTTCCTAGATAGGATGTCAACTGTTGTAGATATTTCAGAGTTTGGTTAAGCTGCATCATTTAAAGCGTGTCTTTTCTTGTCCTGGGGTCATCAATCTGTCCAGATGTGGAAGTATTTATTATTCTGATCCAACACCTTATTTAGTTTGAGATTTCTAAACTAGCTCAGATAGCTAATCTTTTGTGGATTTATTGATCTGTTCATTCAAGAAATAGTCATTTACGGACATCTGTGTGGTAAACCACAAGATACAGAGATGAATACAAGAACCTAGTCATTTCCCAGAGGATCTTACCTTGTAATAGGTGAGCCAGGCCTGAGAACATACAGAACAATGAAAAGAAGAAGATATTATACCAAGTAAATCAAGTAGACCAAAAAACAAACAGAAGCTGTGGCATAACTGAATCAAGCGTGGATATGCAGAGCATGTGACTTGTCCATGTGTATGGGATATCACATCATCACGAAAAGAACAAAGTGAATTTTAAATAATCAAAAAAATATATTTCTTAAGCTAAAAATCCTGAAGAAAAAAAAACAAAACACCTACAGGAAAGTCTGAAAACATCTGGCTCTAAGGATGCCATGAGCAACTAGCTCTGCACATCCAGCTTACAGCATGAAGGATAGGTCAGTTTGTGAGGGACCTTGAAGTCTTTTTTGCACTAGCAATTTCCAAACTATTTCATATTTTGGCACTCAGAGAGAGAATGTCAACGCAGTGAATAAGCTGCTCTTCTCCTAGTAAGAAAAGGGTGTCCCAAAAGGCTAGTTGCTATGTACCCCCAGTGTCACTTCTACTCACAAAGTCAACACATACAAACCAACTCATGCATTCACACAAACACATCTATACACATACATACATACATGCATGTGTATACACATGTGAGTGTGCACACAAACAGATCCACATGCATACATATATACACATACACACATGCAACACATATACAAACACTCATGCATGCACTCACACACAGACACGTCAAGGAGTAAGGGAATCAGCATCCTATCCCTTCTGCCCCCATTCAGACCATGCTACTTAGGATGCTCTACTGGATGGTGTGGAGTGCTGAATGGATTTCATCTTGAGAATGATTGGATCAGATTCAATTTTCTTAGAAAAGTAATTCTCAGAGAAAAGGATTTATAAGAGAGATCTCAGTAAAGAAATGGCACTTTAGATGGAGATTGTCCTGGGAAATGGAGAACCAAAAGTAATGATGTGGTTATAAAAAAATGAAAAAAAGAAGAAAATAGTGTTTCAAAGAAGAAATGTCTAACATTGTAGAAGCAGACAATAAAAAGGAATTATAGAGAGACTTCAAAGCTGACAAGTATTTGTCACTTGATTTATTGAACTAAGTAAAACATTGGCTAGTCATAAGCAAGAATGATAAAAATGGATTGGGTAAAACACGGCAACTGTACGAAAATACCTCACAATGGGACAAGAATTCACTTAGAGTTGTTGAAACAAATCCAGGGCTGTTTTTAGTCTCATGCTTTTTGGAACATTATTTTTTTGTTTCAGTCATTCTCTTCTGCTTCACTGACCTCAAAGAGGTTCTAGAATTTATTAGCCCATTATTTAAGTATCACACACGCTTAGGAAATTCTAAAGTGGAAAGAAACTGTCAGCAAAGATTACAAGAAACACTCTGTTCCAGAAATCTGAACTTACAAGGGGAACAAAAGTCAGAAGCAGAGCCAATAAAAATGTAGGGTAGCACCAAACAGAGAAGGTGGGGGTTTTTAATTGTGCTTTGTCTGTAGTAAAATGTGGCTACAGATGAGGCCGTTAGTACCAACCAGTCTTTGGTCAACAGTGGATATGAACAGACAGTAACTGAAACATTACAGAAACTCAGAAGGGGACTTCAGTAAAGACCTGGCAGTCACTGTCATTGGCAGCCTTTCTGTCTAGTTACTAAGCAGATGATGAAAATTATCTGGTTAGCTAAAGGCATTGCTACCCTCGTGAAACAGAGCACAACTCGGGCAGCCTTCAGAGCTGAGAAATTTCAGGAAGAACAGAATTGCTATGAAAAATGAATACTGAAGAAGACAAAAGAAAACTTATTGGTAGATGGGATAGTGTTTGTTTATGATCCCCACAGCTGGGAGGTAGAGGCAGGGAGTCACCTTTTCAAGGTCATGCTCACCTGCATAGGCTAGTCCGGCCTACATAAGCTTTGCAGGAAAAGAGAGAAAGAAAAGAAAAGGACAATTGCTGTTCTTTTCTAAATACGAGAAAACAAACACTCAGTGTGTGTGTTGCACTGAGATAAGCATGGTGTGAGCAGCTGCGTTATTGGCATCTTTATAAGGATGAGCGAACTCTTGCAAAACAAAGGCAGAAGCAAAGGCAGAGAATAGTAAATACCATCATTAAAGCACCTTACAGAGACACTGAGCAGCATCCCAGATGCAAGAATCAAAGACAACATACTACATCATTCAAGGTCTAGGGGATCCTTCAGGAATAACTACAATAAGCATGTCTCTGCATCTAAAAGAACAACACTGGAAATATTAGGAAAAAGTCACTGTGTGAGTGTTACACAAAGAGGACATATTCATCTGCAAAGTATCCCATGGGGTTACATAAATTAGGAAGAAAAGAGAGAGCTCACTCAAAGTTCATGCTACTAGAGAAAACAAAGAGCAGAGACACGCGTCAGTAACTATCCAGAATAAGGCCTTTCATTGAAGGTATCAAAATGTGACTGACAGTGATTTTCTACCCTGTACATCGGCTACCCTTTCCAGGTGTGAAAACCCGATCTCTAGTCCAATGCAGGTTCTACTAGGACACAACCCGCTCTGGGGAAATAAGTGGTCATTGTTGGGATTTTACAAATTCTCACATAACTCAAAGCTGAACAAAATTTCTGAAATACGGGAAATCAATAGTTGAAGAAAAATGTTCTATAAAGAGAAACAAATTGATAGGCATTGTAGCAGTGTTGCCAGACGGGGCTTTGAGACTGGTCTTAAGAGCAGTGAATGTCTTTGTCAAGAGAGAAGATGGCTAGAGAACAAGCTTACCTCTTCAGGTTTTTCCTGCCTCCAATACCTTCTCTTTCCCATGTTCTCAAGGCCTTTCCTCTTACATGGGAGTTAGGAGGCAATACAAAAGCCTGTAGAAGAAAATTCATTTCACTGATTATCTAGTCTCAGGTATTCTGTGATAGCACCAGACAGCCATTGTGTGTGTCTATACCCTGTTTAGGAGGCTCTGCATTTATCTGAGGCAACAGCCCCTGCTATAAAGACCATTTCTCTCTTATATCCTCTCTTCTCATTTCCCAATGTAAGGAAGACCAAAGAATACCAGCCAGAGTGGGGATGCTTCCCAATTCTCTGCATTAAGCTGCCAGTGGGGGCAGCTGAACAATATCAGAGCACACATCAGAACCTGAGATGGAGAGGGATGAGATGGGAGTGAAGAAGGTCCCCTTGGCATGATTGCTTCTGAGTAGCAGGAAGCCATAATGTTGTATGCTGGGCTCAGGACTCCTTGTCCTGCACTATTCCAGCTAGAGTTGGTGTGCTGTGGCCCATTTCATTGGCTCTCTATGTTCCCTATATTTAGTTTTGCATGCTTGCTGGGAAATGAAAGACCAGAAGCTTCCAGAGTCATAACAAGAGCAATGGGAACAGCCATGAAGACAACATTATGCCATCACCTTCTCTCTAGCCTCAGAGGGGATCACAAGGTTTAGGCAAGTGATAAAGCATCCCTACTCACTGCCTCTGAAGTCCTCATTGTTTTATGGCATTGTCAAGTTCCTTTGCATGGCAGACCCAGCATGGTACCCACAGGCACTTGGAGTGCTGGGATTGCCAAGCCCAGACCCTCGCATTAGCACAGCAAGCCATTCCTTTGGAAAGCTCAGATTCATCAGACAGAAAACAGTGGCAAATTAGTGACAGTGTAGAGTATTGTGTTCCCTGCTAACACAGGAAGAGATGCATTGCCCCCTGCCTCTGGAATAACTGGTCTCTCCTAAGAGCCCCTCTTCTTGGTGGGTGATGCAGGTTCTCTTTGCATGAACTGAATGAGCATCAAGTTCCTGACCAGCTTTCTTTCATATGAATCACCTCATAGAACAAGAAAACTGCTATATAATGATGAGCCAGAAGATAAGGTTAGGATAAATACTTGGGGCTGGGGTATACAGCATAGTGACAAAACACCTTCCTAGCTTGCAAGAGCTTGTAGGTTCTATGTTTGATATCACAAAACAAAAAGAATAATACTTCTGGGTGGTGGTAACACATGCCCTTAATCCCAACACTCAGAAGACAGAGGCAGGCAAATCTCTAATTTCGAGACCAGCCTAGTCTACACAGTGAGTCCCAGGACAACCAGAGCTACATAGAGAAACCCAGTGTCAAAAAACCAAATAGATAGATAGATAGATAGATAGATAGATAGATAGATAGATAGATAGATAAAGTTAAAGGAAGGAAGGATTAACTGGTCCTCATCTCCCTGAATTTTGTCTTCTCTGAGCTAAACACAGTGATATCGGACACCTCTATCCCTTCATTCAGTGACAAGGCAACAAGCAGTGTGGCAGATCTGAAATGAAATGTTTTCATTCTGATTAATTATTGGTAAATACACTTAAAACTGAGACACAAAGGACAGCTCGAATACTTCTAGAAATGGCATGTTTCAGCACTAGGACATAATCGCAGTTTCAGGCTAAAGTATAATCTGAGGCATAGTATTTCTTGTCTGACAGCCCCTTCAAGCACTAGTTTCTGTTCCCTTCCCTTAAGCCTAGTCAGGCTGACTGATGAGAGTTTAGTAGACATGACTGTGTGAGTTTTCAGGCTACGTCATGGAAGGTCACACAGATTCTGCTGACCTCTTTATCTCTGGCTGCTAACACTTGGAATCCAACTACCATGCTTCTGGGGAGCCCAGGAGAGGCTACTGTTAGAAGCAATACACCTTCCAGCCAAAACAACAGCCTATACCAACTTCCCAGCCAGGTGAATAAGCCACCTCAGAAGTTGGTCCTCTGACTCGCTGCAAAGAGCCCCTGACTAAGAAATATCCCTTCCCTGCTAAGTTCCAATGGTTGATCACAAGCAAATTCTTTTAAACCAGTCCAAGAGAGTGTCCCATCACTTATTAATATATAATCACCACAAGCCTATTGCACGGGAGCATACAGCCACTAAGAGGTTAAATGATGCTCCATTGTCCCAAAGCTAGAAAGTGGCAAAGTTGGCATCCAAAACAGGGCCAGTGTGATATGTAAAATGAAGTCAGGATGAGGTTAATGTGAAAGTTTTACCTGTATTTATGACTTGTGGTTCTTAAAACCAAAAGAAATTTGAATAAAATACAGTGAAATATTCACAATCTGCTTAATTGTAACAATGCAATGACAAAAATATGTTCCTTTATATTAATTTTTCTGGGGATTATAAGTATGTTATAATTTGTAGATAGATTCTCAAAGATTAAAAACCAAAAGAACTTGTCAAATTCTTAAATATGCCTAGTTAAAACCAATTAGATCTTCTATTAAAACTCAGAGATGAGGCTGTGGAGACCAAGATGGCCAAGAGACTCTCCACCTTCCTCAAGAATTGCCTAAGCAAAAGAGCTGTGGCTGATCATGTTGGAAGTCTCACTATCATCAGGTCCTCACTCAGCCCAAGCCTGCTGCCATGATTAGCCAGGCCACATCCTACAACTACTCAGTTCCTGTTCAAAGTAATGAGAATATGGCCAGTGCACCCAGCTAAGGACCCAAAGGCCCAAGTCATAGAATGACTGAAGAACCTATGGCTACTCCCACAGAGGAGAGGAGCTCCCTCCTCTGTGACCCTCAGTAAAGTTCAAAGGAAAAACTCAGACATTAAAAAGTGAATTAAAATATAAATTGCCATAGTTTATGAAATGGAAACTATAATTCATGTGATTTCTTGATAATAAAAGAAAAACTTGTTCTTAGTTGTCTAATTCTTTTCATATATTCTATGGTTCAGAGGAATTTTGAAAATCCAAAGAGATACTGATACAATGAAAAATGGACTCCAGCCCAGAAAGGAAGAAGTATATATCAAGAGCCCCAAGTTTCTCCATGAGGAATGAGAAGCATCAATGGTTGCACGGCCTCTGAGCAGCACAGGGAAATTGTCACAGCTGAAGGGGACTTGTCCTATAACCTTTCCATTCTCACGTGACATGCAGTGAATTATTGCTTACATGGAGCTGCTGCATTCATTACCAGATATCTTGTAGACATTCTGCACGGAACACAGAGGGTGACACATCTGCTTTGTAGTCTTCTTCACTTCTGCGTAAGTGACGTTTGCAATGGCTAAGCCAAAATGACTCAGTGTCATGAATGGAAGCTTCATTCATGACCTAAAGTGCCTTTAGATGAGTAGAGAAGTTACATTTGGTCATGAACACAAACCTGAACTTGTCCAGTGAGACAAGGCTCTGTAGAAAAGTGCTGTAATCCATTCAGTTGGGTGGGAATCTTGCCAGGGATCCAGAGGGATGCAGTGAGTAACCACAAAGATATTCAGTTACAAGCAACATCAGTTCTTCCAGGAAGATGCTTAGCTGTGTGATTGAAAATTGGCACCGGAAGTGAATTTGAAGGATTGAAAACTGGGGCCTTTCCTGGTCCTGGCCTCTCCCTATGAGACCCATGACAGCAATGCATCAGTCTCTGGGAATGGAGAAGACAGCAATGCTCTGACTTTTCTGGATAGTGGGTGCCAACTCCTAACTGTGCTAATTTATTTCTAAAGTGCATGTCACACTTCTGGGATGTAACAACCATCATACCCAGAACTCAGCCTCAATGCGCTGAAGATCCCTGGCAAGCTGTGGCTGGATGGTGCCTACTACCCATGCCTGCATCTCTGCCATGCTCACTGATACACTACAGTTCCAGTATGTCATTTTGCTGTTGTGACTGCAGATTTCAAATGATTTTGGCATTCTGATCCTCCTTTTCTAATACCTTTGAGATCCTGGTCATACTTCCTCTAGACCTCTTTCATGGAAACTCATCCCAGTATTTCTACAGACTGCAATTCTGCAAATTCTCCCTCACAAAGGAGATTTGGAAGTGTATTGTGTCCTGCCAAATTCTGAGCAGTGGAACACAACAGCCTTTCTGCAAACTACTTCTAAAGCTGAGCTTTTCTCCACTGAGTCATTTCCAAGTCCTCTGTTAAATCCCCTTTACAGTTCCTTCATTGCATTGTGTACTTTTGAATGGATAATGAATCATAAGCATGTGGACCTACAGGCTACTACTCCCCGTAGGCCACACTGCTGGAACTCATCTATAAAGAATCCTGGTATTTTCACCTTCTTCATTACCTCCTACTCAGTGATTCCTCCTTCTTCACGTGGTTTCTTTCTAGTCTTGTCCAGTTATAGATTATTTGTGGTTTATAACATCTTTTGCAGAGGTCTGAAAGTTTTCTATTACTCTGGAATTGTACCCCAGCTGGTAAGCGGCATAACCATATATCCTAGTTTGTTTGAGCAATCCCTGTTTGCTATTGCTCTGGATTCTTATCTAGTACAAGACTTGTCTTAGATATTTTTAGTTTTTGAATAAAATATTAATAATAGTGCCTGAAGTCTTTGGAAGAATAAGTGAACCATACTCTCAAGCTTTCTCATAGCATCATCAAGGCATGAGAGATGCATATATGAGAAATCGAATTCTCCTTTAAACACATGGTTATATCTGTCAGAAAATTAATAGTAATGCTGTCTTCAGAGCTTAAAAAGTAAAGAATAGCTGGAAGTTTTCTTTCAAAGGGAGTATTAGTCTAGTCACTGATTGTAAATACAGATGCTTAAATAGGCCAGAGAATGTCAACCTGTTCCTGGACGAGACAGAATGGAGAACCCAGAAATCACAGGCCCTATTAGCAAACGCTTTGGCTCACTCCTGCTGATAGGCTTTGCTTCAAGGATAACTTGCAGAAGTTTAAGCTTCTGTGTTGATCCACTAGCAGAAAATTTTCTCAGAAGTAAAATAATGAGACTAGTTTTACATGTCAGTTTACACACCAGTTTGGGGGCATTGGTTGGTTGGTTTGGTAAATCAGTTCTTGATATCAAAGTAAACTGTTTGGAATAATGTTATGATAAGTGCTGGTATTGTATTAAATGCTGTGATGACTCAGTAATAAAATGTTAAAGATGCATTAGTGTTGTGGAAATAATAGAAATTCATATCTTTGGTGGAGAATAACAAATGGGTAAAACCACAAAATTTACCAAATTAAGAAACAATTATAAAGTAGAAAATACGTTTATAATTCAGGTACACTGGTGCTTTATAACTTTATAACTTGCAATACTTTACCAATGAAAATGGAAACTTTTAATATTCAAATTTTATACACATGTGTAAAGTACATATACTACTATATTTTTATGATGAGGCAGATGTTGAAAACACAAAAAAATTCAACATGGAAGAATAAACATTTTATACCTCCTTCTCTTCAGTAACCAGGCTTTGGAGAACTACCTTGCAAATGAAACTATCTCACATAAAAGTTGAGAATAGATTTATGAATATGAATAATTATGTTTTAGTTACATGGAAAGTTAGTTAAAATCTTTAAATAGAATATTCAAGAAACAAAACACCAAAAGTCAGCTTTGGGAGATTTTAGTAAACTGTAATAATTAGAGGCTTATGAAGAGGAAACCACTGAGCTTTGTCCTTGCCAAACAAAAGAGATTAAACTAATAAAAGCTGAAGTGTTACACAAGATTGGATTTTTCATTTTTATAATTTCTCTTTAAATATCTCTGCCTTGAAAAGAATCTTGGCAAAGTTCCTACTTTAGTTGTCCAAGTTTATGTTTTTCACCAAAATAAACGTAAGTTGATCAGAGGCCTAAAATTTTGCATTGTATATACTGGATAAAACCCATTAGAAGTAGATATAATTTACAGTTTTTGTCTTATAAAATTCTTGCCAAGGAAAAACATAATATGCATAATATGCATGATACTAAGAGAAAGATATAATAGTCAAAAAATAGTTTTTAGAAAAATATTTGGAATGAAATACCTTACACATATCATTGGTTTAACCAACTAGCTTGACATTTCCCAGACCATTAGAAGGCTATTTCCCCAGTAAAAACATTATGACTTCCAGATTCACTTCAGTATTAATTTCAAATTTACTAACCCTAGGCCAGTGAGATGAATCAGCAGGCAAAGATGCTTCCTGCTAAGCCTAATGACCTGAGTTGGATCCCCCCCAATCCACATAGTGGAAGGAGAGAACCAACTCCTGCAAGTCATCCTCTAATCTCCATATATACGCTAAGGAACATTACACACACACACACACACACACACACACACACACACACACACACACACACAGAGTTTCTATTGCTGTGAAGAGACACCATGACCATGGCAACTCTTTTTTATTTTTTATTTAAAAATAAATGAAGACCCCATGAGAATAGGAAGAAGCAGAGTGCTAGAGAGGTCCCCGGAAATCTGCAAAGATACCTCCACTATAGACTACTGGCAATGGTCGAGAGAAAACCCGAACTGACCTAGTCTGGTGATCAGATGGCCGAATACCCTAACTGTCATGATAGAACTCTCATCCAGTGACTGATGAAAGCAGATGCAGAGATCCATGGCCAAGCCCCAGGTGGAGCTCCAGGGGTCCAATCAGCGAGAGAGAGGAGGGATTATATGAGCAAGAGATATTGAGACCATGATTGGAAAAAAGTACAGGGACAAATAGCCAAACTAGTGGAAACACATGAACTGTGAACCAATAGCTAAGGAGCCCCCATGAAACTGGACCAGGCCCTCTGGATAAGTGAGACAGTTGATTATCTTGAACTGTTTGGGAGGACCCTGGCAGTGAGACCAGGACCTGTCCTTGGTGCATGAGCTGGCTGTTTGGAACCTAGGGCCTATGCTGAGACACTTTGTTCAGCCTTGGTATAGGCAAGAGGGGACTGGACCTGCTTCAACTGAATCTACCAAGCTGGGCTGACTCCCCAAAGGAGACCTTGCCTTGGAGGAGGTGGGAATGGGGAGTGGATTGGGGGGGGCCTGGGAGGAGGGAGGACAGGGGAATCCATGGCTGATATGTAAAATTAAATTAATTATAAAAAAATACTTTAAAAAAAGAATTTTATCAAAACCAGTAAAGTAAATAAACCCATCAAAATATAAATAAAATAAATAAAATTTTTCTTTCCTTTTATATACCAACCCCCCTGTTCTGCCTCCCTCCCCTTCTCCCACTTCCCCTGCCACCTACCCTTCCTCATAGAGTAAGGCCTCCCTTGGGTAGTCAACATAGGCTGGCATACCAAGTTGGGGCCAGACCTAGACCCTCCTCCTTGCATCAAGGCTGAGTAAGTTGCATGGCTTGATGTGTTTGTGGACCATGGCAACTCTTATAAAGAAAAACATTTAATTGGGGCTGGCTTACAGTTTCAGAGGTTTAGTCCATTATCACCATGGCAGGGAGCATGATGGTGTACAGGCAGACATGGTGTTGGAGAAAGAGATGAGAGTTCTACATCTTGGTTTGCAGGCAGCAAAAGTAGACTGTACCACACTGGATGTAGCTTAAGCATATATAAGACCTCAAAGCCCACCCCCACAGTGACACACTACCTCCAACAAGGCCACACATACTCCAATAAGGCCACACCTACTCCAACAAGGCCATACCTCCTAATAGAGCTGCTCCTTATGGGCCAAGTATTCAAACACACGAGTCTATGGGGGCCATACCTATTCAGTGCACACACACACACACACACACACACACACACACACACACACACACAAATTAAAAAATATATTGGAGCTGGAGAGGCAGCTCAGCAATTAAGGGCACTCTTGCTCTTGCAGAGGACCTTGGTTCAGTTCACAGCACCACATAGCATCTCACAACCATCTGTGACTTCAGTTCTAGGTGATTAGAAACTTCTTACCTCTGTGGCTCCTTCAGGCACATGCTGCACACACATGAATATAGTCAGTCACACACATACATATAAAATAAATATAAAAATACAAATAAGATGTTTTTTTAATTTTTAATTTAAATATACAAATCCTACAAAGCAACTTCAAGAGGACAATAAATAGATTTATAAAAATAATATAATTAATATTGAATATTTGTTTTTCTCAAAATACCAATGATGTGATATACCAACAACAGAGGTGATTAAGCAACAGATTAAAAACCATGGATTTATATAGAAAATAATGATTGTAATGTCAAAATCAATATACAGAACTCTTGTTTGATTTTGCTTTGATGTATATAGATCTATACCATCTAATGTTTCAATTTTGAATAGAGTTTTCAAGTCAAATTATTTTATTATTTATATACTATTATAGTTATGCATACATTTTGTGTAGTTTCACACCCTCTTTACTTTGGGAAATTGCCCTATAAGTCATTCAATTCCAATCATAGCATCTTCCTTCTACGATTCTACACACAAGTCCAAAGACATGAGGGCAAATATTTTATTAGCTTTCTCATAAAGCTTGATCCAAACTGACACTTCAATGCCTTCCTCATATCTGAGAAGAAAGGTTTTCAATGTCTCAGACAAGTTGCCTCCCCTCACTTCCCTCCTTAAGATGGTGTTCTGTTAACCTGTGGACCTGACAGATAACAGGATGGTCTCTGACTTGCTTGCTGACCAGGGGACTTTTTTTTTTTTTTTATTTTCAAGACAAGGTTTGTCTGTGTAGCTTTGGAGCCTGTCCTGGAACTTGCTCTGTAGACCAGGCTGGCCTCAAACTCACAGAAATCTGCCTATCTCTGCCTCTTGAGGGATGAGATTAAAGGCATGCTCCACCACCACCTAGCAACCTAGCAACCTAGCAACCATTTAGTTGCTAGGCACCCTCAGGCTCATATTTATTTGTTGAGCTGGTGAGAATTTGCTTGTCCATGGCTTGCTTCAGCTTTTCAAAGGAAGTGAGATGGTGGAGTAAGTCAGCAGTTGCCAGAGTGAATGATTATTTAGACTACAGTGAAGAATTCGGTAGAACCCCTAGGCTAATTCATCTGTCTCTCAACCATGGTTCCTGAAATGCATCTTGAAATGAAAGTAATATTGTTTACACACTATGTGTCTTACTACATGTGCACACACACTCCTATTCATGTCCTTGTGAGTCCAGTGTTCTTTTGTGGCTAGGTACCTGTTAATAAACTACTGTTATAAACCAAACCTTAGGTCAGTGGTCCTCAACCTTCCTAACACTGTGACCCTTTAATACAGTTCCTCATGTTGTGGTGACCCCCAACCATAAGATTACTTTGTTGCTACTTCATAACTGTAATTCTGCTACTATTGTGAATCATACTGTAAATATCTGATATGCAGGATATCTGATATTTGACCCCCAAAGGGGTTATGACCCACAGGTTGAGAACCATTGGTTTAAAGTAATATCTTCAGTGAAAAATAGAAGAAACAAGTTAAAGATTTGAGAGGAAAGGAGAGTAAGGCAGAAAGAGATTATAATCGTGATTACAAAACTCACCATGCATCTAAAGACTACAGGAAGAGCCTTATAGTATCCAGAACATGGAACTTTTTAAAAAGACAAATGCTTATTTCATAAGAATAGCTTGAAGACAGAAGCATGGAGACAGATTATGTGACTTTCTCAAACTATTTGTCATGATGCAGTGAATATTCTTAAGAAGGAGGGTAAAAAGTGGATCTGGGCAACCAAAGGAGAAAGCACATATTTCGAGATATAATGAGACAAACATATTATTTCAAACCTCATAGTATTTCAGATGACCACATTTTTTTTTTACCAAAATCAATAGCAACTGTGATTTTTTTTCAGGTCCTAAAAGCTCAGGTTATTTGTGTGTTTCTTAAAATTTCCCTACAATATTTTTAGCAGCCCTTCATACTAAATATTTGCTTCTTCCATTTTGTAGGAAATGATATTTTCTTAGTCCTATGCATATGTAGTCTACTTTAAAATTCAGTATTACATGCATTTTCATTTATACACTGATCCAACTTGGGCTGCTGTATTTCAGTTGATTTCATAGGTGGACTAGACGTGCACTCCCACTACCAGGATCATGTTGAGTTAAAGCCTGTTAAACCTGTAAGTAGAGGTGGGATGGTGTGCAAAATATTAATCCATCTAACCTGGCCTAAACTAACCAAATCTGGGGTACTTTGGACCTTCTGCTCATCATTGCTTTAATTTTCACTCATATTAAAACAACCTTTCACATGTAACCCAATGCCATTATTACTCATTTTAGCAAGGTTTTGATGTAGGTGATATGGCATGTACTTCTAAAATGATGTTCTTGTCTAATTTTTCTTATCGGCTGTTAATTGATTCCATTTGGGAAAACATGATTATTTAGTCTATAGAAGTGGAGACTGAATGAGTCTCTGGGCAGCACAGCAGTGTAGAGTCCAAAATCCAGGCACCTCCCTAAACATGTCTGAGATTTATATCATGTGTCCTGTAAGCTTCATGGGAGAAGGATGGATCAGTGGAATGGGTAATCTCCAGTAAACACAGTTCATATGTGGAGTATTCACCAGAGAAGACTGCTCAGACTTGGGTTTAAGCCAAAAGAAAGACCGTATTAGCCAGCTGACAACTACACTGGGTATTCCAGATCTCAGTGTAGCCCTGAGCCTTTCTCAGGGTAAGTTTTAAGCACAAAAATTATGTTCTTATGTTCTAGATAGACATGCTCCAGTTAACAAGAACAATTAGCCAGAAGCAGAACTACAGAAGCCAAAAAGCAAGATTAGTACATTTAGAGGCTCTCCTGGAACTATGGGCTCTGAGGGATTCTGCCTTTGTCTTAGTTTCAGCAGATGGTGCTGTCTACGTACTAAGTTTTACATCCTGAATGGTACTTTCATTATGGAGTCAGTTTTGCTAAGGTCTGGGAGCCTACTAAGGTCTGTGGTCCTATTACAGTTGTTTCTGATTTTTATTTACGCTCAGTGTTATTTATAATTAAAAATAAATAAAGAAAAACCTCAGGAACAAATGTTCTACATCCCTCAAATACATGGAAAGCATCAACAACAATGTGCTCCCATAGAACTGTTCCAATTTGAGATCCAGGAAGGAATCTTGTCACTGGATTGATAACAATCTTAGAAAATCAGGAAAGATGCTCAGTGACTCCACTCTTGGGAAATTTTCAGTAGAAAATAGACAAGCTTACAAAATAACAGCTGCAGTATGCTAACTATATTGTCTACACTGTCTCACTTAATTATTGTGAAAGTGTATTTATATATTAATTAATATTCCCATTTTATGAGTAAGGAAGCTTAAGCTCAACAAAGAACTAGGGAGCTTTCTCAATATGTCATTATTAGTAAATTGAAGAGCTGGCCTCATGCCTGAGTAATGAGGGGTCACCTAGCCCGAATGAGTAAACGTATTCAGATGAACTTTCTGTATGTCTAGCCAAACTGTAGCATGAATCCTAAAAGGTGTTATTAATACACCTGGAGCCAGGTATTGGGGTGAACACTGAAAGATCAGAGAGACAGAATAGGCCACAGCTAACCTCACCTTGATAACTGCTTCCTGCCATCACTTCCTGGGATTAAAGGCGTGTGTCATCATACCTGGCTGTTTCCAGTGTGGCTTTGAACTCACAGAGATCCAGAGAGATTTCTGCCTCCAGAATGCTAGGATTAAAGGTGTGTGTGCCACCATTTTCTGGCCTCTATATCTAGTGGCTGTTCTGTTCTCTGACCCGAGATAAGTTTATTAGGGTGCACAATATATTGGGGGAACACAATATCACCATACCCAACCTTCCACAATTCCATGGTAATGAAGAATACATCCTGTGAAGCCATCTCTGGTATGCAGCCATGTAGTACAGGCTCCACTGCTGCCTTATTGGCACTTTGGTCCCTGTTCAGATCTGCACTGCTCCCATAGCACCTCTGGGGACCGAGGTCCTAAGGAGCCTGCAAATAAGAATTAGTTTAAAGCAAGTGTAACTCACACACCATCCAAGTCAGCACTTTGCCCATCATCTGATAGGTGTTTAAATAAGTTTTAGGTTCTTAATATAAATCCAAATGGAAAACATCCACTCTATATAACATCCCCAAACCGGCCATCACCTCATTACTTTTGCTTTTAAAATATCACAAATGACCTGCTCCAAATGTTGGTATTTGTGGGTTTGGAGCTTGGCAGGGATTGTGACAATTACTAGATGTTAAGTACACTGGAAATGAAAAGAAAACTAAGACAATTCCTAGTGATGGCTGGGAAAGGCTCCATATGTTTGCTATAATATGAGGATGATTAATGGATTCTTTAATCTTACCATGAAAAAAAACTAACTGCAGAGAAATTGCAGTGTGAAAAATGCTGCTGTGTAAGAGAGTATATTAGGGAGGTTATTAAGAACTGTAATTGATTAATGTTAATAACAGAATCTCCTTTCTCCGGGGACTTTAATAATAGATTGTTAAATACCTGTGCATCTCTCAAGGTGCATATGGCATGTTCCAGGGCAGGTGACTTCCTTTTATGTTCTCTGTATCTCTGTGAATCGAGAACACATGAAACATCCTACCAAGCTTTGATCAAGTTCTCTATCTCCTCAAAGGGTTTCCTCAGTGTCCCTATTCACTGCTGGACTTGCACCACTTCAGTGGAGCATCAGCATAAAGTACAGGCTGCAGACAGCTACAGAACGAGGCTCTGCGTTGACACATTATGCTTATTATCACATCATGTGAATACGAATACGGAGTGCCTTTTAACTGTGAAGGGGGTGGGAATCTGAGAGATCAAACTAAGCTGAATTGAAATAATCGTGCATAGACCAATTTTAAAAAGTCAATGTCTGTACCTCCCCAGTATGAAAATGTTTCAGCATTGATCCAGGGAGCATCTGTCAGATGACTGGTTTCCTTTACTAGGGCCTTTTACATTATATTGTAATGCATCCAGCTGATACCATAGTATGCGCGCGCACACGCGCGCGCGCACACACACACACACACACACACACACACACACACACACACACACACACACATGCCAACTTGGAGAAAAAAAACCAGCTTTCTGTACTAAATTGATCCAAAGGAGAGTGAATGCTCAGCTGATTTTAAACTTTCATTGAGCCTCTTCAATCTATATGGGGTATACAGCCGGATTTCACGAGGAAGCCCCTTTATTGAGGGAATTAATAGAATCCTCAGCATATTCCCAGACATGTGTACATGAACAGGTGCCTTTCCTTTGAGGAAGGATTGGTAAAAGCTGACAGCCCACTCATAGGTAACAGTGCACAACTATACATGAAAACTCCTTTTCCATGTATCAGCATCAATTTGTTCATGGTCAAACTTTGTGAATATATATAGCAGAGACCAGTTGTGATAAGATTATGCAGTTTACATATGGAGCTGGCTTTTTCTTCTCTTTCTTTTTACAGTAATGATACTAAGCCCCATTGATTAATTAACAAGTTTAATTCAACTTATAACTGTCCATTGATTAACAACAATGGTGTGAACCACTCACTTCCCTGGGAGCTGGAACTGAAAAGATAAATAGAAACTGAGTATTAGCCTCTAAAGCTGATCACCCAAGAGAGGAGACCTGCATGGAAAAAACCTGAACACAAAATAGTATCCCCAAGATAATGTTTGGCCAAGGGGAAATCGCAGTTTCCTTTAGGAGAGAAAGGATTGGCTGGGAAAAGACACTGAGAGGAGGCCATGGGCTTTATAACAGGAACAAAGACCACCCCTCTGCAAGACAGTTTGGCAGTCTCTCACCAAACTAAACCTTCTTCTTCCACACGAACTAGCAGCTGAACTTTCGGATATTTCCTCAAAAGAGTTGAAAACTTAGGTCCACACAAAAATCTGCACAGGATTATTATTAGCACTTAACTCAGAATGGCCCAAACTTGGGAGAAACCATGGTATCCTATAATAGATGAATGGATAAGTAAGCTGTAGCAATAAAGGCAACATGATAACGTTCAACAGCAGAGCGAAATGGCTACAGTCATGAAAATGCAAATGTATATTATTAAGTGCGAGAAGGCAGACAGGAAAGGCTGTGTGCAGTGTTTGCGTTTGAATATATGACATTATAGAAACAGCAAAAGTGGAAGACAGTGCCCAGTTCAGAGGATGGAGGGAGGATGGAAAGACAGGAATTAGAGAAGGGTTTTGGTGGCAGAAATTGTTTGGCATGATGACATTGCTGGGTACATGACATACATTTTTTTCCAAATTCACAAAGTACACCTCAATGTGAGATATGTGCTTTGGGTACAGTGAGGTACAAATATAAGTTTACCAGTTAGCGCCAACACCGCCACCTCCTTAGGGCAGTTGATAATGGCAAAGGCCATGTATGAATAGGGAAAATCTCTGTATCTTCCTGTCAATTCTGTCATGAACCTAAAAGAGGAGGATGAGGAGGAAGGGGAGGAAGAAGAGGAGGCTGAGGAAATAGAAGAATGTCCCTCACATGGAAGCTGATTTGATTGTCCATAAATCCTTAAAACAGGGTTTTATTTAACATTCTTAATTTTCTTTTTCATTCAAGAAAAATGTTAATGCTGGACATGGTGGTGCACGCCTTTAATCCCAACACTCTAGAGGCAGAGGCAGGCAGATCTCTGTGAGTTTGAGGCCAGTGTGGTCTACAGTTCCAGGGTAGGCTCCAAAGCTACACAGCAAATCCCTGTCTTGAAAAACCATAGAAAAAAGAAAAATTTTATGACACCACAGTCTATAGATATATAAGATGAATATACAAATTAAACACATACTGATAACAAATTATAAAACAATTTTTGACATGTCATTTTACCATTAAAGACAAACAAATTTATATATCAATGAGATGCACATTTTGTTTATTTCTTACATTAGTAATTAAATTTTGGCTGAATATTTGAGTGCACAGGATGTAGAGAATCCACTATTTTTTCAGAGTTTTTATTGATATGTTGGTTTTATAATCCATTCCTGCTGAGGATACCATTTTAAATAAATACATAATAAAAATAGTAGAAATATGTTTAGGAACATTTCAGAAACTTCTGGAAATTCTGTCCTAATCCAAAACCAAAATTCATTTAATGACCTTTTAGAAAATGGAAAACATAAATTCAAATAGCAATTTTTAAAGCTAAACATTCAAACACCACACTATCAAGGATATGCTAATTTAATACTTACTTGCTGGATAATTACAATAGGAAAATATTAAGTCTTTGTTTTTTACAGTTCAATCTTGTGTTTCCATGATAGCAGAAGACTTGTACCATAAAACACAGCAACTCATAGTGTGCAATAGTCTGAGCTGCATGTTTCAGGCAGCATGTGTTGGTTTTATGTAACATGTTTACATGCATAGTGCAATGTGTGCATATCATGTGTTCAAAAGTAGGCAATAGTGAGTCTTGCGATGTAGCACAGGTGATTGCTGCCAGAAATGCCCTATATTCGTTGCATATTTGGTGGTGAATTAACTTTTGATTATTTTATATTCAGAGCCCTTTTACTACTACCAAATTATTTATGATGCCCAAATCCAGTGACACATCATAATGGATGGAATCCACACTGTTAGAAGCTGAATCTAGAGGGCAAGATCACACTTCATGATTCTCCAGTCTGGCATCTGACATAGTGCTCACGTGAGATGAGAGAATCTAGTAGGAAGAAGGTGTTAATGTAGAGCAGGAAGCTTGGCAGTTCTTGGTGAGGATCAGGCAAGCTCAGAAACTGTCAGGCCATCATCTACACAGTTCTACTCCTTACACCACTTCTATCTACTCAATTCTACTCTTTATGCCTACAACTATCAAAATACTTTCAGTGGGGTCTAGGGAAATGGCTTGTTCAATAAAGTATTTGCCACACAATCATGCATATCTGAGTTTGACCCCTGGCACCTATTTAAAATGGCAGCCATTGAAGCATGACATATCCCTAACCCTAGTGCTGAGAAGATGGAGACAGGAAGTTCCCAGAGATTGCTGGTCCTACAATCTCAGTAAATCAGTGAGCTCAGGGTTCAATGACGAACTCTGTCTTCAAAATTAAGATTGAAGCCAAGTGTGGTAGCATACACCTTTAGTCCCAGCACCAAAGAGGCAGAGGCAGAAGGAAATTTCGGTGAATTCAAGTCCAGCCATGGCTACAGAGTGAAACTGTGTTTCATAAATAGATAGGTAGATAGATAGATAGATAGATAGATAGATAGATAGATAGATAGCACCTACACACACATGAATGCATTCACACATGCCTCTTAAATACACACACATGAAATACTTTCCATGGTTGTCTTCTTAGTGGCTTGTCAATATGGGAGGAAGGTCAGAGTTTGCTCATGGTAGAGACCATAATCTTGCCAAAGCTGACGGTGAGTGGGCAGTCTCACTAAACTCCTGGTGAGCTCTCCACCAGGACCTTTCTGACCACTGCACACGAAGGACTCTACTTCCCCTGGAAAGCAAAGAGCAAGCCCTTACCTGAGATGACCAAGTCGAGTGTTCTAGAGGCCAGCTGGGCTTTGAAGAGACATTTACACCTTGAAGGCAATAGTGACAGCCAGGGGAAGGGCCAACAAAAGCAAATTTATCTTTGAGAAGAAAAATAGTAGGGCATAAAACCACCTACCACAGTGAGGTGGAGTTTCAGAGAATAACATGATGAGTGACTAAATTAAACTTTGTCAAAATCATGACTCCTGTATTTCCATTCAAAAGGCAGCATCTGGGGAGCAGGAAATTAAGTCCCATGTAGCAATGATTCTTCACATAAAAGTAATTAGACTGAGGCAGTTTATCAAAGAAAGATAGCAGTTGAGTTCCATTACTGGGCTGCAGAGCAGTAGCAGAGCTCTATCAGATTCTGTGAGAAGCTCCAAGAGGAAGGCACCCTGCAGCCATTGTCTAGAAAGGGCTGATGAGACCATTGACTCCGAACTTGCCTGCCACTTTCAAGCAATCTTTTTCTAAGACTTCCAAATGAGAACTTGGCTTTTCTGCAGTATCTTGACTTGTCTGATTGCCTTGGCTGGAGACTGATTTTCCTTCACAAAAATTGCTACATGTTATGTGGTCACTGCTGATTGAGTGGTCGCTGTTGCCGTTAAGTCTAATTCCCATCTCAAGACAATGTACCAGCATGCCATAGGTAGGTATTCTCTTTGCCTGACTTTTTTGTCTCGAAGTGTCTAGGTCCACAGGAAACTTAGACACTCACCAATGATGGCTTGGGACTGATGTCAAAATGAGCATGTCCATTTGCTGTTTCCTGAGAATGTCATTTTTCTGTTAGTAATGGTACCATTTATAAGTTGTCTCCATAGAAGATCATTTTGTATTTAGAGTCTTGGTTGAGCTCTAACTAGTAAAACAAATCAGGTACACAATCACAGGTGTGCATGGGGTGGGGTAGATGGGTAAGAAGGTGGAATGATGGATTTTTCACATCCTTGTTTAAAAACAACTGTCACCATTCCAGCCAGGGAAGCAGGTAGGCTAATGTCAGACCTTCATCTACTCCATCAAACCAAATCCCCCAGTCTCATGCCAGCTCTGCAACAGCACACCTGCTGAAGATTCCCTCCCACTTCATCTCTAGTGGATCCCACAGATCTTCCCCTCCTCACCTCCCTCCTATGACTTTGTTTTGTCTCACCCCACAACCCCAGCAGGCACTCCCTTGAGAACCTACTCTGAGCAGGGAAGCATGGAGATTAATTGCAGATATTCACCTCTCCCTCTGATTTTCCAGGTCCAATCCCCCAGTCTCATCCCCAGCTCTGTAGCAGAACACATGCTGCAGCCTTCCTTCCCTCCCTACACCCATCCATCTTCAGTGGATCACACAGATCTTCCCTTCCAAAACCCCTTCCCACCACTCATTAGTGTGCCCTAGCCACCCACTCCAGCAGACACTCCTTGGGAATCCAAGACTGCTGTAAGCAAGGAAGCAAGATAAATGCAGATCTTCACCTCTCCCTCCTTTCCTCCAAATCCAATCCAGATGCCAGACTCACCCCAGCTCTTTAGCAAACCTTCTGCTGTGGCCTCTCCTCACTCTCTGTCCCCATTCCCAGGGGAGTAACCAAGCAGATCCTAGACTAACACCCCACTTTCCTCCCTCTCATGGGCCTCCCTCCGCCCCACACAAGCCTTTCCCATTCCTAAGTCTCAGGTCCCAACATCCAGAAACAACTCTTACCTGGAACCCTCCACTACCTACACCTATCAAGACCCCAAAAGGTTTTCCTACAAGCAACACACAGCCACCACACTCTCCTAAGAACCAGAGAGGAAACAAAAATCAAGGAACACTCACCCAACAAAGACGAGACAAGATATCAGCACCTAGAATTACAAATCTTCCTAATCCCAGATGCATAGACCACAGTATAAAAACACAATCAATGACAACCAAGACAATATGTCTCCACTAGAGCACAGCAAGCCTACTAAAACAGGTGGTGAATATTCTAATATAGCTGAAGCACAAATAAAAGACAGCCTTTATAAATATGGCAGAGGTACTTAAAGAGGAAATGAATGAATCCTTTAAAGAAAATTATAAAAACTCAAACAGTGGAAGGAAACAAATAAAACCAACTAAGACTTGAAAGTGGAAATAGAATCAATATTTTTTTAAAAAGCCAAACTGAAGGAAATAGGAAAATTAAAAATTTAGGAACTTGAACAGGAAGCTCAGGGGCAAGCTTCACCAACAGAATATAAGAGGTGGAAGAGAGAATCTCGGGCATTGAAGACACTATGGAAGAAATGGATACATTGGTCAAAGAAAGTGTTAAATCTAAAATATGCCTGGTATACAGGATCCAGGTATTGGGGAACACTAAGAAAAGACTAAATATAAGAATAACACAACTAGAGAAAGGAGAACAAACACAGTTAAAGGCATGGAAAATGTTCTCAACAAAATCATAAAAGAAAATTTCCCTGACCTGAAGAACAAGTTGCCTATCCAAGTGCAAGAAGCATACAGAACACCAATAGAATGGACTAGAAAAGAAAGTCCTTTCAGCACAAAATAACCAACAGATTAGATGTATAGAACAAAGAAAGGAAAGGTGCAATGGAAAAAGAACAAGTAACATACAAAGTCAGAACTATTAGAATTACACCTAACTTCTCAATGGAAACTCTAAGCATCTGAAGTTCCTGGACAGATGTGCTACAGGCTACAAGAGACCACAGATGCCAGCCCAGACTACTATACCCAGCAAAACTTTCCATCACCATAGATGAAGAAAATAAGGCATCCCATGATGAAACCAAATTTAAGTAATATCTGTTTACAAAAACAGCCCTACAGAAGATACTAGAAGGTAAACGCCAACCTTAAGAGATTAAATACATCCAAGAATACATGGGTAATAAATAATCCAAGACTAACAAAATCAAAAGAAGGGAAGCATACAGATACACACACACACACACACACACACACACACACACACACACACACACAGAGGAATCAACAATCATTGCTCACTGATATCTCTCAACATCAAGGGTCACAATTCCCCAATAAAAAGACACAGACTAACAGAATGGTTGAAAATGACAGGCTCCATCCCTTGGATGCATCCAAGAAATATACCTCATCATTAAGGATAGCCATCATCTCAGGGTAAAGCTATGGAAAAAAAAAAGTATCCAAACAAATGGACCTACAAAATACATTGATGTAGCCATCATAATATCTGACAAAACAGACTTCAAACAAAAACTAATCACAAGAGATAGGGAAACACACTACAAACTCATCAAAAGAAAAATTCACCAAGATAACATTTCAAGTCTTAGCATCTATATACCAAACATAAGGGCACCCCAGTATATAAAAGAAAGTCTACTACAGCTTAAATCACATATTGAACTGTGATCCAATAGACAGGCAATCAAGACAAAAACTAAACTGAAAACTAATACTGGAGTTAACTGGTGTTCTAAACCAACTGGACCATATATCTCAGACACAAAGCAAGCCTTGGAGACCAGAAAGCTGAAATAACTTCTTTCATCCTATCTGACCAGCACAGATTAAAGCTGGATCCCAACAACAACAGAAAGAGCAAAAAAACTTACAAACTAATGGAAATTGAACAACAACCTACTGAATGAAAAATGGGTCAGGACGATAATTAGGAAAGAAATCAAAGACTTTCTTGAATTGAATGAAAATGATCACACAGCTGAGCACAGTGGAACATACCTTTAACAACACTGACAGTACTCAGTGTCAGAGGCAGGTGAGTTCAAGATCAGCCTGGTCTACAAAGCAAGATCCAGGACAGCCAGAGCTATTACACAGAAAAAAATCTGTCTGGAAAAAAAAGAAAGAAAATAATACACAATATACTCAAATGCTCAAACTTATGGGACACAATGATGAGGCAAGTTCATAAAACCAAAAGTGCCTACATTTTAAAAAATGGAGAGCTCTTACACTAGCAACTTAAAAGCACACCTGAAAGCTCTAGAACAAAAAGAAGAAATCACAAGAAAAAGGAGCAAAGGACAAGAAGTAATCAAACTCAGGGCTGAAATCAATAAAATAGAAACAAACAAAATATGAGGAATCAATGGCATAGAGTTGGCTTTCTGAGAAAATAAATAAGATTGACAAATCCTTATCAAAATTAACTGAAAGGGAGAGAGAATATCCAAAATAACCAAATTAGAAATGAAAAGGAGGACATAACAACAGACACTGAAGAAATTCCCAGAGAATTATAAAGACATGGTATAAAAACCTGTACTCCATCGATTAGAGTATCTAAAAGAAATGGATGGTGTTCTCAGTACTTACCACTTAACCAAAGTTAAATCAAAATCAGGTAAGCAACTTACATGAGCTGATAGCCCCTAGTAAAATAGAAGTAGTCTTGAAAAGTCTCCTGATCAAAAAAAGGCCAGAGTCAGATGGTTTTATTTCAGAATTCTACCAGACTTCTAAAGGACACTTAATGCCAATACTGCTTAAATCATTCCAGGAAATTGAAACAAAAGGAACATTGTCCATATTGTTTTACAAGGCAACAGTTACTCTTATACCCAAACCACACAAAGACCCAAAAAAGAAAGAGAATTCAATCCACTTTCCCTTATGAACATAGATGAAAAAATATTCAATAAAATACTATCAAACCCAATAAAAAATAAATAAAAAAAAGATTATGCACCATAATCAAGTAGACTTCATCCCAGAGTTGCAGGGTTGGTTAACATAAGTAAATCAAAAAATGTAATTTATCTTATAAACAAACTAAAAGACAAAAAAAAAATACATGATCATCTTATTAGATGACTAAAATGCTTTTGACAAAATCCAACACCCCTTTGTGATCAAAGCCTGGAGAGATCGGGAATACAAGGAGCATACCTCAGTGTAACAAAGGTAGTCTACAGCAAGCCCATAGCCATCCTCAACTTAAGTGAAGAGAAACTCAAATCATTCCACTAAAATTAAGAACAAGACAAGGCTGTCCACTCTTTCTATACCTCTCCAATATGGTATGTTGAAGTCTCAGCTAGACCAATAAGACAACTGAAGGAGATGAATGGGATACAAATTGTAAAGGAAGAAGTCAAGGTATCTTTATTTGCAGATGATATCATAGTATACATACATGACCCAAAAAAAATTTCACAAGGAAACTCTTACAACTGATACACACTTTCAGCAAAGTGGCTGGATTCAAAATGAACTCACAAAAATCAGTATCCCTTCTGTTTACAAATGACTAATGGTCTGTGAAAAAAAATCAGGGAAACAAATCAAAGAAACCTTTTACAGTGGCCTCAAATAATATAAAATATCTTGGAATATCCCTAATCAAAGAAATGAAAGGCTTGTATGATAAAACCTTCAAGTCATTGAAGAAGATATCAGAAGATGGAGCATAGTAAAAATGGCCATTGCTACCAAAAGTAATCTACAGTTTCACTGCAATCCCCATCAAAATTCCAATGCAATTCTTCATAGATCTTGAAAGGATAGTTTTCAATTTCACATGGAAACACACACCCATGCATTCCCTCCCCCCCCCCCAAAAAAAGGATACCTAAAACAATCCTAAATAATAAAAGAACTTATGGAGGTAAGCGCCATCCTTGATTTCAAGTTGTACCACAAAGCTATAGTAATAAAAAACAGCATGGTATTGGCACAAAAATGGATACATCAATCAACAGAATCAAATTGAAGAGCCAGACATAAATCCTCATTCCTGTGGCTACCCAACTTTTGATAAAAAGTCCAAAAATAGACACTGGAAAAAAGAAAGCATCTTCAATGAATGGTGCTGGTCAAACGGGATGGCTGCACGTAGAAGAATCCAAATAAACCCACTCGTATCACCTTGAATAATACTCAACTCTAAATATGTCAAAAACCTGAACATAAAACCAGATACACTGAACCTGATAGAAGAGAAAGTAGGAAATACCCTTGAACTCATTGACACAGGAGAAGACTTCCTGAACAGAACACAATTAGCTCAGGCACTAGGATCAACATTTAGTAAATGGACCCTATGAACTGAGAAGTTTCTGCACCACAAGGAAAAACATTATTTGGACAAAGCAGCAGCCTACAGAATGGGAAAGGATTTTTATTAACTCCACATCTGATAGAGGGCTAGTACCCAGAATATATAAAGAACTCAGAAAACTAGATAGATATCAAGAAAACAAATAACCCAATTTAAAACTGGGGTACAGATCTAAACAGAATTCTCAATAGAGGAAATGCAAATACCTGAGAAACACTTAAAGAAATGTTCAACATCCTTAGCAATCAGGGAAATGTAAATCAAAACTACTTTGAGATTTCATCTTACACTTGTCAAAATAGCTAAGATCAGTAACAGACATGACAGCTCATGCTGGAGGGATGTGGAGTAAGGGGAACACTCATATACTGTGAATGGGAGTACAAACTATTATAGCCACTATGGAAATCAGTGTGGTGGTTCAACAGCAACATGGGAATAGATTTACCTCAGGATCCAGTGATACCACTCCTGGACATATACCCAAGGGATGCTTCCTCTTCCCACAAGGACACTCAACCATGTTCTTTACTGCTCTATTTGTAAGGGCCAGAAATCGGAAACAACCTAGATGTCCCTCAACAGAAGGATGGATAAAGAAAATGTGTTATATTACCCAATGGAATATTACTCAGCTCTTTAAAAAATGACATCATGCTATTTCCAGGTAAATGATAGAACTAGAAAAAATCATCCTGAGTGAAGTAACCCAGACCAAGAAAGAGAAACTGGCATATGGTATGTATTCACTTATACGTGAATACTAGCTGTTAAGTCAGTGATAACCAAGCTACACTCCATAGAAGCGGAGAGGCTAGGTGTAGAGTAAGAGACTAAAGAGAACAGACTGACCTTATTAGAAAACAGAAACAGAATAAACAGATACATATTTAAGGGAGGCCTGTAATGGGAGTATCAAGTGACGAGGAGAAGGAGGGGAGAAGAGGTTGTGAGAGGGAATATAAGGAGAGACACCTAAAATTAAGGGGCATTGAAAGGGTCGTATGGAAACCTAATACAGTAGAAACTTCCTAAATTATATACATGTGAAGGTTATCTAAATGAAATTGCCAATAATGATGGAAACAGAGTCCCAGCTGGACCTCTGTTGTCACCAAACAAAGCTTTCAGTTTCAGGAATGGGTTGCATCTAACTGAGTTGTTCTCCAAAGGGACCTCTCAGGAATTCCCAAACAACCCAGGCTGTTGCCAGGACTGTAGGCTGCTCTCCACAAACTGGCAGAAATACCCCATTACTGAAGACAACACCTATAATACTCACTGAACATGGAGATGTCAAGTCTGTGCCTATGTAGAGCCTTCATTCCTACTTTCCAGTGTCTGTGGTACACAAGGAACTCTGCACACTATCAAAAGGCAAATGTAAGCACCAAGCCAGCCACAAACCCTTTATTACCTGCAAGGTATGCTAGTGCAATGGTGGCACAGAGCTTGTGGGAGTAACCAATGAATAACTGATTTGACTTAGGGCCTATTCCATGAGATGGAATCAATCAATACCCAACACTGCTTGGGTGACCAAGAACCAAAGATTAGATAGCCCAGTGACCTGGTGTAGAATCAAATACTATGATTCTAAGAAAGAAAAGTAACAGTAAAATGACATTCTGCCATATTCATAGATCAGTGCCTTGCTCAGTCATCATCAAAGAAGCTGCCTCCTGCAGCAGATGGGAACAAATACAGAAAACCAGCATATGGGGGAGAGAGAGAGAGAGAGAAAGAGAGGGACTCAGCCCTAAATGGGGTGTCCCCATCAAATCTCTCTCTCAGGTCCCTGGGAACCCCACAAAAGAGCAGGCAGAAAGTGTTTAGAGCCAGAGGGGATGGAGGACATCAAGAAAGCAAAACCCTACAAACAACATGAGCAAAACTCATATGAACTCACAGAGACCGAAGCAGCATGCACAGGGTCTGCAGAGGTCTGCACCAGGTCCTTTCTATATATTGTGCCTTCCAATTTAGTGTTTTTATGTGATCCCTGAGTTCGGTAATGAGTGATTCACTGATTCTTGTGCCTTCTGTTGGGCTCTTTTCTTTCCTTTTGTTTGTCTTGTCCAACTTCAGTGTTATAGTTTTTGTTTTATCTTATTATATTTTATTTTGTTATTTTTTTAAATGAATGAATGAAAACATAGCCACTAGGGTAAAGGTTAACAACTAACTGACATTTATACCTGCTGGGAGAGGGAAAATTAGTTTTCTCCAACAGAGTGACATTGGGTATGACAGCCACTTCAGGGAAGGCTTCATGTTCAGCAGTAGTTGATCAAAATATAATGGACTCTATAGGTTTTTGGTGTTTTTATTTAGTTACAGTTTTGTTTGGGATTTCTTTATTGTTTTTGGTTTGGGTTTTGTGTTTTTCCCCTCTTTTGTGATGGTGTTTTATTTTGTTTTCTTGATTTTGGGGGGTTTTGTGATATTGGGTTTTTGTTTGTTTGAAAAAGAATTTAAGTTGGGTGGGTAGGGAGGGAAGGAGGACCTGTCAGGACTTGGGAGAGGAGAAGAATATGACCATAATATATTTTAATTTAATATTGCTTTAAGCAATGAAAATACAATTAAAGAAGAAGAACTTTCAGTAGCTAACTGTGAGCAACAGTGGCTAGAAGAGACTAAAGATGAATAAATGGCAACTGTCTTATGTTGTCTACATTTGTTCCTGATGGGCTTTCATGGTTCAATATTTACCAAGAGAGTGTGTTGAGCTGTGTAAAATCTGTTTGCACTGTCCCGAGACCCACAGAATACTCTTAACTGAGAACTGCTCCTAGTGATGATTATCTCACTCTTCCCATTGCTAAGCATGGCATCCCACTCACTGAGAGCCACCATCAGCCCTTGGAAATGGAAGACACATTGAGAGATATCAACCTTTGGGGACCATCTCAAGGGCACTACAACTGCAACACGCTCATGCAGATTCCCTGTATGCATACCTTAGCACAAGAATCACTGCATCCCAGCTCCTTGCTCTCTCTGGTTTGGCAGCTCTTTGCTTCTCACTGGCAGTTGATGACTTTCTCGCTGAGTATATGAAGTGGTTACACAATGTTAGGACTACTGTAAGAGCATATGCAACCATGTAGCCATTGTGTGAAAAGATGAGTTTGGATGTAGATTGGTTTCATCATTATAATAGGCTATGTACCCTTGTCCTCACTGGAAAGGAAGGATGTCATCAACACTGCAGATGTAAAAGAGTTCAATGTGGTCACTGCAACTGAAGGTCAGTCAGCTATCCTATTCTCTCTGGGGACTCCATCAACCTTCCATATGACATTGTAAAATGCAACCTCATTCTCTGCTCCTAGAACTTTGTAAAACCCAGTTCCCACCTGTCTTAGTTAGGGTTTCTACTGCTGTGAAAAGACACCATGACCACAGCAACTCTTATAAAGAAAAACATTTAATTGGGTGGCTCACTTACAATTACAGAGGTTTAGTCTATTATCATCATCATGACAGGGAGCACGATGGCATGAAGGTAGATGTGGTCCTGAAGCTGAGAGGGCTACATCTTCCAGGCAACAGAAAGTAGACTGACTGTCACTGAGTGAAGCTTGACTGACTGAGTGAAGCTTGAGAAAAGAGACCTCAAAGCCGGCCCCCACAGTGACACACTTCCTCCAACAAGGCCACACCTCTTAATTGTGCCGCTCCCTTTGGAGGCCATTTTCTTTCAATCCACCCATCTGAAGGAATTACCATGCTGCTGCAGATACAAGGCCATACCTTACTGTTACAAGTTCAGATTTCTAGTCACAACCATTTTTAACTTATTTATCCATCTACAAGGCACTTTAGGGCAAGAATAAAGTTTCCACTCATGCCACACTATCATTTCTCTTTTAAAAGTAATTTAACGTGTGTTTGTGTGTGTGTGTGTGTGTGTGTGTGTTGCTTGTGTGCTATGACAGACATGTGGAGGTCAGAAGACAATTGGTAAGAATCTTCCTCTGCCTCCACCATCTGCAATTGTATTCACATTAAAAATCTCAAGGCTATAAAAGCAAAACAAAACAAGACATTGAAAAGAACAGAAGCAAGGGCAGACCACACACACACACACACACACACACACACACACACACACACACACCAGATGTAACACCAAGAAACTTAGAAAACAAACAGAAAACGAAATCTCTGCAAAGCTAGCAGGAATATGTACCCAGCGACACTTTGAACTGGCATCTTCTCATCTACTTGATCTCTTCCTTTCGAGCAGGGTTCATCAAGCCATTGCTGAACTTTCTGTACCTACTTAAAAGCAGGGAGTTGGAGGTAGCACGACTTTAAGGATCCAAAATCAGTACATAGACCTATTGCTCATGCATAATATTAAATTCTGGACTACCAGATGCTCTGTGTTCTTAGATGTGCCATGTGGGAAACACATACCAACACCTACAAGGTGCCTGTTTGTAAAGTCAGGCCTGACCTTGAACTACTATTATAGTAGAATGAGCCAAATCTGGATGTTCATAACAAAGTAAGAAAAATTTAATTATGAGAAATTGTTAATATTTAAAATAGCTTGAGGAGACATAATGGTCAAATATAATGTAAGTTATCATTTCAGCAAATCTACTCTAATGAAACATTTCTAGATGGTTAGAGAAATAGAGATGTGAAATCTACATTAAACATTGTTAAGAACTGTGGTGATGGAGACTAGGTAAAAGCAGACAAGGAGGCAGACTAATGCTTACAGTCAGGCAGGTTGTGCTGCTGGCCTCTGCACTTGGTTGCTGGGCCAGTTAGGCAGGGCTATGCAGTGGCGTCCTCGACTCTCACATACTAGACAGTAGCGCATCTGCTTTAATCCACCTCACTGAGACCAGCGTCACGTGTTCACAGAGAAACAATCTTTAGAAGCACTCTTCCTGCTAACGTAAGACGGTGTGAACGTATTAAATTCCATTTTTATAATTGCATCTCTTTCTCTCTCCGTGGAAATCCCTGATAAAATGCAGAGGGAAAGGATTAGATTTAGCGGCTTGCCATTCAGACTCCAGGGAAGCAGAAACACAGAAACACGAAGCAAACGCTGCAGGACCAGAGGACCAGGGCCCTTCCGAGGTGTACTGAGGGAAACACCGTTTGCAGGGGAAAGAGAGGCACCAACAAAGAGAGAGAGAGAGAGAGAGAGAGAGAGAGAGAGAGAGAGAGAGACAGAGAGAGAGAGAGAGAGAGAGAGAGACAGAGAGAGACAGAGACAGAGACAGAGAGACAGAGACAGGGAGAGAGACAGAGAGAGACAGAGAGACAGAGAGGGAGGGAGGGAGGGAGGGAGGGAGGGAGGAAGGAAGGAAGGAAGGAAGGAAGGAAGGAAAAAATGGAAAGGGAAGGGAAGGGGAAAGAAAAAGGAAAAAGGGGAAAGGGGGAAAGGGGGAAGGAGAAAAAGGGAAAAGGGAAAAAGGGAAAGGAAAGGATAGCAAATTGGAGTTTTTCTAACTATTTCAAATTATGACTGAAAAGTCCGTTCCAAGCCATAGAGTCACTGAATTGAGCTAATGGAAGAGAAGTTTCTAGACAGGGATGTGAAATTAGTGTGAAACAGCCTCCATTACTATGATGGTCATGATTATTTTGGAAGGGAAAACCACTGAGAGGAACAGGGTAGTCAATGGCGCTAAGGGCCAGGAGCTGCTCACGGAGCTGTAGCGCGCTCTGTAGTTCTTGTAACAGGATAAACTTTCCTCCGCAAGGCTGAGTACCGGTAGAAGTGCTCAGAGGCCAGTTTCCACCAGTCTGTCAAAGGAGAGTACCATTTAGACCAGGTAAGGCTTCACAGGAGAGAAATGGAGAGAGCTAACATGCCCTGCTAGCTTTTACTAGGTGCAGGCTACTCAGGTACTGTGCTGAAATGGACTTGGTCCATGGACTCGTCATTCAGATCCTCGCATGCCAAAGGCCGCAAAAGAAGGAATGTGCAGGGCCTGCTCGAAATGGGGACAACAGAGTAACACAGGAGAGCTGTAGTACTCCAGTTTGCCAGAGAAGTACAATTTACATCGGTCCCATGGAGGGGAGCTACTGGAGATGGAGAGGAAGAAGATGGAGAAGTAGGTGAAGCAGGGAGGGGGAGAAGAGACGGAGGAGAAAAAGAGAGAGGAGAGTTGGTAGGATGTTAAGAAACTGGCTCATGCAGTCATGGAGCCCGGCAGGTTCACAGTCTGCAGATGAGGCTGGGAGATGGAAGAGTAAGGATAAGTCAATGCTGCCAATGATCTGGAGAAAGAATCTCCGGTTCCTCAGTAAACATCGCTTTGTCTGTGGTGAGGCTTTTTAACTGATCCCACGAGGTTCACCCACACTGTGGGGCAAAATATAATTTACTTGATCTATTGATTTAGATGTTAATCTCATCTAAAGGACACTGCCAGGCATAGGCTTTTTTTTTTTTTTTCACTAAATATTTGGGCATGGTGGCCAAGGCCATAATGTTCTGCATTCCAGGCCAGGCTGTTTGTGAGGGAGCCGGGTCTGTCCATGATTTGTCTCAGACCAAGACGCCGGTTAACAGTCTATTTAGGAGGAGGCTATGGGGGTGTGGCTAGTAAAGTGGGGATGTATAGTGCCTTCTCCTCTGAGACTGTGAGTCCACTTCATCCCACAATCTTGTGGCTGTCAGGCCGCCTCCGCATCCTCATTGTCATTGCCAGGAGCTTGATCGGGAAGCAGGGGAGCTGAGCCTTCTGCCTGGCTTGCTGCTTTTAGTCAGACAGCAGCGGGTCCACCCTAAACTGCTTTGCATTTCAAAAGGCCTGGAGAAAAGGACAGGCTTTCGTTTATCAGCATTGAAGTTCTTTAAAGCAATTCATATTTTTCTTTTTCAGGTCGAAATAAGTAATGACATTGACTCTGAAATGCGGCTCCTGGACTTGAGTTAGGGAACAAAGAACCACTGGCCTCTGGCACTGGGGATCCTACAGCGTCACCTTCCTCCCAGACGGCAGGACTGCAACCCCTGCGGGCCAGCGAACAGGGAGCTGCAAGGTCTTTGGTCTCAGCCTGTGTGTAACATTAGCCTTGTTTGCTAGATGCGTTCTGGGTGTTTGGGTGGGTGTTTTTTTTAGTCATCTTCTTCTTACATGAGCACTTGTAAATTGTAAAAACAAAACAAAACAAAAAAAAAAAGAAGAAAGAAAAAATGGTTTTTAATTTTTTTGTTTACAATATTTAACTTGAGGCATGCAAAATGAAAAAAAGAACCTGTGAAAATTTTCTCAAAGTCATTTCTAAGGAGACTGTCTGTGGTGCTGAGGTGAGTGTGATATCCAGGCTGCTGAACCCTGCTGGGCTAATGGGTTTGTGTAAACAGACATTGCCTGTGGGCATCAGACACAAGGGTAGACCTGTGGCAGCTCACACAAAAGCAGGATTCAGTTTTCAATCTAAGCCTGGATCACTGTTTAAACAGCACCAGACACAGACAAAACGTGGAGTCCCTTGTTCTCAATTTCTGAAGACTCCACAGCCATATTATGGCGATCTAAATTCCAGATTCATGCATATCTTGTGCTTGCAATATTCTGATGTTATATGTGTTGTGAGTACAAAAGATGAGAAATGATTAGTGGAGGCCCTTCCCCAGTGGAGGGAGCTGGGCTGTCTCTGAGGCTCATATTTCCTGCTCTCTGTTTCACTCCCAACACTGATGTCAGACCTAAACATACAGCTCAAGTGCTGCAGGATAGAAATCACAACCATAAATCTCTAGCCAGAAACTTTTAGGATATTCAAAGGGAACATTCAAATCCTATGGAATTCTCTATAGAAACCTGTCAAGAAAATATTTATGTTTGAGGTTCATCAATTTTTCACTTTTCCATTCATTGCAAGAACCAAAAAAAAAAAAAATATGTTGGAAACCCAATTTTCTAAGGAAAAAGAAAGGTCTATCTTGAAAAATAATAAAACAAATGTAGGGCTTTTTAAATTTAAGCAAAATGTACACATGGTGAAATGCATAGATTTTAAGGATACAATGTAACTAATTTTGAGAAATGGACAAACTGAATTACCAGTGTTTCAATCATAATTCATAACATGTCTGACACTTTAGAAAACATCCTTAGTGCCCCCTTTTCCCTCAGTCACCAATGATGCCATCAACCCCCATTATAAACGTACCACATTATAAACTGCAGTGTGCCTGAGTTAGTCTACTGATCTAAATGTTAATCTCATCCGGTTTTCACTAAATATCTGGACATTGTGACATGGCCAAATGGATACCTAAAACCTGAGTTGGTTCTCAATGCTGAAGTTTAACTGCATTGCTAATTAACTGCTCACGATCTAAGGCAGGTGCTTGTCTCATGTCAATGTTTTTCTGTCTCTCCATTAGTTCCCATGTGAAAATCCATTTGACTCCTTTTGTATACGCATGAGAATGAGTTTTCTCTCTGTCAAAGTTCTGTCTGTTCACTGTTTGCTCCAGAGATGGTCCAATGTGACTCATATATCTCTAAGACACCCATAAAACACTGGAATTGTTGTAAATTTTTGTACGTTTGTGGAAGTCTCTCTGTTCCCCCTTCTTCCTCTTATGTACATAAATTTCATGAGTCTGCTAATGATCAGAATTGCAATCATCTCTGCCCTAATGCCTCTAAGTTCATGTCCACTAGGTTGTATCCTTTCAGTCAGCTGACACTGACATTCACTGAGTTCTATCCTACAGAATAAATTTTGATTCTAAATGAGAAGGAGCTCTTGGAACCTGAAAGATGGTGCCATCAAACTACAATTCTGCAACTGGGAGAGCAGGAGCCCAGGACAGGGAGTGGAAGAATGATACAAAGCCCAAGTCTTCTCTCGGGACCACCTTGGCACCAAGCCTGGCCAGTCATGGCCCAAAGCCAGCAAAATTCAGGCAGGAGACAGATGAAAGGATGAGAGGATTGTCAGGCACAAGTGTCCTGTGCCTAGAGCAGTCCACCTCAGATAAAAAATGAGAGAAAGTGTCCCCGGATCTTAGCCTCCCTTCCACCTGCCATCTAGAGGGAGAGGATGTGTCTCCAAAGCAAAAGAAACTTGTCTCCACACTTCTCCAAAATTTGTCTCTTGTTTAGAAGACAACTTGGCACCTTGTTCTAGAGAAATATTAACTCATTTCCTTATTCCTTCTGAGAAAAAAAAAAAAAAAAAACCAGGAGTCTTGCTGTCCCTACAGACCTAAGTAAGAAGAGAGGGAGCTATCTTTGAGTAGCTGAACCTGACAAGATATGGCAACGTGCTGCCTACTTGCTTCATCCAATGAACAGCACACTCCTGATAGGAGAAATTTGTCTCCATTAGAATCAAATAAAATGTACGTTGTGAAGACAAAAGAAAACATCATGACTGCTAAATCGAGTAACAAATAAAAACCAAAATTGCACTTTTAATCTCTGAAAATTAGAATCTTGCCAAGATTAAACAGACCTTAATTTTTAAAATGACATTCCCAAGATGGTCTCACTATGCTAAACACCCTGGGTGAGAAGTTTTAAAAAAAATACTTACCACTGTGAGTCACTTTCATAAAGAACTTTATGGAGGAACTTTACAGTTGATTAGAATTAAGGTGTTCTGACTTGATGTCTTAGACCAAAACAGTATCTGCGCTCTTTCCAAGGGAGGCTGAGTAAAGTAGGAAAAAATATAAATAAGTGATGTGTTATGGACTGGCCACAGGCAGCTCAGTTACAACCAAGACAGATATTTATATGCTAATGAACTAACTCCAGCATAGCATTAATATGATAGTGAATGCCCTAAGCCGTAAGCAAAGCCACTGCCCAATGACATGATACAAAACTTGGGTCTTTGCAGGTGGCCACTAAGTGGTGCTGCTGGGCTCCGGAGACCTGGCTTCTCTTGCCTCTGTGTTGATAACCATCAGTAAGAGGACTCTGACTTCTGGTGTGGCCCTGGCTTCAGCATCTGTTAAACTTCTGGCACCATTGTTGAGCTCACACATGCCCACCTGTCTTAAAGACACAGAGACCTTAAATTTCTGAACTTAAAAAGTATTCCCTCAATATACAAATGGCCTGTAATATTTTGGAGTTATGGAGTCTTTTAACGTGTCCAAAAGTCAAGTTTAAATATTTGTTACAAATAAGACTGAAAATTAAGACCAAAAGTAAAACGAATGGCAAGACTTCTTCTGTGACTAAATAGTGTTCCATGTGGAAAGGGAGTGGTTACATTTTAAACATTTAAAAAAAAAATGTTTTAAAAGTGGGGGGGGAATCTCAAAAGTGGAAAACTTTTGCATGTTTTTTATGAGTAGCATCTCTTTTCTGCCTGAAAAAAAAAAAGTTTAGAGAAATTGCCACTTCTTCAAGGCTTTGGATAAGTCCCCTTAAAAACTGGGATTGGGGGAAGGGGGGAATGGTACCCACAGAGAATTAATCATTTTCTTTGAACTTGAATTCATATAAAGGGCATGAATCCTATTAAATGCTAAATATTTAAAAATGAAATATTCAAAGAATATAAACTATGCTTGGCTTGAACTTGAGAGATAAGTTAAAAGAATAAAAGAAGAAAGGGAGGAGAAAGAACAAAAAGGAAGAGCAGAGAGAGAATTAGGATGAAAGAATCCAAATAGAAAAGTACTTCCCCTGGATTTGGACAGGGCTGGTCCTTACCTCACTTTTGCTTGGTTGGTCAAATGGTTTTGTTTGTTTTGACTGAGTGAAAACACTGGATTATTTTCCACCAAGAGCACACTTTCCCCTTTCTCTTCAGAGCTGAAAAGAACTAGTCTAAAGAAATTGATAACTTGGGTGGTTTTCCCCATAGAATTTGCTTTTATAGAGAACCATGTTGAACTGTAAATGACCACTAACCAACCAACACTAACAACAAAAAGACCGTGGCCTAACTAACACAGCTGCCTATTCCTCCCCTTATTCTCAAACTACGGAGAGACCAGCACGTGGACTTCCTAGAGATCTTGACCTCTCCTTGTTTCATCCTGTGTCGCTGCCATTCTCAAATCATAACAACATTCAAAATGCTTGCAGAAGCTTACATCTTTCCTAAGTCTAGCCAAGGAGCACAGAAAGTCACAAAGAATGGTGGATTTTTTTTTTTCTTAAGGACAAGTCTCAAAAGCTAACTGTATAGAATTCCTACTTACATACATCATTTGTCAAAGTTTGATCTACCCAAAACTTTGCATCAACGAAAGCTGGGCACTAGAGCCTATATTCTAGGTGACATTGTATCCATCTGAAACTAAGAACAGTAAACACATATAGAAGAATATTGAGCAGTCTCTTCCATTCACTTCAAGAATATAATCTTGTTGAAATGGAAGTCTTGATTTCTTAATTGTTATAAATTATTTTTAAAAAGAGGCATATACTTTCCAGTATTATGAAAGATATCATCATCAGCTCCATGCAATAAAAATTTCTACTTCTGTGGCCAGTGGTGGCACACGCCTTTAATCCCAGCACTTGGGAGGCAGAGGCAGGCAGATCTTTGTGAGTTCAAGGCCAGCCTGGTCTACAGAGCAAAATCTAGGAAAGGCAAAAAGCTACACAGAGAAACCCTGTCTCGAAAAACAAAAAACAAACAAACAAACAAACAAAGTCTACGTCTTACTTTTTTATCTGGTCTTTATGGTCACAAAGAAAACCTAATGTTTAATCTGAGAAACACCAAGAGAAAATACTAAATCCATAATTGTCCCATTAAAGCTAGCTGTATTTTGGGGTGCACTCAGGACTGACCAGTTGGCTGTCTCATCCTAAGTCAGGATTTGGGAGAGGAGCCCCTGCTGGCCTCTTGAGGTGCTTTTTATAGGAGAGATAAGATGTTCACAGGGGTGAGAGAGTGGGTTGTTATATAGTGTTAGAAAAACACAGTGAAAGGAAAGGAACAAGGGTCAGGAATGGGAATGGGGTCACAAGTTTAGTGGAGGTTGTAAAACATGTTTGGCAGTTTACATCAGACCTAAGAAACAGAAACTTATTCTTAATTACAAATAGAAACCTTAACTTGCAAGGAGTTAACGTAGGAATTTACTCTTTAACTGCAAACAGAAACCTTAACCTGCAAGGTCTATTGTTCCTATTTCAATCTCATAATGTATGATACTAGATCATCCTGTTTTCTTAATTCTGCAGAATGTATTTTGATTTTCCTGCTCTTGGAAATGACTCTAATTTGAAGAGCCATTCCAATACAGGGCTCAGTCTACCCAGAACAGCATTAACAGGTTAGACCTTCCACTGAAAAACAGTCCCACTCTGTTCCACAAACTCTTTGGAACTGATCAACAATGTCCTTATTTTATTCTATTTGATTCAATAGTATATAGTGCTTAGGAAAGTGGGTCAGGACAGGTAACTGAGAATATATGATCATTTGTATGCTGATGATTTCTTTCTGCTAAAGTTGAGCTCAGCCAAGCATGGTGGCACAGGCCTCTAACCTCTACTTCGTGGGAGGCTGAGACTGAATGAACACAAACTCAAGAACAGCCTAGGCAGCCTAGTGGGAGTCTGTCACAAAAGTTAAAAGAGGGAGAGGAAGAAAAGAAAGAGGAAGAGGAACAGGGAGAGAGGAAGAGGACTAAAAGAAGAAAAAAGAAAAAGTAGTCATTGTTGTAGAAGTTTAAAGTTTAAAAAGGTGGCTGCAATGTTTTTTCAGTGGTGGAGCACATGACTAGCACTGAATCCAAGACTCTAGATTCAATTACCAGCACTACAAGAATTAAAGTGGAAAAAATTAAATAAAAAATACAACTTTTCAAAGTTAGCCTGCCTTTCTCTTCACTTTCTTTTCTTGAAAAATACATTATTCTTAAGAAACTTACAATTGAGAAAAATTTAAAACTTTATTGTATCTTCTTCCTGGACTAGTTCCAAGTACTGCTTATTCCACAGTACTCTAGGAAGTTATTTTAGTCGCTGAAAAGTGCCAACATATTCTCTCTGAGCATAAAATGTTTCCAAATGTAGCTGACATGACAGATAATTTAAAAATGATTAGGTGAACTGGGCTTGAGTATCAGATAGCTGGAGTCCAGCACTCAAAAGCCTGGGGCAGGAGGATTGCTAGAGCCCAGAAGTTGAGGGCCAGCAAGATAAATATATATTTTTTTGTTTTAATGTAAGCAAAAAGGGCTGGGGATATGGATCCCTGGTTAAGTGTGAACTGCTTGTCTGCTGCTCTTGCACAGAACCCAAGTTCCTAGCATCCACATCGGGCGGCTCACAACTGCCTTTAATTCCAGCTCCAGAGGATCCTATTCCCTCTTTTGGCCTTTGCAGGCTCTGGCGCTCAGGTACACACCCCCATGAGAGCATGCTCTTTCTCCGCAAGCTGAACTCATAGCATTGAAAAGACCTGTGGTATCTCCTTGAGCCTGGTTGAGGAGGAGGCTGCTGAGGCTGCTCACAGCATCCTCAGCCTGTCTCCTCTGCATTCATTCCACAGCTACCTTCTGTGGAGTTCCTAGTGACCAGGCTTTTCTGGTCAGCTGTTCTGTGGTGACATGTGATGCAAGTCTGTATAACCCCCATCATTCAAGTTGTAGACCACCTGCTGTTGGCCTGCTCTGTGTCACCTGTCTCTCCCTGCTGTTCTCTTACCAGAGTTATTAGCCAGAGGATTTGGTTTTGGTTTTGGTTTTTTGGTTTTTTTGTTTTTTTCCTGACTTCACTTTTGTCTTCTCAGGGAAAAATCAGAAGAAATCTCAGACCACCAGTCTCTGTTTTTTACTTTCCACAACACAGACCAGCTTGGACTTGCTGTACCTGCTTTTTCGCTTATAGCTTAAGCACAATTTTGTGTGCTCTGAACAACCTGCACACTATGTTTTACGAGCCAGCATGCAGATAGCTTGCCTTCAACGGTTGCATGACAGGTCCTGAGGAAGTTAGTGTGCTAATAAATTGCTTAAAATTACTCTTTGGCCTTCTTTACATTTCCATCCCTCATAAGCCTCTTTAATGAAAGAGGAACACTTTTATTTCTTATTTCTATCTAAATGAAAAGCAAACTCACTAACTGCAGATTTACAATGGTTTATGAAGACCACCTGCACTCATATATGAATGTCAGAGCCCAGTGAACATAATTATTACTACTGAACTCAGATGTTGATAATACAAACAGATATTGCTGCGAATATTAACCAGCTTTCCATTTTCCTCATCAATACCTACATTGTAGCCTACAGGCTTTTCTTTGCATTGCCTGGGGTTTTTATTATTATAAACTTTCATTATTCAATTCATTTATCTATCCAATATGTATAGGCATTTATTTGGATTCTCATGTAGCTTTTCATCTTTATCATGCTTTTAAGATTCCACCATTCTCTGGGCTTGGTGCTTTAAGCAGAGTAGAGTGTAAGAAGTAGTAAGGTAAATATCTTCATTTGTTTGAGGCAGGGTCTTAGGAATGGCATGGAACTCACAGAGACCCATCCACCTGCCTCTGCCTCCCGAGTGCTGGGATTAAAGGCAGGTGCCACCATGTTCAGCCTGCAAGTTAACTATCTTTAAGACTAGAACTCAGCACAAGTCTTGTGGCTTACTTAGCTTGTTTCTAGAGGACAAGCAGAACTTGTTAGTTCACTTTATTGCTTTTAAGCCACTTGCTTTATGTAATGGATTTAAAACATCAGGTGACAACTGTTAGACTTTTTAATGTCACAAAGAAAGGTATTGATGACAGACATCAAACTGCCTGAAACAGACCCAGAGATCAAAGTCCCTCCACTGGCTGTGAAATGCCCTGTGTGATCACAGGCCTTCAGGGGCTGCTTTGGCTAGATCCTTATTAAAGTAGGAGGTTCGGGCAGTGGGTTCAGCAGGTTCTAGTCCTGTTTCCTTTTTTCTCATTTGTTTCAGGGCCGGTAGCCATCTACCTTCCTTGATTTCCTTCCATGAAAACCTTGCATTTCCATACCCTTAACTAAGGGGCTGCATAATAATTACACAAAACCTTTAAGAAAATGGAGTTTCCGTTAAAAGTTCAGCTGCAGATCTGGGCTGCCATGTGACAGATGCTGGTACAAACCCAGAGTATTATTAGCATCAGTAATAATTGTAATAAGAACATGCTTAGTTTTCTTTGAAAGATGTAGACGTTACTTTTTTTTTTTCCTTTCACATAACTCAAGGGAAATGTGGGTGTGAACACTTCAAAACACTTTCAGATCCTCAAGGGAAACTCTGAAGTGAAGAAAATTAGAATTAATGCCTGCATCAGTTCCTAGAGAGAAACGCCTGACACAGACAACGAAGCAGCTTCTCATGCTTCATAGGTGAGAGCCCCACTGCGAACTCCGGGGCTGCACAATGAGAAATCTCTGACTGTCGATTTTTCTGAGCGTTCTTACATATGACCAACAAGAGCTCCGCTGCCTAGCAACCTCCTGCATACATAGCAGAGCCAAGGAGCAAAAGACTGACAAAAAGGTCCCTGGCACTCCCAGTAGGTTTTTGCATATTCCACATTCTGAAACTCTTGAGTTCTCTTCATAGGGAAGCTCACCCAACAATAGGATGTATTACTCTTAATTAAATCCCACTTCAGATTCATCTTAATAAAATCATTGTCAAGCGCATAACAGGTTAGGAACAGAAAACATAAAAAGTAGCCATTGCATAAAATATGCGAAAATACTGGCAACCATTTCAAACACTGCCTGTGGAAGAACACAGGGGAGAAAAGTAACATAAGAAGCTGAGTCACTGGTGTGTGGACACACTGAGGTAAAAATTACTGTAACGGAAGTCTACAGACAAGAGTGCATAGCTTCACAAAGCAGTGTTTCGCTCCCACTATGACAAATCCAGATGTTAGTTAAAATCCTGTCTGTGTGAACTAAGAGTGGGCACTTCCTTTTCAAGCTACCTCTCTTTTGCCTCTCTTACACTCACTATCGTTATTGCTTTCTTCTGAATAAGATGCCCTCCTTTGGTCTGCTGACCACGCAGACCTTCATTATCTATACTTCCTGAGGGTTGCATTGCTATTTGCAACATGCTATGCCCAGAGCATGAGGTGGACCCAGGGTTATAAACATCCTCTGATACAGATAGTTTAATGAAAATTTTATTTGGTCAGACTCCTTTCCAAAAATTACTAAGAGAAAGACACTTAGATAAAGATCATGGAATAATTAATACCCCAGACATCTCCCACGCATGCCCCACATAAGAGCCATAACATGGTGAGAAAATATCTGGGGTGGAGGGAAATTTAATTTTCAAGATTTAAGTTCCTAGGAGTCATCCCCTGTGATAAATATTCCTTTATCTGCTAGTTACCAAATTGTCTCTTTCGGTGCAATAGCCAGCTTTCTGAGGCACAGACTTCTCAAAGTCCTGGAATATTTCATAGAAAAGGTTCCCCAAAGCATGCCGCATTCATCTGGCATACTCTCACCCTGCAGTTCAAGAGTTCTGGCTTACAGTCACTAAAACAGCCTTGCTTCCTGTCCTATTTTTTAGTCCATCATTAATTGGTAAAAGAAAATCCATTGACAGCTGTTCACTGAGGCATACATCTCATTCCTGGATTAGTCAGATCTGCCCTTTGGTATACGAAGCTGATGCCCCAGAAACTACTACTGACGGGGAAATTTTATTGTGGGTTTCTGCCATACTTAAGCACATTTGTCAATCCAACAGCATACACTAATGGACACAAGATTCCATGAACTCCTTCAAGCCACGTCCTGTAAGCTGTGGTGACAAGCTGTGGCTGCTGCCATTTCTTCAAAGCACTCCTGCAGAGCACCTCACATGTGAGAGGCACTGTTCAGGTGTGAGAGAAATAATGCAGAATAACAGCAGAGTCTGAGCACGGGGAGCACACAGTCTAAGCACAAGAAGACATATTAATCTACAAAGGCTCGAGCAAATAGCATTCGAGAATACCTGGGCCCCACAGAAGGTATGAGGACTCCCCTTCCCACAGAGGCCGAGCTCTGATGAGCAAAGATGATAGTCAGCCCAAATGCAGCCTTCCTTTGCTGCCTTGGGATTCTCTCAACAAACACGTCATAATAATCTGCTTGTGAAAGAAGCCCCCCAGCCCAAGGGAAAGCAATGAAAAATAATCAAATGTCCAATTTTTCCTCAAGAAGTTTATTATCTTCCTTTCCAGAGCTCAGCCTCTGAGACACCACTAGCTCACTCTGTGATGCTCAAGACACTGAGGTCAGAGCCATCTGCTCCTCTGAGCATGTGTGTGCCACATTTGAAAATAGGTGCCCTGTACCTCAAAACTCTAGGAACAGATCTGAGAACCATAGTCACCCCTATCACATAAGCCAAGGCAGCCCACCACACTCCTGAGTTGTCATTAAAGTAGGCCATTCTGCAGCTGCTGACAGTTCAGACTATTATACTTACCTCAGCCACACACAGATACCCTCTGGTTACCTCTGTGATGATCTGCCCATGCTGCCACAGGACCTGGTGTGATTGGGTATGGAAGAAACCCAGCAAAGACAACTACGTGTGAGAGAACTGTCTGAGGATAAAAGCAGTGCTCAGAGAGGGTCCTCAGGGAACCCTGGTATACTTGGGGGTTCACACAGCTGTTCCTTTGTTGTTATTTCTGACAAACTGGGTACTATTAGGACTGTTGATGAGGGCAGAGTACTGCTGAAGAAGCAGGAATGACTCTAAACCTTCTTTTGTCACTGTGATAGACAACGTGATTGTTCTTGCCTTTGTTAAACCAACTCTGCCATCTTATGGAAAGAAACGGAAGCACCCTGAGCGGCTCACTGTGTCTGCTGGTCAAAGGGTAGGACACAGCACCTCTGTCGACTTCTGGTTGCTTTTAAACCATCAAGACTTTTACCAGCAGAAATATTTGTTTTTAAATCAGTCTTTAATAGTTCTCAGATTGCTTGCTGGCCAAGATGTCACTCAAACTTGGCACTGGAACTCTATGTAAAACTCAAGTGATATTTTGTATTAATAGGAGTTTCTACTGTCATGTAACACTGTGAAGTGACTTCACTGTATATCAGTATCTTTTCTATCATATCTTGAGCTACCAAATGAATTAAATGAAAATAACTGAACTCTATCAAGAATCGTCCTGTATACTATTGGTAGCCTGTGGGGAAATGCGTCTTTTTTTTCTTACATATACTGGTGATACGTCATGTTTTCATAATTACTTTTTACATTTTTGTGCATATACCTGTCATCAGAACCTATCATTTAATAGAAAATTCATACATTTTTATGTCTCTCCGAACACATTGATTCTGAATAAGTTTACAAGTTAGATGTAATAAGCTATTATTTTCAACCATGAATAAAGATGTACATTGAAAAAGGTGAATGTTATTTTTAATGCATTTCTTTGTAATATGAGCTCAACATCCTGAATTCCCAAATCCAAAATTTAACACTTTTTGAGCACTGACATGATACCACAGGTCCAAAATTCCAAACCATGAAACTTTGGCTCATGTGTAAAATGAGTAATATGCATATGTATAAAATTACTTCTTGGGCATATAAAACAAAGGAATGCTGTGTTTAGTCTTAGAGTTTATCCCTAATTTCATTGTGAAAATATAAATATTCCAAAATTCAAGACCTGTGCTCCTGGACCTTTCAAAGAGGCATGCTTCTCCGTCTTGTGTATTAGTAAAAGAAAGCTTGGACAAACATGCATCCTGAGTGTTCCTGCGTTCTTCAGAGCAAGAGTTTATACTTACATTTCACAAGCAGTGAAAGACACAGTCCCTTTTCCAAAAAGCCCAGAAGACTTGGAAGTACTGCCAACCCACTCAACTGACTTGCCATTAGACGTGGCTAAGCTGGCTTCTCAGCCTACAATCAACTCAGCCTCCAGCCTCTACAGTTCACTCCAGGCTACCTCTCCCAAAACAGAAACTAGGACTCTCATTTTATCTCCACACCAAGTAAAGCCTTATAACTAACTAATTATACCTAATTAGCACAGGAAAGAAATGCCTGAAAGTAGGCCTCGGGGCCCAGTGTGCTGAGAGTCACACAGAGTTCTCTCTTGGCCAGGCCTCTCCTCCTTCCCTGTCTGTCACCATGTTGGTCCTATGACACCTACTGATGGTTTTTAGCGCACTCTTACCCTGCAAGGAAAAGTCATGAAACACAGACAGAACCCACTAGCAGGAGTTTTATTGAGAAAGGGAAAAGGGATAGATGTGTTCAGGCCTGCTGAAGGGACACGTGAGGGAGAGAAGCGGGGAGACTGGGGCCCTTAAAGGACCACCCCGCACATGCGCACACAAGCCCACATGGCTACTACACGCATGTGCACAGATCACATGGTCATGCCACGCACACGATTTACATGACCATGCAGCGCACGGGTTGTGTAGGACGTATGACCCGGAAATGACTAGAAAGAAATGACTAAGTGTCCTGAAGGGGCATGTGCGATCATGGGAGCGTGGCTGGAACTCCTGTCACCTACTCTTTAACTTCTTCACTGTTTGAGTCAAGTCCCACAAAATGTCTTCCACGCAGCCAAACCAGGGAGCAATAACCCGTTACCAGCAGCATAATCTCCCAGATGGAAAAGAGTGTTAAATGCATGTTGAGTCACCCACGCTGGGATTCCACCCCTAGAAACAGATTGAGTCACCCTTGAAGCGACTGCCATTCTTGACCCTGAGTTCATCACCCTCAGGTAAAAGGAAGAGGGCGGTCACAGTGCATGGGAACCTCCTGTATTGCCTTTGTGGTGTTCCTGCGGTTCTGTAACTTTATTAAAAATGGGAAAGCTTGTTTTAGTGATGCTACAGAGTGGATCTTAAATGTTCCCTCAAGTCCATGAGTTAAATGATAAATCTGCAGCCCATGAACCACAGCAAGGTAGTAGAGACTGTAGTAGATGAAGCCTGGTTGGGAAGGGGGACCTTGGGTTACTAGAATTGCTCCCTTGAGGAGATAACATGACCCCTCTTTATTTCTTCTTGTTTTACTACAAGCTACTGGCTTTTTGTTTCACTACCTGCTCTCCACCAGGATGCTTTGCCTTACTAGGAGCATAAGAGTCATGAAGCCAAGGAGTTATGAGCTCCACAACTGTGAGCCAGAGTATCCTCTCTCTTCTTGTCAGCTAATTTGTTTCAGGTATTTATTACAATAGCAGAAGGCTGACTAACACAATGACATTCCCTTGACAACATAAACATGACAATATAAAAATCATAAATACTGTGTCCCTATCTCCATTGATCAAAGACTAAAATATAGTCTAATCTCAAAGCATCAATCTATTTCAAAACAAAATAAAGACCAATTTAAATTATTATATTGAGTTTCTCTTGACTGGGCATGTAAATTCTTGTGTCTAGTTAGACAGATAGTAATGATATTAACTATTCCTATACTCTATCAAGGCTATGTGTTTAAACCACAAACTGTCATATAATTTCTTCATTCTTTCATTGTTCCTTTTTTTTTTTTTTTTTTTTTTGGCCTAAGTCAAAAAAGCTTTAACAGTATTTCTCATCTCTTAGCTCACACTCTCGAACCCTACAACCTCTTCTTCAGTTCTGGGTCTCATCATCTCTACATTAAATGCCCTTCTAATGGTACGTCAAGTGTCCCAAACACACACACACACACACACACACACACACACACACACACACACACACACACACGCACACACGCACACACACACACACTTCAAGAGAGGGACTCACTGGTTTCCCAGGCTGGTCCTAAATTCTTGGACAGAAGGGAATCTTCCATCTCAGACATCTGTGGGTGGGAAGACAGGTGCATGTTCCTGTACCTGGTAAAGCAATGCTAATTACTAAACAAAGCTGAGCTTTGTTTGCTTGAAAAGTTGGAGTAGATGCCCAACATGGTGATACATGATGATCTTCACAGCACTTGGGAAGATGCTGCAGAAGGGTCAACATGAGTTTCAAGGTCACCTGAGCTTCACATCCAAGGATAGGGAAAGTCCTCAAGAGTTAAAATGGAACAGAAACAAGGACTAGATTAAAGCTCTCCAGTGTGGTGTCTGAGGTCTTCCAGGGCCTGGCACAGTCTGAATGAATAGCTGTTCCCCTATTCCATCCTGGGCCCCTGCTTGGATTTTATCCAACATCACCCTCCTCTCTCATCCTTACATGACTATAATTCTTCCCATCACTTAACTTGTCCCCTGAAGGCAATATATTCAAAAGTCAACCCTATAGCATCATATTGAGAGGTGGCTCTTCTGTGCAATGGTCAGGTCATAAGAGGCCTGCCTTCACAAAGAAGAAGCAGGTTTATTATAAGGGCAAGATTGGAGTATAATGGTCCCCTGAATATGAGAAAGTATACGTGTATGAAAATATTGTGATGAAACCTATTGTTTTCTACAGTTAATACAAAATGCCCAAATATATATTACCCTAGTGTGCTCTGTCTCACATGCCATCAGCCATGTGACAACATAGCAAGTAGGTCTCACCAGCTACTACCCTCAAGAAATAACTATAAGAATTATAAAAAATAAATCCCCATGCTTTATAAATTCCGTGGTCTGTGGCACACTCTTATAGAAACACAAAACAGATGAAAACAATATATCATCCTAAATTCTGAACATACATAACATCTGAATACTAATTTCTAAAGAACCAACTTAGCAATTATTATTTTCAGACTTATGAGATACACAAAATTTTCAAGATTTTATATCCAGAAAGAGTTAATAAATAATTATTCTCAAACTATCATATAATTCACATGAGGCAGGACCCAGTGAGTCCTTGGAATAAGGATGTACATGACAGTAGGTAGAGGGCCCTTCTGAAGCCCAGGCTCATTATCCTTCTGATCTCTCTAGTGAAGGCTAATATATTAATGCTATGAAAAATGCTAATTTTCTGGTCTAAGGTGTTCTGTGTTCTGTCATATTAGCTCCAAAGTCTGTCATTGATTCTGTAACATATTATATGTTATATGTTAGCAATTTTCTTGGGATTTTCACTAAATTCATAGATAATAATTTATAAAATCTGCTCTCTTTTATTTTCCTAATAACTCATTTTGTCTTCTGACACCTCTCTCTTTCTCTAATATTCTCCAACTTCACTAAGAACTCTGGTCCCACCTGCACTTCTACATAGTCAACATTTTAATAAATAATTATCGGATCTTCATAATATTCCAGGCACTATGCTGGGCTGGGGGATCATTTTGAGTCACTCAGACAGATCTTACATTTGATTTTCTGTTTAGGGAGGACAAGACGTTGAGATACCAGTTACATATTTATTTTTCAATGCAAACTTGAAACAAACCAGTAAATGCAACAAAAGTTTCTTTGTCCAGCCCAGCAGGTCAGATTTAAAAATTGGAACAATGAAGGAAAGATTAATATGGCTCCTGTGTAGGAATGGCATGCTGTTTCCCTGGAATGTTCCAAGTTTTAGATAGATAGATAGATAGATAGATAGATAGATAGATAGATAGATAGATAGATAAATGGAATGAATTTTGATGATAGTGTCATAAAAAGTTAAAGGAATTATGTGATAGAAGTTAAGTGGGCAATAATCACAAGAAAAATGTAAATGTGGTACAAATTAGTAAATGTATTAAAATTAATTCACTTTGGACCACTCCTATCACCCTTTCCAAGGCTCAGAAAACATCATGGAAGAGGCGGAGAAAACCAGGACATGCTGTCTTATGATTATGACATAGTAAGACACACATGAGCTCACATTAACTGCATGGAGTCTTCAGGAAACCCATGCACACTCAGTGATAGGTGGGAAGGAGTTCCTGGGGCCAAGCCCTGTTCAGGGCAGCTATTGACAATTGAGGGCTCGTGAGGGAGAGACAGTCATTGTCTTTGATGACACAGCTACTGGGGAGTTAACCATGATCTGGCAGACAGTTCCATACCCATGCTCCCATGTTCAACCTTGGTGAAATCTAATAATGGGTCACAAGGCTAAACCAACAACCAAATAAAGACTTGAAAGTGGGATGGGAACTTAGTAAAAGGAGAGGTGGCTGTGAGGATAACAGGAAATAAGAAAGAATAGAGGGATGAATGTGGCTAGAGTGTATTATACAACACGTGTATGAAACTGTCAAAGGATAGATTAATTTTTAAAAAAATCAGTTCACTGATTTTTAAGAAATCAGTGCTGTGAAAGGTGAGCTGAACAATTTGATAGAGGAAATGGATGTGGTGGGATGGAGGACAGGCCTGCCTTCCAGAGTGGCCATAAAACTCTTCTATGAGAGTAGACCACTGAGCTGAGACCTGAAGGCTGAGCAATCAGTGGTGCAGATAACCTTGGAAGATACCTTCGGACGAGTGTGAGGCTGCATGGTAAAAAAGTAGGAGGGCATGTCTCAGGAACTGAGAAGAGTCTTCTGTGTTCAGAAGCCTTGTTTGTGGCACAAGTCAAGGGCTGTTGAGCAGAAACCATCGGCATGAATTAGTTTTATTACTATTTTTTTTCAATTAGGATACAAAGCAGTGGGTATCATTCTGGCATTTTCATACCTTTGTGTTCATTATGCGTTGCTCTATTTGTCCTCTCTCACTCTCCATGTTCCAATCTCACTGGGTTCACTTTTCTCAAGTAGACAAACCCCTTCAGCTTTCATGCCACATGGGTTGCAACCCAACTCTCTTCCCATGCATTAGGTCTTAATCAGGACTGGGTAAATTGAGTCACCTGCAATGGTGCCTGTTTGTTCAGGGAAAAAAAAAACACTAGTAAATACTAAGACTTGGATGTATTTCCTGTTTATTTGTCTTGTTTGTTTATTTGTCTTAAAGACAGTGTTTCCATCTGCAGCTCAAGATGGCCTTGAACTTGAAATCTTCCTGTTTCCTAGAGCACGGATAAAAAGCCAGTACCAATGCATCCTGCTTCATGCACCTTTAAGAAACAGAATACTTGGCAAAGAATATAGAGTCTGCATTCTTCCTCTTACTAAAGCAGAAATTAAATTTAATTTTCTTCCTCCCTGTAAGTCATCCAAACTGACGCAATGGTACCAACACACAACAAAGGACACTCTTGGTCATCTCACAGTGATGCATAAGAATTTGACTTTAGTTGATATGGAAATTCAGTCACAAAAGACATTTCTGCCTCCAGATTGTGTCAAAGTGACTTCATTAAGTGAGCTTTCACAATGCCTCTCCTATAAAGCTGCCATCTCCTGTAAGAGTTTTATTAAAGGTCTCTAATGAGAAAGCCTGGCATTAATGGTGCTTGAGGCTGGCCTTGTCATTTTGTTGATGAGAAATAGAAGATGATGGCATGTCTCCAGTTCCTGAAATCCTTTTAGAACTCTGATTGAATACATCTTTAAGGACAGTGTGTCCTGGGAAATGAAAACTGATAGAAATGGTTTTCTTGGGTTGTAGTCCTGGTTGCAAAGTGAAGAGAGAAAAGAGCGATGTCATGTCTCACGCCCCACCCTTGCTCCCTGATCTCCTTTCTCTCTCTTGCTTTTCTTCTCTACATTTACTCCCCCCTCCCATTTCTATGCTTTCTGTATTATGTGGTCACCATTCTCAATTAACACCATGTTATTCTGGTTCCCAGGCCCACCAGTCATGAATTCTGCTCTTGATTCATTGACACCATTTATAAATAATTGACTTTTATCAGTCAGGATTTTCTGATCTATCATAGAAACCGAATATTTGATTGCAAAGAGAGAAAAATCCATGGAAAGCAGACAAGCCAGACCCTGGAATCAGGAGAAGACTTCCACAAACCTTACCATTTCCACACCCATCCCACCCTTGATACTTCCCTATATTTTCTTCCTCTGCCATTCCACAGGACAACATGCTTCTCATGCCCCACCCCCAGCACACACACACCTGTTTGCCAGTCAATGATTGGAGGCTGCAAATACAGAACTCAGTGTTCTTAGAAGGATAGTCTGGCAAGCAGAGTATCTACTTTGATTTTTATTGCACAGCATTAAGGGGTTTCAAAGAGGATCACCTGAACCCCTCCATAGCCCACTGGAGAAGAGCCACAGCTCCTCCTTTTGTGCTGTTACATTTGGGGGAAGGGTTCTGACCTTGAAGCCAGTTTGCTTAAGGCACTGCCCAGAAAAAGTGGAAGAGCCCTGTATTCCACCATCCCTCCACCCACAAGGGAAGAGTCTTTCCTAGGTACCCACTAGAAAGGGGTAGTGAGGGTTTTTTGTTTGTTTTGTTTTGTTTTTTTCTTTTACTAGGAAAGGTTAGAATATTTTTCACAGGCAAACCCTGCCTTCTTACCATTTTTTTCAGCTTGGCTACAGCTCAGAAGAGCAAAAAGCCAAAGTAGCTGAAAATACAAAATTAAGCCAATGGCATTGGGGCATTAACTAAAAGCCATTAAATTTGATATTCTGCATCTTAATATTGAAGTGAAACTTTGATGATTCTGTGAAGTTTTACTTCAAGTAGTCAAATTCAGAATAAGAATACAGTAAAGAGCATGTTTGATGAATGTGAGAAACTTCCTGCAATTGGCATTTACATGAGTACATCTCCATCCTTAAGGACATGAAGGGACATAGTTACACAGATGCTTAGCCCATCAGAGCCCAGGGGAAGCAAATGGCTATGTAACTCTGTGATTAAACCAATAAGCCTCAATTAGATGGGTGTGGCACAGGCATCTGTTGCATGCTTAATCTCAGTAGCTATTTCAGATACGGGTCCCCTGTCCTCCTTGGGAGTGTATTTCAAATGACTGCAGAGTAAGGGCTGGGTGAGTTAAGGCTTAGAAAACAAACAGTATCTGGCCTGACCCTTCACTGTCTGTGGCAGATGGGAGAGCTGGCCCTGAGGTCATGAGAGTGGGAGAGCTGGTCCTGCCCCTCACTGGCTACAGAGAGTGGGCAACACAGTAAAGCTGACCCTGTTGGTGGGGGTGCAGGTGAGCCAGCCCTAAGAGCAGGAGAGCAGACCCTGGCCCTCTCCCCTGTCTGCCATGGGTGCATGGGTGAGAGAAAGATGCCCTCCTCCTCACCCTTTGTCACCTGCAGCTTGTAAAAGAGCTGGCTTTGTGAGAACAAGAGCGGGAGAACTGGCTCTGCCCCTCACCTACTACAGCACTTGGGGAGAGTGGGCCCTGCACCTCGCCTGGGCAAAATAGTAGAGCTGGCCCTGGCAGTGTGGGTGTGGGTGAGCTGCCTTGAGGGCATGAGAGCAGGAGAAATGGCCCTGTTTGTTTGTTGCTTGCTGCAGTGGGTGAATTAGGGCAGTACTGGAGAGCTCGCCCTGGCAGTGATGATGAGGGAAAGTTTGCAGGCTAACCAACCCAAATACCACCCAGGCTCAGAATCAGGGCTTTGAGTTGGCCCACCTCAACATCTACCTCATCCATGAACTGCTGGACTATGTGAAGAGGACTGCAGATCCAAGGCTGCAGGATCTCCATGACACAAAGCAACAACAGGATATCCAAGAGGAGTTCCAGTGAGGGCCCAGTATCAAGGGTATAGCAGAAGCCAGAGGCCCCGAACCAGACCAGTAACTCATTGCAATGAACACTTCCAAATAAAGATGTATGATTGTATAACTCACTGTGTCACACTACAGCTCCCACACTGAGACAGTTTTTGTTTGTTTGTTTTTGCTTTTGTCTTTTGTTTTCCCTTTAAAATTTATTCTATTCTTGCTGGGAGGTTGTAGGGGCAGAGGGTGGATAAGAAGGGATAGAGAGATGATGAATGGGAGCGGGAGATGAATGGGAATGGGCTGCAGGATGTGAAATCCACAAAGAATCACTAAAAAGTTCAAAAAAGAAAGAAAAGAAAACAGACAGTAGAGTAGAATCTACACTATGCCCCACCTGCTGCAAGGTATTCTGTCACAGAACCTGTCAGCAAAAGGTAAAAGGGACCTCATTCACATTGCCTGGCCTCTGAAGCCTGAGTGTGGACCAGAATATGAGTGTTATCAGAAAACTGGCAGAGGCTAGATCCACATGAGAAATGTCTTGGAGATGCAAGGCAGGGTCAGACTAGGGAAGTAGAAAGAAAGGTCATGGAGAAGAGAGAGGTGAAAGGCAGCAGGGAATTGGAATAGTGTAAACTAGTAGCAGTATGGGAACTATTGAAAGAACAATCATTTCATAATGTGTGCACCAAAACCTCAAGCTAACCATGTTGCTCAGTGGTTAGAGCACTCACCTGCCGTGCATCAGACCCTGGCTTAATTCCTAGTAACCCCATAAAAGGAAAAATATATAATTATACACCTTAAATATGTACAATTCTCATTTATCAGTTACCCACTAATAAAACTGATTTAAAGATCAAAGTAAATTTAACCGGATTCCAAAGGCTAGCCCCAGGCCAAGAGCTGCAGAGGCTCTGAAGAAGCCTTAAGAGTAACTCTCTTTGCCTCCCTTCACTGAGGGAAATTTAGGGGTTTCCAGTGGCCCATAGTGCAACAATCCTTCCATTCCAGGGGAATCAGTCTCCTTCGCCCTTCTCAGCTCCTCCTGGAGACACCTTCTGCTTGCCAGCATGTCCAAGTCCACCACTGTTACAAATCCCAGCAGCACACAACTTAAGTAGAATTGCTAGGAAATGTCTTCTGGGTAGTTATAAAGCAGTCATATTTATTGAAAGAAACACTAATAACATATCTCCCCATTTAAAAGGGGGAAAAGTGTTCCCAGAAATTAAGCTCAAAATAGAGTTTGAAAATTGTCATATAGAGAAAGGGCAAGGCCAGGTGGAAGACATACATTCAGATTCAGTTCTGAGGAAAATATATGGCTTTTGGATGTTAAGATGTATTTGTGGATAAGATCGGAGCAGTGAACAGAAGATAAAGTGGGAGGATCTGGTGCTTAAGAAGGAAAGAAAACCAAATCTGGCGGGGGGTGGTGTTTTGATTCATCTGAGGCTCCCTAGGGGCTGTTGTGGTTTTGTGAGTGATCAGACCCTGTGGCTTTTGACCTACAGCCATGGCTATATGTTACCATTTTAGATAAGTCACTAGGTATAGGGGCTCAAGTCTCCTGGCTTCCATTTATTCTTACTTTATTGTGGGAGTACATATGATAAGTGTATATACTATAAATAGAAAGTGTTTGGCTATATAGCTTGTCAAGTTTCAAATTACCAAATCAATAGGCTCTTTTTTCTTCATAAAAAGGTGGGGTAGAGGAAAAGGAGGAGCAATGTTTGGAGAGTAGATTACTAAATCTTGGTATATTTTTCGCAATGAAAGAACCCCCTTTTTAACCTTATGAAATTAAAATGAAAATAGCATCCAGACAGCTGCATTAATCTTTGATGCTTTTTAAAAAATCAGACTTACAGTTTTCCCTACATGTGCTTATGGATTTGTATTATTGTGCCAGAATTGTTAAAAATGAGATCATGAGCCCAGTACACTTTTCAGTATGCCTGATGTTCAGAGCCACTGACCTCAGCACTTATCTACTATATATTATGAGAGGCTTTAAACACTTTCAGGTTACCAGGTTCTTGCCATTCATTTTATGAAAGAGTCCAATCTGGATGCCATCTTAGAATAGGGTCAGATTCTCCCCAGAGGTTAAGTGTAAAGAGAGTGCATAATATTGAATGTAATCCACATTTCCTTAACAACGCTGTAATTCAGCCCGCTGGCACAGTGCTCAGGAATGTGATTGTTCACTCATATTCAGCTCAGTCAGGAGTTTGCCTGGCATCAAGCACACAGCTCTTCCTTTATTTATGAGCCAGCAGACATATGTGGACAGTGATATAGGACAAAATAAAGTCCTTGTCTTCATGCAAATTGCATTCTAGGTAAGGAGGCAGAAAATAATTATATGAACAAGTAGATAAAATTACTTTGGATGGTTTTATATACTGTGAAGAGAAATGAGGCAGCAGATGGGCGCAATAGTGCCAAGAAAAGACACTACTTACCTCAGAGTTCAGAAAAGGGCAGGCAGGAAGGAAGCAGAAATGTGTGTAAGGGCAATGCTCGGGAACAGAATGAAGAAGAATGTGGTGGATGGAGGCAAGATGGAAGAGCTGGCCAGGGCCAGACCCTGTGACCTCACAGGCCAATATACAAATCAGGTGTCACACCAAATGAGCTAGGAATCAAGGGCAGACTTCAGACTATGGAGCAATAGGACAGAAGGACCCTTTGCTAATCAGACACTAGTGAAGAAAGGTAGAAAAAGGTTTGGGTGACGAGGCTGATGCAAGGCAGTACTCTCTCAACTAAAAGAAAAGGGTGCTTCCCCCTCATAGCCATGGCCATAGTGGTGAGAGGTGATTGAATTCTCCACTTCTCAGATAGTCTAGTTTATTTTCTATTGCTCTGAAAAAAAATGTTAATAGGATAAGAGATGGATTATTTAGCTTACACTTCCAGATCACAATCCATCTTTAGGGAAGTTAGGGCAGGAGCAGAGGCAGGAACCATGGGAGAAAGCTGCTTACTGGCTTGCTCCCAGGCTCACATTGAACTACAGTTCTTAAAACAGCTCAGTCCTATGTGCCATAGGGTGAAACCTCCCACAGTAGAGGGAGCCCTTCTCCATCAATTAGTGAAATTGCCCCACTGACATTCCCATAGGCAACTCTGAGTAAGATAATTCTCCAATTGAGATTCCTCTTCACAGGAGTGACAAGCTGGCAATCAAGATTAGCTGTCACACCAGTCGCAGGGTCAAGTAACGTGAGTTCAATGGTAAAGGTCTGCTGTGGTCTGAATGTATCCGCAAACTAGTTGGAACTTCATTGTCAATGGAATACTATTGAAAAGTGGTATTTTTAGGTGGTGATGAAGTCATGAGGTAAAGTAATCATGTATTAATTAAAACCTTCTTAAAGGTCCTCTACACGGCTGTCAGCTCTTTGTTACCCTTCTGCCATGTGAAGATGTTACAAGAAGACCACCAGATTTACTGACACCTTGATCTTGGACTCTTCCAGACCTGTAAGGACTGATGTGTATGAATTACTCAGGCTCACTTATTTTATTATGGCAACACAAACAGACTGAGGCAAAGCAAGACTGTTACAGTACAAAGACCCAGCTGACCACTCTAGACCTACCCATCAACATTACCACCATTTAAAGTAGGAAGCCAGAAGTTAGGTTTCCTTCTGTAGTGACACAAGGCGTTATACTCACCCAACACCAATATACTAATATACAGTGTCTCTGTCAAGGACTGGATGCCACGCAGACAGAGAGGGCTAACTTCTAGTGAAACTGTGTGTGCAAAAGAGAAGGAAACAATATGAGAATGTGACTAGTGAGTCAGAACTGAGGATATTATAGGACAGTTTAGCAAGTCCTCCCATAAGAATTGAAAACTAATTAAAAATTAAGAATAAATGCATGATGTAAGGATTTTGTTTTGTCTTTAGCCCTGTTTGTGCTCAGCTTTACAACACATTCCTGTGGTGATATTTTATTGGTGCATCCCAATAAGGCTTATCTGAGGATCAGAGGAAAAGCCAGCCACTATATTAAACATAGACGTCAGGGAGTGGTAGCACACACCCTTAGTCCTAGCATTCGAGAGACAGAGATTCATCTGGATCTCTGTGAGTTCAAGACCACACTAGGAACAGAGCCAGGCGTGGTGGCACACACCTTTAATTCCCAGCACTAGTTAACTACAGAGGTCTGGAGGTCTGTACAGACAGGAAATGACAGAGCTGGGCAGAAAGAGATGTAATATAGGTGGGCGAAGAGAGGAAGTAAGAGGGCAGGGACCGAAAGGAACTCACAAATAGCCCAGGTTATTGGTAGTTCTCCACAAACTGATGGCAAGGCCCTGTTTGTTGCTGAAGACAACATCTACACAATTCATTAAACACAAAGAAGTTGAGCTGGTATCCGCCTAGGGCCTTCATCCTTATGAAGTTCATGGTACTAGAAGGTATTCTGCATACTAAGAAAGGAGAAAACAGCAGCACAGCTACAAATCCTTTGATTGACAAGACACAATGTGGCAATTGTGGCACAAAGCTTGTTGGAGTAACCAATCAATATCTGATTTGAGTTAAGGCCCACTCCATGAAGTGGAACCTGCTTCAGTGGCCAAGAATCTGAGACTTGATAGGCCAGGGACCTAGGGGAAAAAAAACAAATACTACCGTTCTGCTAAAGGAACATAGTATCAAAATGACTCTTGGTGGCATTCTTGCTATTCTCAGAGATCTGTGCCTTGCTCAGCCACTGCCAGAGCGGCTTCCTCCTGCAGCCGACAGGAACAAACACAGAGACTCACAGACAGACATATGCAGAGTGTGATGACCTCAGAACACTCAACACAAAAAGGGATGCTTCCATCAAATCTCTCCACTCAGGGCTCAGGCAAGTGCAGAAGAGACAGAAAGAGTGTTGGGGCCAATCCATTCTTAAGTAAACATAGACGTCAGGCAGTGTTAGTACACGCCCTTAATCCGATCAGTTGGCAGGCAGAGTCTTTGTTCAAGGACACACTAGGGAACAGAGCCAAGCATGGTGACACTTGCCTTCAACCCCAGTACCAACCATAGAGACCTGGAGATCTGTACAGACAGACAGTGACAAGGAAGTAAGGTAGCTGGGCTAAGAGCCAATGAGAGGGCAGAACAACAAGGCAATAAAAGTGCAGGTGAGACAGGAAGAAGTTCCTTTTGGAACTGCAGAGCTGGAGAGGTAAGGCTGGTGGCTATTACTATTTCCCTTATCTCTAAGGCTTTCACCACTTTAAAAAATAAATAAATAAAAGAGTGTTAGGGCCAGAGGGGATGGAGGACACCAAAGAATCAAAGCCTTCTAGACATATGGGGCTGATGAACATATGAGCTCACAGAGACTGTGTGGCAATATGCATAGGGCCCGTCTACACCAGATGAAGTCCTGGAGCTGAAGGAGAAGTGGATGCATGTCTCCATCCCTAACCCAGAAGCTATGTCCAATTGAAAGCCTCTTGCAAATGAAAAATTAGTTTTCTCCAAGGGAGTCTTTCTCAGAAAACAAACTAGTCTTAAGGTATGCCATATGCTGGTTGACCAGCAGTAGAGGTCAACACAAACTAACACAATGGAATCTTTGGAGGTTCTTTGTCTCATAATGTTAATAAGGGAATTGTTTTTTACCTTACAAGGTCTCTTGCATATATACTATGGTTCCTGGTTTTCAGTTTTAATCCTGGTACTGGAAAATTCCTTTGGTGACAGGAGATGGTCAGTTGGGGCTCTCTCTCTCTCTCTCTTCCATTATTTGGCAATTTCATTTAAATAACCTTCATATATGTGTATATTTTAGGAAGTGTCTACTGTATTAGGTTTCCATATGACCCCTCAACCAGTCCATAGCTTTAGCTGTCCTTCCCCAGATTCTCTCCCTAGTCTCCTCCCACCCTCCATTTGATCCTCCTATTCTATTACCTCCCTTCAGCCTTCCATAACTATCTATTCTATTTCCTAAATGCCTTACTCTCTACCTAACCTCTGTGGTTATATAGGTTGTAGCTTTCTCATGACTTAACGGTGAACATCCATATATAAGCAAATACGTACCATATTTGTCATTCTGGATCATCTCATTCATGGTGATTTACTTTCTAGTTCTGTCCATTTAACTATGGTCTTCATGATTTCATTTTCTTTTAGTAGCTGAGTAATACTCCATTGTAAATAAGTACCACATTTTCTTTATCCATTCTTCTGTTGAGTAACTTCTAGGTTGTTTCCAATTTCTGGATAACATGAATAGAGTAACGGTGATCAAGATTGAGCAAGTATCTCTGGTAGAATAAAACATCTTTTGGGTATTTGCCCAAGAGTGGAATAGCTGGATTTTGGGATAGATTGCTGAGGAACCACCACACAGATTTATATGCCCAAGAGTGGAATAGCTGGATTTTGGGATAGATTGCTGAGGAACCACCACACAGATTTCCAAAGGGACTGTAAAAGTTTACACTCCTTACCAACAATGGATGAGTGTTTCCTGTGTTTCACTTCCTCACCAATAGGAGCCAAAACTTGTTTTTAAGGATTTTAGCAATTCTGATTGGTATAAGATGAAATCTCAAATTAGTTTTGATTTGCATATACTTGATGACTAATGTGGTGGTTTGAAAGAAAATAGCCCCCAAAGGGAGTGTCACTATTAGAAGATGTAGCAATGTTGGAGTACCTGTGGCCTTGTTAGAGGAAGTGTGTCACTATGGAGGCAGGCCTTAAGGCCCTCATATATGCTAAAGCCCTGCCCAGTGAGATAGAACACTTCCTATTGCCTACAGGTCAAGATGTAGGAATCTCAGCTCCTTCTCTAGCACCATGTCTGCCTGCATGCCACCATGTCCCACCATGATGATAAAGGACTGAACTTCTGAACTATAAGTCACTCACTTGTTTTCCTTTATGAGTATTGCCATGGTCATGATGTGACTTATGAGCAATAGATACATTAACTAAGACAAGTGAGGATGTTAAACATGTCTTCTCAGTCATTTGTGTTTCCTCTTTTAGGAATTCTCTGTTTAGATCTGTAGTCCATATTTAAGTTTTCCTTGATATCTAGGTTTTTTTTAGTTCTTTATATATTTTTGATATTTACCCTCTATCAAATGTGGAGTTGGTAAAAATTCTTTCCCTATTCTGTAGACTGCTACTTTGTCCAATGATGCCTTACAGAAGCTTCTCAGTTTCATGAGGTCCCATTTACTAACTGTTGATCTTAGTGCCTGTGCTAATGGTATTCTGTTCAGAAAGTCTTTTCCTGTACCAATGAGTTCAAGACTCTTCCTCACTTCCTCTTCTATCAGATTCAGTATAACTAGCCTTATGTTGAGGTCTTTGACCCATCTGGAGTTGAGTTTTCTGCGGGGTGATAAGTATGGATCTAGCAAAATTATTTCTTGAATTGTCATAATTGTCCTATCTAGGTTGAATTTATATTTTTAAGATCTCCCTAGGAAAAGTCGTGTAATAAGGTATGGTGGTATTATCTTCCCCAAAATATTGTGTAACCTAATAAACTTATCTGGGGTCAAAGAACAGAACAGCCACTAGATAACAGAGGCTAGAAAATGGTGGCACTCACACCTTTAATCCTAGCATTCCAGAGGCAGAAATCCCTCTGGATCTCTGTGAGTTCAAGGCCACATTGGAAACAGCCAGGCATGGTGACACCTGTCTGTAATCCCAGGGAGTGAGCCTTTAATCCCAGGGAATGAAGGCAGAAAGCAGAAAGGTATATAAGGTGTGAAGACCAGAAACTAGAAGCTTTTAGCTGGTTAAGCTTTTAGGCTTTGGAGTAGCAGTTCAGCTGAGATTCATTCTGGATGAGGACTCAGAGGTTTCCAGTCTGAGGAAACAGGATCAGCTGAGGATCTGTTAAGGTGAGGAAGCTGTTGCTTGTTCTGTTTCTCTGATCTTCCAGCATTCACCCCAATAACTGGCCTCAGGTTTGATTTTATTTATAAGACCTTTTAAGATTCCTGCTACAATAGGTCCTTTGTTCTTTTGAGTGGATCTTTTTTTTTTTCTTTGCTGTTATTTGTTGTTCATTTAACATCCTTGTACATTTTGCATATTTTCTCCCTACTACATGCATGGCATTCAAATACTTTCTTCCATTCTTTTTTTGTTTTGTTTTGTTTTTGTTTTTGTTTTTCTTGTACTAATTATTTCTTAGCCTGGCTAGAGCTTTCTCGGGGTGATATAGTCCCTCATCTAACTTTGCCTTTTTTTTTTTTCTTTAATTGAGCCTGTCCTCGCACAGTTCAGTGTCATGAAGCTTTCCCAGGACTGTTTTTTTGTTTTTTGTTTTTCCCAAACAGTTTTAAAGACTGAGTCTAAGTCTCAGTTTATTTTTCAAATCTGTCCTGAGTTGATGTTTATATGGTATGAGGTGGGGATCCATTTTTATTCTTCTGTATGCTGATATCCAATTTTGCCAAAATCATGTATTGAAGCGTTTATCCTTTCTCCATGGTGTGTTTTCAGCATCTTCATCATAATTCACTGATTGTAAATGCATGGATTATTTCTCGTCTTGGTGAGGATGTAGAGAAAAAAATCATATATTATTGTTGTAAATATAAGTTAATTCAGTCATTATGGAGGAAAATATAGAGCTTCCTCAAAAAATTAAAAATAAAAATACTATATGAGCCAGCAATCCTACATCCTGGAATTTATCCACAAGAACTGAAACCAGTCATGCTCTTATTGCAATACAACCCCTAAGAGCTAGCATATGGAATCAGCCCAAGTGGCATTCAGTAAATGAATGGATACACAAAATTTGGTATAGGTGAAAATAGAATAATATTCCATCATTAAAAAACTGATATCTTGTCACAGATAACAATGTCCTGCAGGACATTATGTTAATTGTAAAAAGCCAGGCACAGAATACAAATACCTGGTAGTCTCACAAGTAGCGTGTTGGACAAGGTTCTCTAGAAGAATAGAATTGATTGAATGTGTGTATATTATAAAAGAGGATTTACTAGAATGGCTTACAGCTAACTGATAGGGATTTGGCAGTACAATAATAGCCATCTGCTTGCTGGGGGAAGCTGAGAACCCAGTAGTTGCTCAGTCCACAAAGCTGAATGTCTCAGCAGGCCTAATTCAATACAGAAGGCCTAGAAGATTCCAGGAAAGCTGCTGGGCTTTGGTCCATGTTGGAAGGCTGCAGAGCTAGAGTTTGATGTCAGCAAAGAGCAGACATGCTCACAGCAAGAAGTGAAGACAGGTGGGTGAGCACACAGATTCATCCCCATGCCCCTTTTAAATGGGCCACCTGCCAGTGGGTGACATCTACTGTGGGAGGGCCTCCTCAGTCAGTCGATCCTTTCTAAAAATACCCTCAGAGAGCCACCTATAGCTGTATCTCTTCATTGATTTGAGGTCATGTCAAGTTGGCAATCAAGACTAATATAAGTGAAATCTTTAAAAAGTCAAACTCACAGAAGTAGAAAATAGAAGAGAGATTACTGGAAGTAGAGGTACAAGAAGAGAATATGTGGAAATTTGTTTCAAAAGGTAGAAAGTTTCTCTTAGGAAGAAGGAGTACATTTTTAAAATTCATTGTACAACTGAGTGTCTACAGTTAGCTAAAGTTTGTATTTTTAAAAATCTGAAAGAGTAAATATCAACTATCACATGACATACACAAGTAAATGAAGGCCATATAACACTAATTAATTTGATTGAATCATTCATATTTTTATACATGTATCAAAAATCACATTGTACTTCTGTCTTGGTCAATGTACTATTGCTGTGAGGAGATATCATGACCACAGCAACTCTTATAAATGAAAGCATTTAATCAGGGTTTGTTTACAGTTTCAGAGAGTTAGTCCATTATCCTCATGGCTGGGAGGACAGTGGCATGCAAGCAGACATGGTGCTGGAGAAATCTATGAGAGTTCTACATCTCAATCCATAGGCAGCAGGAAGAGAGAGAGCCATTGGTCCTGGCTTGGGCTCTTGAAATCTCAAAGCCCAGGAGTAGCAACACTTGTCCTCCAACAAGAGCACACCTACCCCAACAAGGCTACACCTCTTATCCTTCTAAATAGTGCTACTCCCTGATGACTAAGAATTCAAAATATGAGTCTATGGGGCCCATTATGGTTCAAAGCACCACCTATTCCATAAATACATGTAATTATCATTTGCAAATTAGAATTGAAATTAATAATTTTTAAAATTGGTTTATTTTTATAATGCCAAGTAAAGATGGTATTTTTCCAAAAAGGACACAAAATGCTATCAGAAGAGTTATAGAGGGGTTTGGGATATTATATTAGTTCCATGGAAACTATTGGTAACCTTGATAATGAGACATGAAGGTTAAAACAAAAATTAAGTTCAATGAAATAGGTCTGCAAGAATATGGAAGTAAGCTGGGTAGTGATGGCACACATCTTTAATCACAGCACTTGGAAGACAAAGAGAGGTGGATCTCTATGAGTTCTAGGCCAGCCTGGTCTACAGAGTAAGTTCCAAGGCAGCTGGGGTTAGCCAGAGAAACCCTGTCTCAAAAAACAAACAAGCAGAAAATTTCCAAGTAATAAGTGTAATAACTCTTTCAAAGGTTACTAGTAAAATGAGAAAGCAAAATAAAGAGAGTGGAACAGGATTTTTAAAGTTGGAGATTATAGATGAGCATGATGATCACAGTGATTCTTGATCTGGGGAGGCTGGTGGTGTTGGGACAACACATGCTAGTTCGATGCTCCCAAACGGCAGGAAAGTGGAAGGGCCTGCTGCTGTTCAGTAAGACGAAATATACGAATGCTGGGAGAAGATGCAAGGAAAGCAGATAGGGTGTGTGCAGATAAAGGCTGGGATGGCTGAGCAATGGAAGCTTGCAGGCATTTTTTCCTTTCCTTTTGGATTCATCTGAGTTCCCAGAAGCAAGTGTATCATCTTAAAGAAGGGAGAAAGAAAAGTGGCTGGGGCTTTGGGAGGATGAGTGGGAAATAATTTACTACGGCAATGAAACAGTCAACAGCCTAGGAAAGTACATTCAGGTTGTCCAGCATCACTGAGGCCCCACTATTGCAATGCCAAGCCCTACCTGCCCTGCCTCCCAATGACAACCTAATAAAAATCACTGGTTGGCTTTCAGGGACTGTGTTGTGCATGAAACACAGATCCGGGGTTGTTTCATCATTACTGCTTTTCCATTCACTTTTGCTAGCTGCTGAGTTTGAGAAGCTAAATGCCCACATGAGATAAATAATCCCTATAATCCCACCTCTCCAGAGGCTGAGACAGTACTGCTACAAATTAGAGGCTATCCTGGGCTACATAGTGAGTTCTGTGCTAGCTTCAGCTATAGGGTGAGACCCTATCTCAAAGAACAAATGAATTAGGGCTGGGGAGATGGCTTGGAGATTAAGACTGCTCTTACAGAGGTCCTGAGTTCCATTCCCAGCAACCAACCACATGGTGGCTCTCAACCATCTATAACGAGATTTGGTGCCCTCTTCTGGTGTGCAGACATACATGCCAGAACACTATATATAATGAATAAATTAATGTAAAAAAAAAAAGAACAAATGAATTAATGCATGAATAAAAGAATGAGCAAATGACCTCATTCCCTCTTAACACAAAGATTCATCTTTCTACGGATCATGGTTCAGGACCCACATTCTCTTATTCTCTGTGACCCTTTGCTCTCAGCAGCCTGCTTACACAGATGAGTGGAACACTTAACCATTTGTACTTCTGGTGGGGAGACACTGGTTGAAGAAAGTAAATAAAGAGGGCTCAGCTGTAGCTCAGAAGTGGAGTACCTGCATAGCAGTCACAAGGCCCTGAGTTCCATGCCCAGTTGTATTGGGTAGCCATCCCAGCCTTGGCCCCACCACACCCAGTGCTGTGAATGAAAACAAGTAAGTTGAATTTCCTAATAGCAGGCAACATTTCTTCCAATTGTTTGACATTTCACAAGTGATAAAGCCATGAAAGACATGGTCTTTTCACTTTTACTCTTGATAATGTTTTGCCTAATGTCTTTCCATTTTGTAAGGCCCAGTTTCTTTTCAAAAGGTTATATCTCACCATCTGAATGATGGTATCAAGATGCCAAGTTGGAGCCCACCATCAAAAGGGAAGCCCTGAGCTCCTGTGCTGCACATGAGGCTGAGAATCTCTGTTTGCATGGGGCACAGGGACAGTTCTAGGGCTCACACAGAGTGTATGGCCCTGAAAGCAGACCCTAGAAGAATGAGAGTGTAGGACATATTTCTTATTCCTCCAAGACATTATGTACCCAAATGCTTTCATTCCAAACTGAAGTTCAAGTGGTGTGCTTTGTGGTAGGCAGAGGGCCTACATGACTTAACTTCCAGCCTTTTTTGGGAGTGATCCACACTCCAGTTGGAGATCAAGGCAAAAATGAGGATCCACAGAAAGTTATAAGATCCTGCAGGCATCAAGAGCAATAAAGAACCCACTGTGTGGCTCTAAGCAGATTACAGTTCCTGGAACTCCTCATTTGCCAAGCAACATGATAATAGTAATGCTAACAGCATGTGTTATAGGAGGCCATGCTCACTGACTGGTGTGGCTGATACCTGCCTTTCCACAGGTAACTCTTCTTTCACAGGGACTCTACAGATGCCCAGCAAAGGTACATCCCTTCTTGTGTCTGCACTGATGTGTCTGAGTTCTTTGACCATAAGCCAGAGGCTAATGTCTCAAGGTCAGACATGGGGAAATTAAGCTAACCAGAACTCAACTGTAAGTTAAGGACTTGCCTTTGAAATCTGTTCAAGATTTCCGATTAGGAGAAAGATCCCACAGAACAACTCACAGTCTCACAAATGTCAGGTCATAAAAGGCAACCCTCTCAGGAACAGACTAAGAGGAACTAATCAGACACAAAGTTAAGTGAAATTTGGGATTCTGAGTAAGATCCTGAACTCAATACAAGTTTCCCATCTGTCATAGAGGGAAATAGTGGGGAAAACTGTCCAAATAGATCTGTTGATGCTGACGATTATACAGTATTATGTACCAGAATATCCTTGTTTGTAGGAAATACTTCTTGAAGTATTTAGAGGGATAAGGCCACATATCTGCAATATAAGTGTTTTTCATTTTATATGAATATATATATATATACATAAAATGTGTGTGTGTGTGTGTGTGTGTGTGTGTGTGTGTGTGTGTGTGTAGGAGTTGGGAATGGGAACACACCAAGGTCACAGAGAAGAGAATGCTAATATAAATGTATAAAATACTGCCCCTTGGGTAGTGTAGATCAAGGATAGGTCAGAACTATTTTGTGATATTTATAATTTCCCTATAAAATGAAATTATTTTAAAATAAAAATCTTAAATTCTTTATACAAATCAAAATATGACTTATGTCATAATGTCAAGAAATGCTACAGCAAAAAAAAAAAAAAACCCTAACAACAACAATAATCAATATAATCAATATTAGCTGCCGGGCTTTAAATTAAAACACATTCAAATGACCCAGCCAGAGGCCTGGAAATATCTGGAGGCTTCTGGAGGGTTAATTAGAAGGGATGAGACCTGAGCTACTGAGACCTTGAAATGCTCTCATTAGCTCAGCATTAATTTATTTTCTGAGGTTCTCTTCAATACCAGGGCACCCTTTTCCACTTTCCTGGGACCTGGAGGCTCTGTAGAGCTTGCCAGGCCTTTCTGTTTGGAAGAAAAGACAAAGGCAATGCTTAATTGCAATACCAGAGCGACTGTCACCGGCTTCTGCGCCCTCTGCCAAGTAGGTGCTCTGGGATGACACACTCCAGAAAATGAGTCTGCAACCCTAAGCCTGGGACTTTAAGTGCACCCTTTCAGCTTGAGAGTGACTTGGTGCCCCTTAATGTGTACATTAAATTCCTATATTTCTGAGAATCAGCACACAAGTGTATATATATATATGTGTGTGTGTGTGAAAATAACATGAGTTATTAACTACAATAATATTATATATTTATATATAAATATGAATATAGGATAAAATATCACATCAATGAAAATGTTTTTGAATTCATAAATGACTCAATAAAAAGAACAAGTATAAAATCCACAGACAGAAATCAACAGAATGCTGATAAGCCAGCTCCTACCCTTCTATTCTGAATAAAACCTGTTATAAATGTCTAGAGAGAGATCTCATTTTTATGGGTTCAAGGAAAGTGATTTAAAACTTTATGTTGAGTAAAGTAAATAAGTACCACTGAGAAATATCAGTAGAAAATAAAAAAACCAATCATAGTGAAATGCATAAATGACATGCTTTACTAAATTAGAAAATATAAAATGTAAATATTGTCATATCAAAAGGATCTACTTGTTATCTGAGTGTGGTGACAGGTGTGGATCCCAGCTGTACTCAGGAATCTGAGGCAGGCAGATGAAAGTTTGCAGTCAATTTGAGCGAAAGAGGAAGGCTCAGCCGGTCACAACAAAAGATCATAAAAATTATTTCTCAACTTAAAACGTAAGCCTATTATATTCCTATGAAAATCCTTTCTGTGTTAGGAGACAGGGATAAGGTGGGGGTTGATAAAAACCATTCCAAACCTGATTTCCCCACATCTTGACAGCTTTTCTCACTTACTCTGTTTTGCTGGTTTTAGTGTGGTAAGTGGAATTGGTAGCTGATTCTTGTTTCATATTCATAACCCATATTTTCTAGTACCAATATCACATTTTCTTCCCTCCCTTAGTTATACATAATGTCTCCTCAAGAAGGAACTAAATTACTGTTAGTACTTCGAGTCCTTGCCTGTTTCTAAGACTCACTTGGGCACAGAATGTAGAAAAATAAAATATGACCAACCAGGAAACTCTTCCCTGTTGACGAGCATACACAATTACCAGAAAGTATTATGGATGAACTCTGTTTCCTGGCCCACTCCCCATCCCTTGCTTGGTTTCCTTTTTTATAAGAACACAAGGACCACCAGCCCAGGGCTGGCACTGTCCACAATGGTCTGGACTGTTCCACATTAGTCATTAATTAAGAAAATTCCCCACAAACACTGATGAAGGCTAATCTGAGCAAATCTGATGTAAGCAGTTTCTTAACTATGGTTATCCCTTCTCACATGACTATAGTTTATGTCTAAACATCATTACATATATATGTACATATATATGTAATGACAATTTACATATAAATATGTAATTATAGAAGAAGACATGAACTTGAGAGGAGGAGGTGGGAGGTAGGCACAGGAGAAGTTGCACAATGAGAAAGGGGTAGATATGGTGAAATGCATTCTATTTAGGTATGAAATTCTCTGTGGGAAGGCTCCCCTTTTCCAACACTGCAGGTAGACACTGCAGTCTCCGCACCCTGCCCCAACACCCATCTGCTGGAGACCCCAGCCACTTCCTGAGACTCAGGGACCAAACCCAGCTCCCCTCCAACCTGGAACTCCCATCTGGACCAGAGGTGAGTGCCTGGGGTTATAGCCAGAGAGGCAACTGCCCTTGGGTCCCACCGCTGGACACAGGTCACTCCGGAAGGACCTGACCAACTTGGCCCCAGTTTCCTGCCAATCAGCAGGCCCTGCGGGAAGGCTCCCTTTTTCCAAGACTGCAGGCAGACACTGCAATCTCCACACCCTGCCCCCACACCCATCTGCAGGAGACCCCAGCCACTTCCTGAGAATCAGAGACCATCCCCAAGCTTCCATCCTACCCTGGAACTCCCATCTGGACCAGAGACCACAGGAACTCCCATCTGGACAAAATGAGGAGACCCCAGGGACTTCCCGAGACTCAGAGTCCAGCCCCCCAGCTCCTATCTAGCCAGCACTCTCATCTGGCCCAGAGCTTCCATCTGGACCAGAGAGAGGCTCCCTAAATCTGTCAACTCTCTCGGGACCAAGTATACTGATAAGACCAAGAACGAACACAAGAGGAGATGGGAAGACGTCAAGGCAGAAGTACATACAACAAAATAAAGAGCAATACAGCATCACCAGAACCTAGCCCTTCTCCAACAGCTAGACCTGAACATCACAGAATGGAAGAAGAAGAAGAAAACAACCTCATAAGTAACATCATGAAGAGGCTAGAGCCTTATATAGAAGAAATCAAAAATAAAGTAGAGGAACAGACAAACAAAAAATGGGAAGAATGCTATAAAAAACTAGAGGAAAGGACAATTAAAGCAGAAGAAAACAATAAATCCTTGAATGAAAATCATGAAAAAGCAAGGGAGACAATCCAAGACCTGAAGAGGGAAATAGAAAAAATGAAGAAGACACTAGCAGAAGGAACGCTGGAAATAGAAAATCTGACTAAACAGACAGGAACTTCAGATACAAGTATAACCAACAGAATGCAAGAGATGAAAGAGAGGATCTCTGGTGTTGAAGATATGGTAGAAGAAATAGATTCATCAGTCAAAGAAAACACTAAAACCAATGAAGTCATGACCCAAAATGTCCAAGAAATTTGGGACACCATGAAAAGACCAAACCTATGAATAATAGGGATAGAGGAAGGAGAAGAATACCAACTCAAAGGCACAGAAAATATATTTAACAAGATCATAGAAGAAAACTTTCACAACTTAAAGAAGGAAATGCCTATGAAGATACAAGAAGCCTATAGAACACCAAACAGACTAGAGCCCCCAAAAAAGTCCCCTCGCCACATAATAATTAAACAACTAAACGTACAGAATAAAGAAAGAATATTAAGGGCAGCAAAGGAAAAAGGCCAAGTGACTTATAAAGGCAAACCCATCAGAATAACACCCAATTTCTCGATGGAGACTTTGAAAGCCAGAAGGACCTGGACAGATATAATGCAGACACTAAGAGACCATGGATGCCAGCCTAGACTAATATACCCAGCAAAACGTTCAATCATTATAGATGGAGTGAACAAAACCTTCCAAGACAAAACCAGATTTAAACAATACTTATCCACAATCGCAGCCCTACAGAAAGCACTAGAAGGAAAATTCAAACCTAAGGAAGGCAGGTACACCCTCAAAAACACAAGCAATAGATAACACCACAGCAGTAAACCCCAAAGAAAAGAAGTACACATACACTACCACCAAAAAATAAAAATAACAACAGGAATGAACAATCACTGGTCATTACTATCCCTTAATATCAATGGACTTAATTCACCTATAAAAAGACACAGACTAACAGAATGGATGCAAAAACAGGACCCATCTGTAACAGGAATCTTAAAAGTACTTGTTAATGAAACCAAACCTGAGGCCAGTTATTGGGGTGAATGCTGGAAGATCAGAGAAGCAGAACAAGCCACAGCTATCTCACCTTGCTAGTTCCTCAGGTGATCCTGTTTCCTCATGCTGGAAGCTTCTGAGTCCTCCTCCACATGAATCTCAGCTGAACTGTGTTGCTCCAAAGCCCGAATACTTCTCCAGCCAAATGCTTAACTAACTAAATGCTTCTCTCTTTAGTTCCTGGTCCTCACGCCTTATATACCTTTTTCTTTCTGCCCCCACTCCCTGGGGTTAAAGGTTGGGTTTCTGGGATTAAAGGCGTGGGTCACCATGCTTAGCTGTTTCTAAAGTGGCCTTGAACTCGGAGATCTGGCTAGCTCTGCCTCCAAAGTGCTGGGATTAAAGGTGTGTACCAACACCGCCCAACTTCTGTTATGGCTTACTCTTCCCATTTTCTAGCCACCATTTCTGGCTCTGTTCTAGTGGCTGTCTGTTCTCTGACCCCAGATATGTTTATTTCGGGGAACACACAATATTTCAGGGAACACAATACCCACCACACCCATCTTCCTGCTGCATATGAGAAACACACCTCAAATTCAAAGACAGACACCTCCTAAGAAGAAAGGGCTGGGAAAAGACTTTCCAATCAAATGGTCTTAAGAAGCAAGCTGGTGTAGCCATCCTAATATCCAGCAAAATAGACTTCAAACTAAAATCAATCAAAAGAGATGATGAAGGACATTATATACTCATCGCAGGAAAGATCCACCAAGATGAAGTCTCAATTCTGAACATTTATGCCCCAAACACAAGGGCACCCACATATGTAAAAGAAGCATTACTAAAGCTTAAATCACATATAAAACCCCACACATTAATAGTGGGAGACTTCAATACCCCACTTTCACCTCTGGACAGATCGGCCAAATTGAAACTTAACAGAGACATAATGGACTTAACATTTGTTATGGCTCAAATGGACTTAATTGATATCCACAGAACATTCCACCCAAACAAAAAAGAATATACCTTCTTCTCAGCACCCCATGGAACCTTCTCTAAAATCGACCACATCTTTGGCCACAAATCAAATCTCAGCAGATACAAAACAATTGAAATAACCTCCTGTGTTCTATCAGACCACCATGGTTTAAAGTTAGATTTCAACAACAGAAAAAACTACAGAAATCCTACAATCTCATGGAAACTGAATAATGCTCAGCTGAATCACCAATGGGTTAAGGAAGAAATAAAGAAAGAAATTAAAGACTTCCTAGAGATCAATGAAAATGAATACACCACATACCCAAACTTACGGGACACTATGAAAGCAGTGCTAAGAGGGAAATTCATAGCACAGAATGCCCATATAAAGAACCTGGGGAAATCTCACACTAGTGACTTGACAGAACAATTGAAAGCCCTTGAACAGGAAGAAGCAAAGTCTCCCAGGAGGAACAGATGCCAGGAAATTATCAAATTGAGAGCTGAAATCAATAAAATAGAAATAAAGAGAACAATACAAAGGATTAATGAAACAAAGAGTTGGTTCTTTGAGAAGATCAACAAGATAGACAAGCCCTTATCCAAACTAACCAAAAGACAGACAGAGAGAGAATCCAAATTAACAAAATCAGAAATGAAAAGGGGGACATAACAACAGACAATGAGGAAATCCAGAGAATCATCAGGTCATACTTCAAAAACCTCTACTCCACAAAACTGGAAAATCTAAAAGAAATGGATAATTTTCTGGATAGGTAACACATACCTAAGTTAAATCAAGAGCAGATAAACCATTTAAATAGTCTAATAACCCCTAAGGAAATAGAATCAGTCATTAAAAGTCTCCCAACCAAAAAAAAAAAAAAAAAAAAAAACCCTGGACCAGATGGTTTCACTGCAGAATTCTACCAGATCTTCAAAGAAGACTTAATACCAATACTCTTTAAATTGTTCCACACAATACAAGCAGAAGGTATATTACCAAACTCCTTCTATGAGGCTACAATTACCCTGATTCCTAAACCAAACAAAGATGCAACAAAGAAAGAGAACTACAGACCGATCTCCCTCATGAACATTGATGCAAAAATACTCAATAAAATTCTGGCAAACAGACTCCAAGAACACAGCAAAACAATTATCTACCATGACCAAGTAGGCTTCATCCCAGGGAGGCAAGGGTAGTTCAACATACAAAAGTCTGTCAATGTAATACACCATATAAACAAACTCAAGGAAAAAAACCACATGATCATCTCACTAGATGAAGAAAAGGCATTTGACAAAATCCAACACCCCTTCATGATAAAGGTCTTGGAGCAATCAGGAATACAAGGAACATACCTAAACATAATAAAGGCAATCTACAGCAAGCCAACATCAAATTAAATGGAGAGAAACTCAAAGCAATACCACTAAAATCAGGAACAAGGCAAGGCTGTCCCCTCTCGCCATACTTATTCAATATAGTACTTGAAGTTCTAGCCAGAGCAGAAAGACAACATAAGGAGATTTAGGGGATATAAATTGGAAAGGAAGTCAAGGTTTCCCTATTTGCAGATGACATGTTAGTGTACATGAGTGACTCCAAAAATTCAACCAAGGAACTGATACAGCTAATAAAAACCTTCAGCAACATAGCAGGATACAAGATTAACTCAAAAAAAATCAATAGCCTTTCTATATACAATAGACAAACAGGCTGAGAAGGAAATCAGAGATACATCACCCTTTACAATAGCCACAAATGATATAAAATACCTTGGGGTTACTCTAACTAAGCATGTGAAGGATCTATATGACAAGAACTTTAAGTCCCTGAAAAAAGAAATTGACAAAGATGTCAGAAAATGGAAAGACCTCCCATGCTCATGGATAGGCAGGATTAACATAGTAAAAATGGCGATCTTACCAAAAGCAATCTACAGATTCAATGCAATTCCCATCAAATTACCAACACAATTCTTCACAGATCTGGAAAGAATAATACTCAACTTCATATGGAAAAACAAAATGGATGGATCTAGAAAAAATCATCCTGAGTGAGTGACTGACTTTGCTCAGTCTGGAAGGAGGTGACAGGACCTGCCTGTACTGAATCCATCAGGTTTAAATGAATCCCCAGGGGTGTCTTGATACTGGAGGATATGGGAATGGAGGGGAGGGGCTGGGGGGAAGGTGGGTGTGGGGGCGGGAGGGGGGAGGACAGGGGAACCTGTGGCTGATGGATAAAATTTAAAACACATAATAATAAAGAAAAAAAAAGAGTCTCAGATAAGAAATTTCAGGGTATCTCTACTGGGCAGTGGTGGCGCATGCCTGTAATCCCAGCACTTGGGAGGCAGAGCCAGGTGGATCTTTGTTAGTTTGAGGCCTTGGACTACCAAGTGCGTTCCAGGAAAGGCGCAAAGCTACACAGAGACACCCAGTCTCGAAAAACCAAAAAAAAAAAAAACTTTAAGACACTGTAAGTCTTTTTGTACTTGCACTTTTGAGTCCAGATGTGCACTTTGACCTGAATCTGCCTTATTCTTTGACTTTGGACCATGTAAAGGAGAATCCCTGCCCTGACTGAACCCCTCAACCTTCTCCACTGACCAATCCTAACCGCTCAGCTCAACCTACACAGCTCAGTAGCTCAAGTGTCCATCATCCCGAAGAACAGCTAGGCGAGCAGCACCAATACATGCTTTTTGATCCAGTAAAAATGAAAGAAAGAGGACATAAGCTGTATGTACAACTGTCTGTAAACATGTCAGGGAGTAACAGAAGGAGGCTTTCAATTCAATTTTTTTTTAAATTATCATTATTGTATTGGTATTGTTTGGATGTCTATTCTAAAGTAGTTCAAAAATGTGTTCTATGCACCTATTTTCACTCAAACCTGGGGACAATGATTATCTTCAATTATACCAATAGATTTGCATATGGTCCTTTTGCCTTACATAGGGGCTAGTAAAGAGCGATTTAGATTCCTTTGACTACAGAAGGAAAAGAATGCAAATGACCCTCCTCACTTCAACTTTCTTTGCACAATTGAAGGAGAAATAGCATGTTCTTCTATGGGAAAAATCAGATTACTATTCTAATCCGAGATGAAAATTTTTATCATCCTGTTTAACTTCATAGAAAGTACGTTTTCCCCAGATTTTCAAACACTATAAAAGTATGGGGTTGTACAGCACTATGCTCTAGCTAAACAACTGCCATCTTCATAAGACCAGCTGGGCACCATCACAGCTGCGTTGCTGACTAACATTCCTTGCTAGAAGGAGGGGCAAATGGAGTGTTTTAAAAGACCCTGAACAGAATATCCAGCCAGTATTTCTAACCTTGTGTATATAGTAACTCTACCCTATCTGCATGTGGCCTTGGGGGCTTGAAGAAGGACTAGAGTATATAAGCCAGGAAGACTAGGGGAAGATGACTCCATCAACTCATCCGTGGCCATCACCCATAGGCACAGGTTTTCCAGTGTGGCTGCTTTGGGGTCACCCGTACTTCTGCCCATAACCTTTCACCCATGCTATGTAAGTAAGCCAGTAAACTCATTGGTTCCCAGGGTGAACTTTAGTGAACTGAGCTTGTCATTGGGACCTTAGAAGAAGGGTTGATCTGGCTTAGTCCCCGACTAGAAGAAATTTAGTCAGAACAGGAGTTTGAAAACTTTTAGGATAGTTTTAAAGGTGCAAAAGGAGTATAAAGTTTTAAGGCTAAGGCTATGGTTAGGGAAGGGGTAGAAACAGGACATGATGTGTGCCACCCTCGCTTCTGATTCTCTTTCTTCCCCTCTTACACTCTGGGAAACTACACGATACAGCATGTGACCTGAATAAGAAAGACTTGTCCACTGTGTCTGTGAACTGTTCAATGCAACCCAGAGGTAATGTGGCTAAATAAGCAAATACTGTCTAGGTGTCACTAGTGGGAATTACATGTCCCTAGTGCTCACTGGGGCAATCTACGTTCTCTTCCATTTTGAGATTTTCTGTCCTCCCGAGTTCCTTCCTGACAGCTTTCAGATGGAATCGGCGTGAGTTGACTCCAACAGAAGGTATTTAGAGTGGCAGTACAATTTCTAAAGATCAGCTTCATTATGAAACAGGCTGGCTCTAAATTAATTGAAGTTGGTGAGAATTACTACAAATGTCAGAAAAGTAGCAGCCTAAAATCCTGCCAATTTTATATGCAGGGAACATACCCACCAGGAACATGAGGCAGTAAGAGCTTCGCCATAAACTCAGGGAAAGCAAGACATGCTCTTCAGCAGAGTATAATGACAAGGTTTACCCTCCAGGGAAAATGATACAAAGAGTGCCCGTGTTCACTTAAAGTGTCATTTTTATGTCTTTATAGGAGATGAAGGGATATTCCCTGGCTGATTTTGAGCCTTCCCTGAAGGCCTCTTCATCCCCAAGGCATAGTGCATAGGAGCAGCTGGTTTGCACTACCCAGAAAACCATCTCTGATCTCTTCTCTG